>NC_066580.1:89838546-90438546 GCF_024323335.1 Lathyrus oleraceus | reverse complement strand
TACCTATGGGCATTTTGAGTGCCGTTCTGTATGCCCATACAACATCTTCTAACTTCACTGCCCAGTCTTTTCGAGATGCACATACAATCTTTTCTAGTATTTGCTTTATCTGCTAGTTGGACACTTTGACCTGGCCACTCGTTTGCGGGTGATACAGAGTGGCGATCTTGTGTTTGACATTGTATTTCTTCAGCATATTCTCCATCAATTTGTTTAAAAAATGAGTACCTTCATCACGGATAAGTGCTCTCGGCACTCCAAATCTCGAAAAAAATATTATTCTTCACAAAGGTCACAACCACTTTAGAATCATTGGTGGGCAATGCCATCGCTTCCACCCACTTTGATACGTAGTCCACTGCTACCAAGATATAATTCTTTCTAAATGAGGGTGGAAACGACCCCATGAAGTCTATTCCCCATACATCAAACAATTCAACTTCCAGCATAGCAGTTTGCGGCATTTGATTTCTCTTAGAAATATTCCCCGTTCTTTGACATCTATCGCACTCCTTGTCTATATCTTGGGCATCTTTGAACAGTGTGAGACAATATAGACCTGACTGAAGGACTTTAGTCGTAGTTCTGTCACCACTGAAGTGTCCTCCATAATATGAGTCATGACAAGCTCTGAGTATGTCCCTTTGTTCCTCTTTCGGGACGTATCTTTTGACCAGCCCATCTACTCCTCTCTTATATAGGAATGGGTCATACCACAATTAGAACCTGCAATCATGAACAAACTTTTTTTCCTTGTTAGAATCAAAATCGTTAGGGATTACACCCCCACCAAATAATTCGCATATTCTGCGAACCACAAGATACCGATGACAGCGAGGATGTGTTCATCAGCGAACTCATCCTTTATCGGTCTTTTCTCTTCTGTTTCTTCAATTGGTGACATTCGAGATAAATGATCTGCTACTGTGTTTTCATATCCTCTTTTGTCCCTAATCTCTACATCAAATTCTTGGAGGAGTAAGATCCACCTGAGAAGCCTCGGCTTAGAATCCTGTTTAGCAAACAAATATTTCAAAGCGGAATGGTGAGTATAAACGACAACCTTCGATCCTAACAAGTATTGCCTGAATTTGTCAAATGCATAAACCACGGCCAATAACTCTTTCTCGGTAGTTGCATAGTTCATATGTGCGAGGTTTAGCACATGACTAGCATAGTAAATGACATGTATCAAGTTCTCTCTTTGTTGTCCAAGAACTGCCCCTACAACAATATCACTAGCATCGCACATGATCTCAAATGGAAGAGACCAATCTGGGGCAATAACAATCGGTGCTGAAATCAATTTGTTCTTCAATGTCTCAAAAGATGTGGTGCATTCTTTGTCGGACATAAAAGCCTTATCCTTATCCAATAGAGTGGTCAACGATTTTGCGATTTTTGAGAAATCTCTTATGAACCTGCGATAAAAACCCGCGTCTCCTAAGAAACTCCTAATACCATTCTCATTAACAGGCGGTGGGAGTTTAGATATCACCTCCACCTTTGCTTGGTCAACTTCAATTCCTTTGTAGGAAATTTTGTGACCCAAAACTATCCCTTCTCGCACCATGGAGTGACATTTCTCCCGGTTCAGAATTAAATTTGTTTTCTGGCACCTGTCTAAAACAAGAGAAAGGTTAGTTAAACAGTTATCAAATGAGGATCCAAAGACCGAGAAGTCATCCATGAACACTTCCATATGATTTTCAAGCATGTCAGCGAAGATGGAAGTCATGCAGCGTTGGAAGGTGGTTGGGGCATTACACAACCCGAATAGCATTCTTCCATATGCAAACACGTTATACGGGCATGTGAATGTTGTCTTCTCTTGGTCTTCTGGAGCAACTGCAATCTGATTATACCCAGAGTATCCATCTAGAAAACAATAGTAATCATGTCCTGCTAACCTTTCCAACATTTGGTCAATGAATGGCAACGGGAAGTGGTCCTTCCTAGTCGCTATGTTTAACCTCCTGTAGTTGATGCTGATCTGGCTATATATATAAAATATAGTCTGTCGGGTACTTGACTGCAAGTGCACAGTCCAGTCGCTTTAGTTTTAAAAGATATCGATCCCACAGAGACCTATGGTCAAACTAGTGTCACTAACGTCACTATGTTTAGCTAAGGGAAATGATGAGTAGAAGTTCGGGGGTAATATAGTAAATCTAAGGGGACTTTTTGGTTTAAGAAAGAATTAATGGAAGGAATCAGTATGCAGCGCATTAATTTTCAGGGATTCGATAAGTCACCAGTGAATAGTTTAAATGCCAAATATCTCTTAGTAGAAAATGTTTATTTAAAAGACTTTATCTCACACTCTCGTGGTTGTTGATTCGGCCTATAATTTTAAGTCAGAATGTACGCTCTCGCTGTCCCATTTGAAGTCAAAATTACTTTTTAAAAATAAATAAGTTCTAATTGCTTTTAAAGTGCTCTCGCTGTTTTTAAACTCAATGCCTAATTTTTACTATCCAGCTCGAGCCTCACGCTCTCGCGATTGTTGGTTCTTACCTTAGTTAATTTCTCACTCTCGTGGCAAAACCGTATTAAATAGCTTTTCACGCTTTTGTGATAAAGTTAATTAAATTTAGATTAAAAACTTCAGCCTAAAAGGTTATTTGAGAAAAAGGGTTTTCACCGGTTATTATTAAATCAAATCAGATTAAGTTGCTACATACCGATACCGGTAGTTTAGCCGGACAAATTAAATAAAGCAAACACAAGGCATAAACAGATCAATATTGCGGCAAACATGCTTATAATAATAAATGGGCAATAACAATAATAATTCAATAAAAACCTGGAGATCGAAGTAACAGAGTGTAGCGATTCTTGGAGTACTTGAGCAGTCCTCCACAAGTCAGTAGGCTTTGCTTCTTCAATACAAATTACTATTAAAATTAATTAAAGCGTAGTAGTTCCCCAGTGTAGGAAACTACTACTATGGCTAACTGGAAAACTAACTGGAAAAAGGGAAACTCTAAAAATAATGGCGAATACAATAAGGCAACGGAAACAAGGTTGCTGGAAAGAAAAAAATGCTGAAAGCTAGAAAGCTGAAAATTAAATTGCAGAGCGTAAATCTCAAAGTATGCATCCCTAATTTTTCCCATTTGAGTTCTTTATATAGTGTCCATTAGGTCTTGGTAGTTGAGGAAATCAAGGGAGACTTGGTCTTGAGTGAGGAATCCGTGGGAATGAGTTTGTTGGAGGAGATTTAGGCACTTTGGGGTGCTGTGGCTGACTGTTTCAAAGCGCACTTTGTGGCTGCGTGACGCTCGTCGGGCCTGTGACGGTCATCACAGTCTGGCTCGTGACGAGCGTTGTGAATCTGTGACGGTCGTCACATCAGCAAAATCTGCAAAATCTGCAAACTCTGTTTTTCTGGTTTTTCTGTGCTTTTCAACGTATTTCTTCTTCTTTTTCTTCCTTTTCTTCATTTTGCTCTTTAGTGCATGGAGATTCAAATACCTGCAAAAACAACACGAATACTTGCGCAATAATCGGGATATTAATCGAAATGGTGTGATCTTTGAGTGTAAATTAAGGCAATTATCTGATGTGTTTTCGCGTTATCAAACTCCCCTAAACTTGAATCTTTGCTTGTCCTCAAGCAAATAAAATTTTGAACAGTAAAGTTAAACACGAATACATTACCCGTTCGTACGTGGTTGTCAGGTGGATTAGTAGGATGACCGATATTGAGTAAAACACCAAAGATACTGTGACGACACGGGCTTTCAACTTTAGCATAGATCTCTCCTTTACACAAGCCAATTCGAATCATGCTATCATAGCTCGACCTAGTGTCTTTGTCTCTATTTCACCCGGTTTCGTTCTAGCGCAATCACATTAAGCCTTTTGCCTCCGTACGCACTTAGTGAAGTAGCCGGTTAGTGACTTTGATCCTTTTCTTAGCACGGGGGTCTAGTATACTAGTGTAGTACCCCTTTATGTATCCCATTTTTGAAGGTTGTGGGGGATCGAACCGTAGTTCGCCCTACCGAGTCCAGTACCAGGTACCTCTGGACCAACCAACTGGGGTTTCTATTCCTTCTTTTTGCATAACTTTGCAACCTTTTGTATGGTTCTTTTATCAATTTCTTGATAGCAACAATATGAAGGAGTTTCTTAATTTGTAGGCATCAAACACTTATATTCATCGGCTCTCCACATGGTTTGCGCTTGAGACGGTGCTGACTGCTAGTATAAACTACTAGGGGTTAATCTAGAATGGAGACTTAAGGTGTCGGTATAATGGTTATTCAAACTGATCTCGTAGAAATAAGGGGTCTAGGGTGTCGGGACGGTATCAATCTTGTCAGATCTTTCTCAGTTTTCCTAACAGAATCTCCACAAGACAACCTATATACTCGTAGGGTATGCATTTAATCTTTAGGAAAAATTTTGTTATGCCAAAATATGTAAAAATGATTGAAAAGGACAAGCAAAAAAATTTGTATTGGCTGAAAATATTAGCAATAGAAACAAGTAGAGGAGTGATAAGGATTTCCTCCCACATTTAAACAATGCATTATCCTCAATGCGACAGTATACAGAAATAAAAAGGAAAGAAACAAAAATCACTGCTCGTCATTATGCAGCTGGCTTCTTCATGCTCTGGCTCTTGCTCTTGCGCGCTCACCTCGTCCTCGCTGGGTAGGATCCAATCCTACGTGCTGAGTGTATTCCTAGATGGCATCTACGCGATTAGTCAGGGCACTCATCTAGTTTGAAAGTTCCGCCATCCCCTGATCATGCAGTGAGCATAATTGTGCTGATCCCGCTGCATTTGTTGGATCGCTTGCATCATTTCTGTTTGGCGGTCTTCCATTATTTGGTTGTGTCATAACATCTCGGTGTAGATGTTTTCCATGGAGGCGGGTCTTTGTTCGCTTCTTCGTTGTCCTCGAGAAGAAGTCTCTGCAGCGTGCTCTTGAGGTGGCTGAGGCATGCCTCTGTCAAGCTCCTCTTCGACTTCATCTGTACCATTACCAGGATTTCCATCATTTGGCTCGGGGGCCTCCAGATCAAAAATCCAATTTTCCATTTCTCTTGGATTTGTGCGGTTCCTGTTAGGCATGATGATGCTCCATATTGTCTTGTTTCTGACAACAGGTTGATACTTCCCATCATCTCTTGCTTTGATAAGGTGTGAGGTACGGCAGTAGTCGATGTCGAGGAATTCTGCTTCCAGGGATGGTAAGTTGGCTAGCCTATCTCCCAGGTTCAAGCCTAATGCTATGGAGGTGATAATTCCCCAATAACAAAGTGCCTGGATGCCTCTCATGCAAGCAGCCTGGATGTTGGCTAGTAGGAAAGGAGTAACATTGAACGCAATTTAGGCAAACACACAGTGAAGAAGGAAAAGTTCCTTGGAGTTTACCTTGTGGTTGCTGACTCTTCCAAAAACTGTGTGCCCCAGGACTCGGTAAAAGTATCTAATGGCTGGGTTGTGGATATATGTTACGTTAAGCGTATCCCAACTCGTTGCGCTCATGTTGGTGAGGTTGTGCCAAACTTGGAATGCTATCTCTGACCATCCTTCTGGGATACAGTAGTGAATTCCTTCTCCATGTCGGAAACCAAGCATTCTTGCTATTTGTGTTTGATTAAGGGAATACTCGGTGCCGAACATTCTAAATGTGGCTACACCGATGAGATATTGGGTAGCGCCAGGGGTGTGATGTAGGAGTAGGAACTCAGAAATTCCAGGGTAAGCGCTTCGTAGGTTTGTTGCGGTGTGGTACAGAGCTGCGTCAAGTTGGAGGCAGCTAGCATCCATTCCACACCCTCCAAAAGTCCTAACTCCCTTAGGCATTCATGATCAACATACCTCGTGGCTTGAACGGAGCGCTGGTAGAACTTGAGGTAGTTGCTTCTTTGGCGTTCGCCGGCTTCTCCATCACGGAATACGATGGTTAATAGGTCGGGAGTAGCTCTTTCTTGACGGGCCATCGATGAGTTGTATGAAACTTTTGGTGTTTGTGGGTGAGATGGAGTGTTTTGTGAGTTACACGCTTGAAGGAAATGTAAAGAATTTAATGGATGAAGAGCAAAATGGTAATGAGAGTGATAATTGGTGAGGAAGAAGAGAGAAGGAGCGCCTGCATTTATAGGCGAGCTCTCTGGAATTCGTGACGGTCGTCACAGGGGTGTGACGGTTGTCACGCGCAACGGATGTGTAACGGTCGTCTGCAACGGTCATATGCTCGTAACGGTCACTTTCATGTGTGTGACGGTCGTGGCAGATCCGTGACGGTCGTCACGTCTGTGAGACGGACGTCACCCTATAGTGACGGTCGTCACACGCTGAATTTCAAAATTTTCAACACAGGTTGCAGCAGAATTTGATAGCAGCATAAATAATAGCTAAGCAATTTTTAATTTTAACAGCATAAATGCAGAAATAAATAAATAGATGAAATAAGCATAATTAAATGAATAGCAATTGAATTAATAAATTGAGATTAAATGTAACATAGGAAAGAAAATTGTAGCGATAACATAGCAAACAAAAGCAATAGAACAAAAGTAATGAAATAAATAAATGGGCTCCCTACCCACACAAGACAAAGCAGTGTCCTCATTGCTTAGTGCGAGTAGGAGAAATCAATGGTCAGTAGTACTAGCCACGTTTTTGTCCCAATGCAGCAACAACTTCGTTCAGATAATGAAACTGCTCAACGGCTATATCCATCAGGCCTAGGACATCAAAGCGTATGAGCTTTATCTCTTCTTTCACAATGGCGATGTCAGCTTGGAAAGCATTCAGACGGGTGATAAGCATGGCATGATTATCAGCACAAGATGGAGGAACCGGTTCAACAATGTTATAATAGTTAGGAGGTGTTTCAGGGTCAAATTCTTCCTTATGGATAGGGTCATTGATACACTCATATTTAGGTGGGGTCGCAGGAGGTGAAGGTGGATCGATAGGGTGTTCCTTTAAGTCGTAGAGCCAGTTATCTCGGTTGTGAACACTCGTTTTCTCATGATTTTGCGGTCAAAGCAAAATTCGATATCCATTCCAATGTTTCCTATGATTCTGCGGTCAAAGCAAAATTCGATATCCATTGGACGGATGTTTCCAAAAGGTACAAGCTCATAAAGTAGGCGCACAAGTCCTATGGCGTCTGCTATCATGGTTACTAGGCCACCTATGATTATCGGGGTACGGTTATTCTTAGCAAGGTGGTCAAAACTTTCCATCATGAATGTTACTATATTGACGTGTCGACCTTGATCGACACAAAGCAGGATGAAGAGTTCATCGCGGGACACTAAGGTGTTATTCTCTTCCTTACCAAATAAGGTGTGGGCTAGTATTTTATGAAAGTATCGGATAGCAGGGTTATGGATCTTTTGTGAGTGCATCTCATTCGGGTTTGGGTTGGATTCTTCGGATATGCAACCCCAGAAGTCATCGAGGTCAATGTCATCAATAAGGTCCTCCTGGCGTGTAGTAAAAACGAAAGGGCCACTGGGGAATCCTAAGAGGTCAGCAAGGTCTCGACGGGTGTAGGTGAAGTCCATGCTAAATAACCTAAAGGATATCAACCCTTTGTTAAGTCCGTAACCATGCTCAGGGATGTATACAAGGGAGCTCAGGAATTCTAAGGTTAGTTCATGGTACGTGACAAACCGTCTCTTAGTGGCTGCGTTCTCCCACCCAAGCTGGTTAAACATGTATAGGATGCTATCTCGGATTCCTAATTTATCCATGGTCGGTCCATCATAATATATGGTCAATGCCATATCCTTCCGGGCTAGATAATCATACCGCCTGCGTTGAACTCTACCTCTGAAAACTGTCTCTGGTTGTTGCATGATGAAAGTAATTAACTAACTAGTTAGTAATTTTCCTGTTTGTCAGTATCCAATATGTCTAAGTTAGTTACTAGAAACAACAAGAGTGACTGCAAAGAATCAAGAAGAGGGGAGCAAACAAAATAAAGAAGAAAATCAAAGAAGGGAAAATAGAGTGTAAGAAAAATAATGAAAAGAAAAAGGTGGGTTGTCTCCCACTAAGCACTTTGTTTAATGTCGCAAGTTCAATAGTAGTGTCGCGTTAGACTAGGTTTGGGGTTGAGTCGGCAGCTCTATGAGTCTGAGACTGTTTGACTAGTCTTTGTTTTCTATATTGTGATAATGCTTTAGTCGCTGCCCGTTTACTATGAAAGGGTCACTATTTCTACCTTTTATTTCTATCGCGCCACTAGTGAGAACTTTGGTGACCTCGAAAGGGCCAGACCACCGAGATTTGAGTTTTTCTGGAAAAAGTTTAAGTCTTGAATTAAATAGCAGCACTATTTCGCCGACTTTAAACTCCTTCCTAGAAATGCGTTTGTCATGCCATCTTTTGGTTCGTTCTTTGTAGATCCTGGCATTCTCGTAAGCGTCCAATCTCAGCTCTTCTAATTCGTGGATGTCCAGAATCCGTTTCTCGCCTACGGAAGTGTAGTTTATGTTTAGGGTTTTAATTGCCCAATACGCTTTGTGTTCCAATTCTACAGGGAGGTGGCATGATTTACCATAAACTAGTTTGAAGGGTGTGGTTCCTATCGGGGTTTTGTAAGTCGTCCTGTAGGCCCACAAAGCTTCATTTAATTTGGATGACCAGTCTTTTTTGGATATTCCTACGGTCTTCTCAAGAATTTGTTTTATTTCTCGAGTCGAGACTTCAACTTTCCCGCTAATTTATGGATGATACGGTGTTGCTACGCGGTGTCGGACTCCATACTTCAGAAGGAGTTTTCCAAATATATTCGATATGAAGTGGGAGCCACCGTCATTGACTACTAATTTTGGCACACCGAATCTGGGAAAAATAATGTTTTTGAATAACTTGATCACTACACGTGTGTCATGTGTTGGAGAGGCTACAAGCTCGATCCATTTTGAGACATAGTCGACAGCAATGAGTATGTATTTATTACCAAAAGAAGCTGGGAACGGTCCCATGAAGTCAATCCCCCATACGTCAAAGATTTCGACTTCTAAGATTCATGTTTGTGGCATTTCATCGCGTCTTGAGATGTTGCAAGTGCATTGGCACCAGTCACATTTTATAACCGTGTTATGGACGTCTTTCCATAGAGTAGGCCAAAAGAGGCCGGATTGCATGATCTTAGTGCAGGTCTTTGAGGTACTTGCATGCCCTCCATAGGGGGCAGAATGGCAATTAGAGATTATATCATCAATTTCATCCTCAGGAACACATCGACGGAAAATACCGTCGGTCCCTCTTTTGAAAAGAAGAGGTTCATCCCAGTAATACTGCTTTAGGTCATGAAAGAACTTCTTCTTTTGTTGATAAGATAGGTCCGGTGGAAGTACTCCGACGGCTAGGTAGTTGACAAAGTCAGCGTACCATGGCAGAGTTGCATTCGCGTGTACTTCTTCCATGGATTCTTCTATTTCTGTATCGTTTAATGTCAGTTTATACATATCACTTTCCATTTGGGCTATGAGTCGTTCGTAAGGGAAATCGTCATTAATTGGGATTTGTTCAGGCTTGTTCCCTTCGATACGAGATAAGTGGTCTACTACTACGTTTTCAGTACCTTTCTTATCTTTTATTTCTAAATCAAATTCTTGTAAGAGAAGGATCCATCTTAAAAGTCTTGGTTTGGCATCCTTCTTACTTAACAAATATCGAATAGCAGCATGGTCAGTATAGATGATAATATTCGCCCCTACCAAGTAGGAACGGAATTTGTCCAAAGCGAACACGACAGCTAGAAGTTCTTTTTCAGTGGTGGCGTAGTTCATTTGGGCAGGATCAAGCGTTCTACTCGCATAGTAAATAGCATGAAGCTTCTTATCTTTCCTTTGTCCTAGTACTGCGCCTACTGCGTAATCACTCGCATCACACATGATTTCAAATGGTGATCTCCAGTCAGGTGGTTGCATTATGGGTGCGGTGATTAAAGATGTTTTCAGTTGGCTGAACGCTGTTAAGCATTTTTCATCAAATATGAAGTCAGTGTCTTTCATTAATAATCCTGTAAGTGGCTTGGTTATTTTTGAGAAATCTTTAATAAAACGTCGGTAGAAACTGGTGTGTCCTAGAAAGCTTCTTATTTCTCGAACGATTTTTGGAGGTTGAAGGTTCTCTATAATTTCGATTTTAGCTTTGTCCACTTCAATTCCTCTGTCAGATACCACGTGACCTAATACAATTCCTTGTTGAACCATGAAATGGCATTTCTCCCAGTTTAAAACGAGGTTTACTTTCACGCATCTTTCGAGTACCATTTCGAGGTTAGATAGACATTCTTCAAAACTCTGCCCGCAAACGGAAAAATCGTCCATAAAGACTTCCATGATGTCGTCTATAAAATCGGCGAAGATTGCCATCATACATCTTTGGAATGTTGCGGGAGCGTTACATAGGCCAAATGGCATTCGTCGGTAGGCGAATGTACCATAAGGGCATGTGAAGGTAGTCTTTTCTTGGTCGTCAGGATGGATTGGGATTTGAAAGAATCCTGAATAACCGTCTAGATAGCAGAAGTGAGAATGCTTAGCCAGTCGTTCAAGCATTTGATCAATGAAAGGTAGAGGGAAATGATCTTTACGGGTGGCTTTATTTAGTTTTCTATAGTCAATGCACATTCTACTTCCGGTCACAACTCTATGTGCTATGGATTCGCCCTTCTCGTTCTTAACGACTGTAACACCTCCTTTCTTGGGTACTACATGAACGGGGCTAACCCATTGACTATCGGAGATCGGGTATATGATTCCAGCGTCTAGAAGTTTCTTTACCTCATCCTTGCCTACGGTACTTAGGATTGGGTTGATCCTTCTCTGGTGCTCTCTAGAGGTTTTACAGTCTTCCTCCAGCATAATACGATGCATACAAATCGAAGGACTTATTCCTTTTAGATCGGCGATGTTATATCCTAACGTTGTTGGATATTTTCTTAGGACATCTAGTAATTTCTCAGTTTCCATCTGTCCTAAGTCAACGTTGAATATTACTGGTCTTTTCAGTTCAGTGTCTAGGAATTCGTATCTGAGGTTCTTTGATAGTGTTTTTAGTTCCAAGTCAGGTTTCTTTGGGCATGACATGTGGTTGGGTGTAAGTGCTAAGCATTCGCTTAGACTTTCGTTTTGGTATGGTTCATGCCAATTATTGTCTTCAAAGATTGGAGGGATTTGGATTTTCATTATCTCAGAGTACGTGGTTTCTTCCATCTCCATCTCTCTCACGCATTCGTCTATGACATCAAGCAGATAGCAGGTGTCGTCTATAGCTGGCGCTTGTAAGAATTGGGTCAAGATGAATTCAACCTTTTCCTCTCCAACTTTGAATGTCAGCTTACCTCTCTTTACGTCTATTATTGCTCCTGCGGTAGCCAGGAATGGCCTTCCTAGTATGATAGGTGTACTGGCGTCTTCTTTAATGTCCATGATTATGAAATCCGTAGGGATATAAAATTGTCCTACCCGTACGGGGACATTTTCTAGTATACCGACCAGATATTTGATTGAGCGGTCAGCTAATTGAACAGACATCTTTGTCGGTCTTAATTCTCCCATACTGAGCCTTCTACAAATGGTTAAGGGCATTACGCTAATGCTGGCTCCTAGATCGCATAGAGCTTTGTCTATGACAAATTTTCCAATGACACAGGGTATGGAGAAACTACCTAGGTCTTTTAGTTTAGGAGGCATGTTATTCTGGATTATGGCGCTACACTCGGCAGTAAGTGTAACTGTTTCGTCATCCTCAATCTTTTTCTTATTGGATAGGATTTCCTTAAGAAATTTGGCATAGGAGGGCATTTGTGTGATGGCTTATGTAAAGGGTATCGTAATGTTTAGTTGTTTCAGAAGTTCAACAAATTTCCTAAATTGATTCGCAGTTTTAGAACTTTTGAGTCTTTGAGGATACGGAATGGGTGGTTAATAGGGGGTGGAGGCACATAAGGTTTCTCTTTCTCTTCAGCCTCCTGGGTATTATCTTCTGTTTCCTTTGGCTCATTCACCTGCTCAGTTGAGGTTTTATCTTGTTTTTGGTACATGACAGGGTTTTGGAGTCTTGGATCTATGGGTCCATCTACTTCTTTTCCACTCCTCAGTATAACGGCATTTGCATGTCCCTTTGGATTAGGTTGCGGTTGTCCAGGAAATGTTCCAGCTGGAGCGGCTGTAGATGCTTGATGTTGAGCCACTTGTGAAATCTGTGTTTTAAGCATTTTATTGTGGGTGGCTAAGGCGTCTACTTTATTCGCTAGTTGTTTAAGTTGCTCGCTAGTTTGTATGTTTTGGTTCAAGAAGTCCTTATTTGTTTGAGCTTGGGTAGCTATGAAGCTTTCCATCATCAATTCGAGATTTGACTTCCTAGGCATGTTAGGAGCATTACTAGCTGGCTTTTGATATCCAGGCGGAACAGTTGGTGCTTGGCCAGGTGCATACAGGGCATTGTTATTCTTATACGAGAAATTAGGATGGTTTTTCCAACCTGGGTTGTAGGTATTTGAATAGGGATTTCCTTGTGTGTAGTTCACTTGATCGGTTGGGACTCTTGCTAATATTTGACATTCTTGTGCAGTGTGTCCAGGGTTTCCACATCACTCACAGTTTTGAGTTACAGCAGCCACGGTGGCTACGGGTGGTATGGTCAAGTTATCTAATTTTTGGACAAGGGCATCTACCTTTGCATTAGCATGGTCAAGGCTACTGATTTCGTACATTCCACCCTTAGTCTGGGATTTTTCCACTGGAGTTCGTTCACCTCCCCATTGGCAATGGTTTTGGGCCATGTTTTCAATGAGTTGATAGGCTTCGGTGTATGGCTTATCCATAAGTGCACCGCCCACGGCAGCGTTTATTGTAAGTCTTGTGTTATACAGAAGCCCATTATAAAATGTGTGAATGATCACCCAGTCTTCTAGACCGTGATGTGGACATATCCTCATCATGTCCTTATATCTCTCCCATGCTTCGTAGAGAGATTCCACATCTTTTTGCCTGAATCCATTGATTTGAGCTCTCAGCATAGCAGTTTTGCTTGGCGGAAAGTATCGAGATAAGAAGACGTTCTTCAGTTCTTCCCATGTTGTAACGGAGTTGGAGGGAAAGGATTGCAACCAAGCCCAAGCTCTGTCTCTTAGTGAAAAGGGAAAGATGCGTAGTCTTATCGCATCTTGAGATACACCATTCGCTTTTACAGTATCGGCGTACTGCACAAACTTGGTCAGGTGTTCATTAGGATCTTCTGTTGGATTTCCAGCAAATTGATGTTGTTGGACGGCTGATAAGAGTGAGGATTTCAGCTTGAAATCGTTTTTATTAATAGCGGGGGCAACAATGCTGTTGTAAGGTTCTTGTTGAGACGGGGTAGCGTAGAATTTAAGAGGACGATTATGGGGTCCTTCTTCAGCCATGTTTGGTTTTTCTTCTGATTTAGGAGGAAAGAAGATATCGGGAATACCGTACTTTTGTTGATATTCGTGTATTCGGCGTCTCACGTATAGGAAACATTCTAATTCAGGGATTGGTGGTGCTAAGTTATCGCCTTGTGAGCGAGTACTTGGCATATAATCAGGGAAAGAAAGGAGAGAAGATTGGTTTTTTTTACCTTAGTCTATACCGTGCAACGAAAGAATCTCACTATTCGACTAAAATAGTTCCCCGGCAACGGCGCCAAAAACTTGATGCTGATCTGGCTATATATATAAAATATAGTCTGTCGGGTACTTGACTGCAAGTGCACAGTCCGGTCGCTTTAGTTTTAAAAGATATCGATCCCATAGGGACCTATGGTCAAACTAGTGTCACTAACGTCACTTTGTTTAGCTAAGGGAAATGATGAGTAGAAGTTCGGGGGTAATATAGTAAATCTAAGGGGACTTTTTGGTTTAAGAAAGAATTAATGGAAGGAATCAGTATGCAGTGCATTAATTTTCAGGGATTCGATAAGTCACCGGTGAATAGTTTAAATGCCAAATATCTCTCAGTAGAAAATGTTTATTTAAAAGACTTTATCTCACACTTTCGTGGTTGTTGATTCGGCCTATAATTTTAAGTCAGAATGTACGCTCTCGCTGTCCCATTTGAAGTCAAAATTACTTTTTGAAAATAAATAAGTTCTAATTGCTTTTAAAGTGCTCTCGCTGTTTTTCAACTCAATGCCTAATCTTTACTATCCAGCTCGAGCCTCACGCTCTCGCGATTGTTGGTTCTTACCTTAGTTAATTTCCCACTCTCGTGGCAAAGTCGTATTAAATAGCTTTTCACGCTTTTGTGATAAAGTTAATTAAATTTAGATTAAAAACTTCAGCCTAAAAGGTTATTTGAGAAAAAGGGTTTTCACCGGTTATTATTAAATCCCATCAGATTAAGTTGCTACATACCGATACCGGTAGTTTAGCCGGACATATTAAATAAAGCAAACACAAGGCGTAAACAGATCAATATTGCGGCAGACATGCTTATAATAATAAATGGGCAATAACAATAATAATTCAATAAAAACCTGGAGATCGAAGTAACAGAGTGTAGCGATTCTTGGAGTACTTGAGCAGTCCTCCACAAGTGGGTAGGCTTTGCTTCTTCAATACAAATTACTATTAAAATTAAATAAAGCGTAGTAGTTCCCTAGTGTAGGAAACTACTACTATGGCTAACTGGAAAACTAACTGGAAAAAGGGAAACTCTAAAAAGAATGGCGAATACAATAAGGCAACGAAAACAAGGTTGCTGGAAAGAAAAAAATGCTGAAAGCTAGAAAGCTGAAAATTAAATTGCAGAGCGTAAATCTCAAAGTAGGCATCCCCAATTTTTCCCATTTGAATCCTTTATATAGTGTCCATTAGGTCTTAGTAGTTGAGGAAATCAAGGGAGACTTGGTCTTGAGTGAGGAATTCGTGGGAATGAGTTTGTTGGAGGAAATTTAGGCACTTTTGGGTGTTGTGGTTGACTGTTTCAAAGCGCACTTTGTGGCCGCGTGACGCTCGTCATGGGCCTATGACGGTCGTCACAGTCTGGGTCATGACAAGCGTCGTGAATCTGTGACGGTCGTCACATCAGCAAAATCTGCAAACTCTGTTTTTCTGGTTTTTCTGTGCTTTTCAACGTATTTCTTCTTCTTTTTCTTCCTTTTCTTCATTTTGCTCTTTAGTGCATGGAGATTCAAATACCTGCAAAAACAACACGAATACTTGCGCAATAATCGGGATATTAATCGAAATGGTGTGATCTTTGAGTGTAAATTAAGGCAATTATCTGATGTGTTTTCGCGTTATCAGTAGTCAATACACACGCACCAACCGGTAATTGTCCTTGTAGGGATTAACTCATTCTTTTCATTTCTTATAACGGTGGTCCCCCCTTTTTTTGGGACCACATGCACCAGACTCACCCAAGGGCTGTCAGAAATAGGATATATAAGACATGCATCTAACAATTTCACCATCTCTTTCAGAACTACTTCTTTCATTGTTGGGTTGAGTCTTCTCCGCAGTTGGACCACCGATTTGTGGTCTTCTTTCATGAGAATTTTATGCATGTACACAGTAGGGTTAATACCTTTCAAATCCTCAATTGCCCATCCAAAAACATTTTTGTATTTTTTTAGGACTTCAATGAGCTTCTCTTCTTGGATATTCTTGAGGCTCGAATTTATGATAGCTGGGCATTTACCTTCATAATCGAGAAAGACATATTTGAGATTCTCAGGAAGTTGTTTCAACTTTGTTCCCTTCTTGGGCTCTTTATCCTCTTCACTAGTTTGAGGTAGTCATAGATCTTCCCACCGGCGTGGTCGAGATCCTTTCCATGGGGGTTATGCGTCCATCAAGGCCAACACTTCGAATTCCCCGTTGTCCACATCTTTATCACTGTCGAAAATAGACAACTTCAACACTCTCTCCAAAGGTAACTGTGGTGCATTCAAAGGACTATCACACGTCATCACTTAATCCAGAACCTCTATAGTATGACTGGTACAAATATCATCTTTGTACTTCATGGTGTTTCGAACATCAATCTTTAATTCCTCATCATAAACCTTCAGCTCCATAGTCCATTCTTCTATATTGATTAAGCATCTTCCCGTCTCTAAAAAGGGTCTCCCAAGGATGAGAGGGATCTCTTCATCTTCAGGCATTTCTAGAATCACTAAATCCACCGGGAATACAAACTTGTCAATTTTCACTAGAACATCTTCAATAATACCATACGGTTTCTTGACCGAATGATCGGTGAATTGGAGTGTCATCCTGGTATCTTGCACAACCTCTATACCAAGCTTCTTGTAAATTGATAACGACATGAGACTCACACTTGCTCCTAGATCAATAAGAGCCTTTTTGAATGACCTATCTCCAATGGTACAAGGAATAGTGTCTGCTCCTCGATCTTTCTTCTTCATTGGGATCTTCATACCCTACAAAATAGCACTACAAGTTTCAGTTAGACTAATCAGGTTGGTGTCGATGGCACGCCTCTTAGAAATGACGTCCTTCATGAACTTGTCATAAATAGGCATTTGTTCAAGTTCTTCCAACAACGAAATGTTAATCTCTAGCTTCTTGAACAACTCTAGGAACTTCTCAAAGTTTTTCCCATGTTGCCCCTTTTTCTTGTTTCTGGTGGGAAAAGGAAGCTTAACAACCGACTTAGGCTCAATGACTATTTCTTTCACTACTGGTTTCGGTGCCACCAATTCTTCCCTTACAACTTCATTTTCTTTGATCTCAAGATCCACTTCGATCAATTGATCTTCCTCTTCATCCATCTCCTCAACTACTTGATCATATTTACCATTTCTTATTGTCACAACGCTCACATTATTATGCTCTCTAGGATTTGTTACAGTTACACTAGGTAGAGCACCTTGTGCTTAAGAACTCGAGGCTAATTACTGTGCTATTTGACCTATCTGGACTTCAAGATTTTTTATGGATGTTGTGGTGTTTTTCTGATTGTTTCGGGTTTCTTCTTGGAATTGAACATTATGAGTTGTCATTCTTTCAATGGCAATCTCCCAATCAGCTTTCTTAGGGGCTTGTTGTTGCTGCTGTTGTTGATATTGAGTTTGGTATTGACCGTGTTGAAGAGCATTCCCCTTCTGGTCTTTCCATGAGAAGTTGGGATGACTCTTCCAACCCAGATTGTACGTGTTGGAATAGGGATTATTCTGCTTCAAAAATTTGATTTCCTCCACTTGTTGAGGAGTTGCAAAACAATACACCGTTTAGTACGAACTATTACAAATCTCACAACAGACAGTAGGAGCCGGTTGGACCTGTGCCACCTTCAGCTTCTTCTTAACTTCAGCAGCTATAGTATCTTCGATACATATTTTATTAGTTTCCAGCTTTAAATCGATAACCCTTTCGGGGTTACTTTGACATCTATCGTATAACTCTAAGTGCTCATTAGCAGCAATAGCTTCAATGATCTTCTTGACGTTGGTGGCTGTTGAGAAATTAGTAGAGCCACTGGTTGCGATATCAATCAACTATTTGGTCTTTATTTTGAGACCATTCACAAATATCTGCATCTGTTTGGTTGGATCCATATTATGAGTTGGACAGACGACCATGACTCTCTTGAATCTCTTATAGGCGTCTCCCAAAGTTTCCCCGTCCTTCTGCTTAAAATTCAGAATTTCATACCTCTTCCGCAGAAAAACCGACGCTGGAAAATACTCATTCAAGAAGGTTTTTTCCATCTCTTCCCAATATGTGATGCTACCGGCTGGTAGAGAATAAAACCATTCTTCGACTTCTTCCACTAAGGTGAACGACAACATTCTTAACTTCTTGGCTTCTTCGGTGTGACCATCAATTTTTAGAGTGTTACTCATGGTCAGAAACCTCTGCAAATGCTTGTTTGCATCTTCATTTACCTTTCCAATGAAATGCTTCCTTTCAAGCTGATTAATAGTACTAGGATATAACTGGAAATTAGCCACGTTCACTGGTTGATTGACAATTGTTAATCTGCCGGTTGGTGCATTTGCACCTCCGTAGTCACCCAACAGTCTTTCTGGTGGCGGTGGATTCTCCCCCATTGTTTCAATCTCTCTCTCTGAACCTGAATCTGAACCTGAATGAATGGAAGGTTGTTCTTCGTCTGATTCCAGTCTTTCCAATCAAGCTTGTCTGAGTCTTGCCCGCAAAGTTCTTTCAATTTCTGCATCAAAAGGAAAATCAGCTGAGGCCATACCTCGCATATAAATATCAGACACAAATTAGTTGATATTAATCGAAATAAATTATTAAAATAACAGAAAATAAATTTTATTTGCAGAGCAACAAAATTTCAATTGAAATAATTTAAACTTTATATTTGGTAATCCCCGGCAACGGCGCCAAAAACTTGATCGGGAAAATAGCAAGTGTACTATTTTGCCAATATAGTAATAATAGGGATATTTCCCAAAGATCGATCTCGAGGACTGGGCAATAATACAAGTTCAAATTGTGATTCAATTGAACAAAACAAATACTTGGGGTTTTCTAAAAAGTCACTGTATAATGGAATTAGAAAATAAAGCAGAATAAATCTTTTTCACAGTTTATAATAATATGTCAAGGATGGTGTATGAATCTCTCCTGCAATGACTTTGAATGTATATCTCCTTAAACAGTTCAAAATGAGCAATTACCGGATCTTAAAATCATTTCCCCCAAAGACCTCAGAGGAAAACTTTTGGTCATTCATTCTAATCTCTAAGTCCTTAGGCGATTATAATGAAACCAAGTCGTACAAATTAACAAGATAAAACCGGTAACCATAGAGTATCCTTAGCCCTAAGTGATATCAATTTGTTAACCATAGGGTATCAGAAAAATAAGGATTGTTATAAAACCGGTAACCATAGGGTATCCATAGCCCTAAGTGATATCAATTTGTTAATCATAGGGTATTAGAAAAATAAGGATTGTTATAAAGCCGGTAACCATAGGGTATCCCTAGCCCTAAGTGATATCAATTTGTTAACCATAGGGTATCAGAAAAATAAGGATTGTTATATGGTTAACAATTTGTTAATTTGTACGGCTTGGTTTCATTATAATCGCCTAAGGACTTAGAGATTAGAATGAATGATCAAAGGTTTCCCTATGAGGTCTTGGGGAAAAATAATTTTAAGATCCGATAATTGCTCATTTTGAACTGTTTAAGGAGATATACATTCAAAGTCATTGCAGGAGAGATTCATACACCATCCTTGACATATTATTATAAACTGTGAAAAATATTTATTCCGCTTTATTTTCTAATTCCCTTATACAGTGACTTTTTACAAAACCCCAATTACTTGTTTTGTTCAATTGAATCACAATTTGAACTTGTATTGCTGCGCAGTCCTCAAGATCGATCTTTGGGAAATATCCCTATTATTATTACATTGGCAAAATAATACACTTGTTATTTTCCCGATCAAATTTTTTGCACCGCTGCCGGGGACGTCCGATTCCCTTGGCGAGTCCTTCGGTATTCTTGCTTACACCTGAAACCAATAAAACTACCATAAGGGGACATAAAATGGAGTATAATGACGCAAACCAAAGATAATTATCAAACTGAAATAAAAATGCAAACATCTAATTTACTAAACAGAATAACAAAATAGGTAGAATAATGTGTTACCGACTTCGTGAAATTGTGTCGAATGAGTGTCAGAAAACAAATAGAATTGGAGACCGATCAATATACCGTACTAATATAAAACATTATTAAAATATATACATGATCCGATTTTAAAAAATTAAATTAAAATTTAATTCGATCCTGATGATTTAATTTTAAATATTGTTAAATCAATTTAGAGTTTTAATTTAGATAATTTTAGATTTGAACCTCCGAAAAAAAGAACTTAAAATTATACTATGTTAATGAGTTTAATTGATATCAGAATAATTTTTTTTATATAATCACTCAATAAGAAATTATCAATATATTAAATCATTTAAATTATTCTAATAATATTACGATACGCGTCCTTCATTTTTTATTTTTTCTGTATTAATTATCATATTAATTAAAAAATTTAAATGGAAAATCAATATTTATATAGGAAAACAAAAAAAAAGAGTAATAATAAAGTAATTTGCCATTGGAGTGGTAATCTAAATCATAATAAATTCATAAAATAGTGTCGAAAATACAAAAATTGAATGAAAAAAAATTGGTGATATTTTTGTCATAATTTGTTGTGTGTGCAAGAGAGAGTGAAAAAGGGGAACCTGTTATTGTGAAGATTTAGATTTGAAGTAGCACAAAAGCATGATTTCAATGCAACACACCAGCTCCGATTTTTGACCTAACTCTCACGATCTCGGTAACCTTCTTCCCTCTTCTTCATCTGCCACTGTTTTCATTTCCACCATTAAGATTAAATTTTCAATGTTGATATTCGTTTTCTTTTGTGTAAGTGTCCAAATCAAAGGTTTATCATGCTGTTTGGGAGTCTTTTATTTCAATTGGGCTATGTCCCAATTGATCATTAAATTCGTTGTTACTGTTCAATTAAATTGATTCAATCTAAAATTGTTTATTTCATTCTAGATCTAAGGGTTTTGTTTAGAGAGTTTGTGGTTGAATTGAACTTAATTTGAGAATTTTCACCTGAAGTTGTATTTTTGCGGAGGAATCAGTGAGTGATGTAGTTGCTGGTTGGAGTAGCTTGTTGTTCCAGGTGAATTTCAGTGTAATGATGGTTTTATAATGGAGAGAGTTGAAGCAGTGTTGGTTTGATTTCAACATGTATAGGTGATTGGTGATAAAGTTGAATTTGTTTGCGCGTAATTAGAGCTTTGAACTGCGGTGTTGTCAATGGCAGATTGCAGAAAATATTTTTCTACAAGTTTCTGTTTCACAACAGTTTGTCTTGAGTTGTGTATCATGGAACAATACCGGTTTGTTAAAATTCCAATATGCTATGGTGCTATAGCGCTACCATAGCTGCTATTCAATAGTAGTGCTTCATGTTCATGTATGTATGTTATATATTGTCTTGAAGAGTTTCTATGAAGTTTTGGTTGACACTCAAACTTTGTTTTATATTTTAAACCTTGTTGATTTGATATTGGAATTTTTGTGTTTCTTATGCTTCACTTTGACATGTGGATATCCAAATTGCCTTGTAATTGTATTGGTTGTCTGTTTCAAAATTGCTTTTCATTGGGTTGTGTTTCTTATGCTTCACTTTGACATGTGGATATCCAAATTGCGTTGTAATTGTATTGGTTGTCTGTTTCAAAGTTGCTTTTCTTTGGGTTGTGTTTCATTTTCAGAATTGTTTTTTTGGTGAATGTCAAACAGGTTTGCTTGGCAAAATGGAACATACAAAGTTGGAAATGCAAACTGGTATTGATACAATGGAAGAGGAAGCTGGGCAGTGTGGTGCTGGATATCTTAGCAGAACTACTGTGGCGTGCATGATCAATGCAGAAATTGGTGCTGTTTTGGCAGTCATGCGAAGAAATGTTAGATGGGGTGTTCATTATATGTCAGACGAAGATCAATTGGAGCACTCTCTTGTTCAGTCTTTAAAGAACTTAAGGAAGCAGATTTTTTTGTGGCAGAGTCATTGGCATGTCATAGACCCTGTCTTGTATCTCCAGCCTTTTCTGGATGTGATTCAATCAGATGAAACTGGCGCACCAATTACTGGTGTTGCTCTGTCGTCTGTTTACAAGATCTTAACTCTGGATGTAATTGATCAGAACACTGTCAATGTTGGGGATGCCATGCACTTGGTAGTTGATGCTGTCACAAGTTGTAGATTTGAGGTGACTGATCCAGGATCAGAAGAAGTGGTATTAATGAAGATATTACAAGCTTTTTTGGCATGTGTGAAAAGTAAAGCATCTGTAATGCTGAGTAACCAGCATATTTGCACCATAGTAAACACTTGTTTCCGTATAGTTCATCAAGCAGGAACCAAAAGTGAGTTGTTGCAGAGGATAGCACGCTACACAATGCATGAACTTGTTCGGTCTATCTTCTGTCACCTTCAAGACATTGACGTTACAGAGCATGCATTTGTAAATGGGAGCACTGCTTTAAAAGAAAAGGTAAAAATATTGTTTTACCTTTGTCCTGTTGCATGCAAATCACTTTTATCTGTGGCAATTTCAAACGGTTGCTACTTGTTAGCGAGGAACATGATTGTCAGGAGAAATAGGGATCTTAGGGTGGTGGTACAATTCAAATTTATGCTAAATTTTTTTTATCAATAATGTTATTTTTGTTCACTTATTCTCAGCTGACAAATCTGAAATCATTGAAACTTAAAACTTATTTTCTCTTACATAATTGTTTATCATCCATATGATATGCTATATGACTTCAACTTTATTGCAATCATCCTAAAACAACCTAAACCACTCAATAAAATCCTTAAATATATCATCGAGTAGAATTCCATGAAACTGATAAGAAACTAAGATATAAACGGGAAATAACATTGAGAGTGATTGTTACAGCCTGTGTTTGTATTTTTACTAGTTAGGGGTTTGAGAGATTGCCTTGATGAATGCAAATACTGATATTTTTACTGTCAATATTGCAAACTGATTTGCTGGTGCAAAATTTGAGAGAGGGAACATGTATAAATAAACTTGGGTATCTAATAACTTATAGTTTTTTCTTTGAGGGACAGATTGATGGTGTGAAAAATGAGCATCATTCTACAAACACACAATTGGAAAATGGTAGCTTGATTTCTGCAAGTGATAGTCAATCTGTGTCCACAGGCATTGCTTCTAATATTATGAGTGATGCGGCAGCAATTTTAGTGGATGTAAACACAGCTGCAAGCAGTGGCAAGGAGACTGATCTGAATGAACAGCTCATGAATGAACCACATGGGATTCCCTGCATGCTGGAAATATTTCACTTCTTGTGTTCACTGTTGAACGTTGCTGAGCATATGGGAATGAGTCCTCGATCAAACACAATAGCATTTGATGAAGATGTTCCTCTTTTTGCCTTAACTTTGATTAATTCAGCCATAGAATTGGGAGGTTCTTCTTTTCACCGACACCCTAGGTTGTTGAGCATAATTCAGGATGAATTATTCTGTAATCTTATGCAATTTGGTTTGTCAATGAGCCCCCTTGTACTTTCCATGGTAAGTAGCATTGTTTTAAATTTGTATCATCATCTTCGTACAGAACTCAAGTTACAGCTAGAAGCATTTTTTTCTTGTGTAATTTTGAGACTTGCACAAAGCAAATATGGGGCTTCATATCAACAACAGGAAGTAGCCATGGAGGCACTTGTTGACTTCTGCAGGCAAAAAGCATTTGTGGTGGAGATGTATGCTAACTTTGATTGTGACACAACTTGCAGTAATATCTTTGAAGACATTGCTAATTTGTTGTCCAAGAGTGCATTTCCTGTGAACAGTCCATTATCTTCCTTAAATATTCTTGCTTTGGATGGTCTAATTGCCATCATACAAGGAATGGCTGAAAGGATAGGTAAAGGATCTTTGAGTTCAGCACATTCTGTTGAGAATCTTGAAGAGTACACTCCATTCTGGCTTGAAAATTGTGAAAACTTCACCGATCCAAATAATTGGGTTCCTTTTGTTGGTCGAAGAAAGCACTTCAAGAAAAGGTTGATGATTGGAGCCGATCATTTTAATCGTGATGCCAAGAAAGGTCTTCAGTTTCTCCAAGGAGTACATCTTTTGCCCGACAAACTTGATCCCCAAAGTGTTGCCTCCTTTTTCAGGTACACTACTGGGTTGGATAAGAATCTCATTGGTGATTACCTTGGAAACCATGACGAGTTCTGTGTTCAGGTTCTTCATGAATTTGCTAGAACATTTGATTTCAAAGACATGGCAGTAGATACAGCTCTGCGTATATTTTTGGAGACTTTCAGACTGCCTGGAGAATCACAGAAGATTCAGAGGGTGCTAGAAGCCTTCTCAGATAGATATTATGAGCAGTCACCACATATCCTAGCTAACAAGGATGCCGCTCTCTTGTTATCATATTCAATTATATTGCTTAATACAGATCATCACAATTCCCAGGTCAAAAAGAAGATGACAGAAGAAGATTTTGTCCGAAATAATAGGCAAATAAATGGTGGCAATGATCTACCCCGAGAAGTCCTGTCTGGGCTATATCACTCAATTTGTAAAAGCGAGATCCGGACAACTCCTGAGCAAGGTTCCGCTTTTCCTGAAATGACCCCAAGTCGTTGGATTTATCTCATAAACAAGTCAAAAGACACAGCTCCCTTCATTGTTTCTGATTGCAGAGCACACCTTGATTATGATATGTTTGCCATATTGTCCGGCCCAACAGTTGCTGCCATTTCTGTGGTATTTGACAATGCTGAAACTGAAGAGGTGTATCAAATATGTATAGATGGATTCTTAGCTGTTGCAAAGGTATCAGCCTATTATCATCTTGAAAGTGTACTAGATGATTTGGTTGTGTCGCTTTGTAAGTTCGTTACTATTTTGGATCCTTTATCTCCCGAGGAGTCAATTTTAGCCTTCGGAGAGGACACAAAAGCAAGAATGGCAACTGAGACTGTTTTTACTATTGCGAATAGGTATGGTGATTACATCCGCACAGGATGGAGGAATATTCTTGATTGTATTTTAAAATTTCAGAAGTTAGGTCTTCTTCCTTCTCAAATGGCCAATGATGCGGCCGAAGAGTCAGAAACTTCCACAGAAACTGGGAGTGGGAAAAGCTATGCTAACTCTTTATCTTCATCTCAGCTTTTATCTGTTAGTACTCCAAAGAGATCTTCAGGATTGATCAGCAGGTTTAGTCAACTCTTATATCTTGGTGCTGAAGAGACAA
The DNA here is from genome assembly GCF_024323335.1 of Lathyrus oleraceus. Classification (NCBI taxonomy): domain Eukaryota; kingdom Viridiplantae; phylum Streptophyta; class Magnoliopsida; order Fabales; family Fabaceae; genus Lathyrus; species Lathyrus oleraceus. Next base: position 90,413,734 of record NC_066580.1, on the reverse strand, counting down.
AATCAGTACCATCTGAAGAACAAGTTGCTGCTCAACAATGTTCCCTTCAAACAATTCAAAAGTGTCACATTGAGAGCATATTTACTGAGAGTAAGTTTTTGCAAGCTGAATCTCTATTGCACCTTGCTAAAGCACTCAAAAGCGCAGGAGTGAAACCGAAGAAAGGGAACAACACATTTGAGGATGAAGATACTTCAGTTTTCTGCTTGGAGTTACTGGTAGCAATCACTCTGAATAACCGAGATAGAATTGAGCTTCTTTGGCCGGATGTTTATGAGCATATTTCCAATATTGTGCAATCAACCGTGATGCCTTGTGCACAGGTAGAGAAGGCTGTCTTTGGACTCTTAAGGATTTGCCATCGCTTACTTCCTTACAAAGAGAACATTACTGATGAACTTTTGAGGTCCCTGCAACTTGTCCTGAAGCTTGACGCACGGGTCGCTGACACATACTATGAACAGATTACACAGGAAGTTAGTAACCTTGTGAAGGCAAATGCTTCTCATATTAGATCTCAGTTAGGGTGGCGGACAATAACATCGCTGCTTTCCATCACTGCTAGACACTTGGAATCGTCCGAGGCTGGATTTGATGCATTGTTTTTCATTATGTCAGATGGAGCCCACATACTCCCAGCTAATTTTGTTCTCTGTGTAGATGCTGCAAAGCAATTTGCCGAGTCTCGTGTTGGACAGGTTGAGCGGTCTGTAGTGGCACTTGATCTAATGACAGGGTCTGTCAATTGTCTTGAGAAGTGGACTAATGATGCTAAGCAAGCAATGACAGAAGAAGAAGTGGCAAAGATGTTGCAGGATATTGGGGATATGTGGTTGAGGCTCATACAAGGACTAAAAAAACTATGTTTGGACCAAAGAGAAGAGGTTCGAAACCATGCGTTGTTATCGTTGCAGAATTGCTTAACAGGATCAGTTGGGATTCATCTTCCACATGGCTTGTGGTTACAATGTTTTGATCAAGTGATCTTCACCGTGCTTGATGACTTGCTTGAAATTTCTCAGACACACTCTCAAAAGGACTACCGGAACATGGAAGGAACACTTATTCTTGCCTTGAAGCTCTTGTCTAAAGTTTTTCTCTTGTTACTCCAAGACCTATCACAATCTACAGACTTCAGCAAATTATGGTTGGGTGCGTTAAATCGTTTCGAAATATTTATGAAGGTGAAAATTAGGGGAAGGAGAAGCGAGAAGCTTCAAGAGCTTGTACCCGAGCTTCTCAAGAACACTTTACTTGTTATGAAAGCAGGACGCATACTAGAGCGAAGCAGTAGTAATGGTGATGGAAATAGTTTATGGGAACTAACATGGCTGCATATAAATAATATCGCCCCATCGTTACAAACCGAGGTGTTCCCTGAGCAAGATTCAAAGCAATTGGAGCAGAAACAGACTGAACAAGTGGGAGATAGAGGGTCTGCTGAAAATGTTTCCGTGCATTCAAATGAAGCAGCAGACCAAGATGGTAATGGTAATGGTATCGGTTAATCATAGGTGCAGTGCTGCTGTAGCTACCTGATTCGGTTTTTCTGTGTCCCTATGAACCCATGATCTCAGTCCTTCATTGGTTTTTCAGTTTGGAGGTTTTCTGGGTTCTCTCATAAACCAATTATGCAGAACATATACCAGAGATGTCATTCAGATCATCAATAGGATGCTTGCTTGATTGATGCTGGTAAGATTTTTGGTTGAAGATATGTTATAGCTTGTGAAACATTTAGAGTGCTCCACTTTGTAGTATTTGATGGTCCTCATAGTCATAGATATCACTCCCCTCTCCTTGAGTTTACGCCTGAGCCGGTTAACTGCAAATTTATTGGAGGTTTTTTCTTACTTAAATTGTACAGAACTTGATATTGCTACTACCTCTTAGCCACTAGATGCGAGGTATGTTACAAACAACAAAAGTTTTGAAATTGTCATAAATGTGTATTTGAATGTCCATGATTATGCATTCATTTGATTTTTACCTCAGAGAAAGGTATTGCTTAAAACCGACTCCGTCCTGTTGCCATATCTAAGTAGCAGAGAATTTGTATTTACACCCTTTATTTTTCTAATGCACCCCACAATTCTAACTTATATTTTTGTTCAATATACCCTTCATTTTTTTTCTTCCAATTTATGAGTTGTTAAAGAAAAATCCGGAGTTCAAATCTTGACTAATCAGACTTTACTTATCTTCCGGCCGAACTTTAGATTATCATGACTCATTGCCCAAAAGCTCGAAATCAGTCTATAAATCTTAATTCAACCGATAGAAGCTGATATGATATTGTTAGGTTGGATGCCATCATCAGGATTTGAACTCTGAACTCTGATGCTCATAATTGTGTGTGAGTTTCTACTGAATAGTTTCATTTCATCTAAAAATAAAACCTCAATATCAATGCTTAGTAATAAAACAAGTTCAATACTAATGTGATCACATTTGTCGTATCTTAAATGGCTTCTTGTTCCAAATGTGCAGGCACATGAACATAAATACATTAGGTTGCTTTAATATCACTTTATGTCACCACAAATGACAAATTAGAGCCACATTATTTCTCTCTTGGTAACTTGTATTGTACATGGCACTTGTTCTTTCTATTTAAGTACAAAAATTGGATAATAATATAATTGAGTCATCTAAACTCAAAGTCTAACTGATATAGTCAAACTAACTAATATATTGAAATGATATAATTATTAATTAAGCCCTTAAGTTGTTTGCAATAATACTCCTTCCAAGAAAAGTCCACACCAAACATAAAATAAAACACCAACAAGAACTTAGTGCCAATTTGCATTACATGATTCGAAAATGATTTGTTTGAACATGTAGTGTCACACGTGTGAATGATCCAAACATTTTTTGTTTCTTTCGTTGGATGGACTTGTGAGTTTATTATAAATGCCATCACGTGTGTAGCTTGTGGATGATCAGTGCCTCTGTTCTGTGGTATAAAAAAATAATGGAAAATTACTCTGTTTGGAAGATTGTAAAAAGAGGTTATTTGAGTAGTGGTGTTTGTATATAGGAAAGAGGGAAGAAGAAGAATAAGGTAGTGAAGTGTCATATATCAAAGTTACTATCACAACCAATGAGTAGATTAATTATAGGATGAAATGTCTGTTTAGTTGTTTTCAATGTCAAAACTCCTCCTACACACGTGCTAGGTAGCTTCTATTGTCAGATCCACCTCTACTCTCTCATCGTCTCAACTGCATATTTCAACTTCAACTTCTACTTGGAAAAAAAATATGAGAAATAGTACACTGTTATAAAATTAAATTTCACACTCCATATGGTAAAAACCATCCATCATAATAAATAAAAATAATTTGGTATATGTAGTATCTAAGTAGAGTACTCCAAGTATTTGAAATCCAATATCATAGGATTAAAAATTAGGGGAAAATTTGATATTTTAAAATTGTGTTTTATATATATATATATATATATATATATATATATATATATATATATTATTAGTAAGTTTAAAAAATAGATACAGTAGAATATAGAAGTATGCATAACAGACACGTAAGAAGAAAGAAATAAAGAAGCATAAACACTGTACTAGATTACCTATCTACTAGACAAACCCCTCAACCAACCAGTATATTACCCGACTACAGGTATGACATCATAGACTTTTTAACTTCACTCTTCTGCATAAATAAATGGATGTGGAAAGTCACATTAGGGTAAAATGTTCTTGGAACTAGAAGTGATAAACAATATTGAATTAATAATGGTTTGAAAAACAATATTCTAATGATGATAACATCATATAAGAGAATAGTTTTATCGTTTAACATTTGTGATTTTTTTTAAATTTAAATTCTAAAATAATCTATTTTTTAAAATAATTACGGAAATACCTATCTTTCATGACTTATGCGTCAGTTGAACTGACGCATGTAATTTCCAATGAACAGGAGGCGTCAAAGTCATTAGCGCATGCATGTAGCCATGTGTGTGCGCGCCAAAAGCACTGACGCATGCATGTAGGCATGTGTGCGCGAGCCAAAAGCATTGACGCGTGCATGTAGGCATGTGTGTGTGCGTCCAAAGTAATGGCGCATGCATGTACACTCATCTATAAATACAACATTCCGTCCATAATTTCTCACACAACTTCTTACCCTCATTCCATTTTCCTTCAATCTCCTTCAATTTTCTTTAAAATGTCTGTATATTCATACTTGTGTCCATATATTCACAAGAGAAATGTCGGTTTAATCTTTTCAACAATTCAATCTCTGATGAAGATTCGACTTTGGAATGTAGACACGTTCGAACATCTTAACCAAACTTTGAACCGTTGGTTAGATGGAGACATTGCAGACGGTGAAAGGATCAGAAGAATTCAATGGCGATACGACGTTCAACCAAAATGGAGAAGTTCGTTTCTGGGTGGATATTAAAACTGACAGAGACGTTCACAGGATGATGTATACTCCTCACAAAATTATTTTGATGGTTGTAATTGCATAATTATGTTGTTGTAATCACATAGTTATGTTGTTTATGTGTTGTATTTGTTAGTGATGGTATTTTATTTGTTGTAGTTTCTTGTGTTGTTGTTTATGTGTTGCTTATGTGTTGTATTTGTCTATGATGGTATTTCCTCACAAAGTTATCATACGAAATGAATATTATTTTTAATATAAAGCAAAAGAGTTACAATTAAAATTATCTTGTTGTGCTTGTTCCAACACTGGGATAGTTAGTACGATTATGACCGGGCTGACGACATGAACTACATAATCTGACTATTTTGTTCACCGTATCCATTTCGGTTCGAATACGGGTGCTGTTTGGGCGGTCATTTTTCTTTCTTCGTATTATTTCATTGTGCTAGAGAATGTCCTCTTGATATGCATGCCACTAATCCTCTTTTGCTACCACTGAAAAACTAATTTTGTAAACATTGCAAAGACTTATGACTTTGTAAACGTCAGATTGTAAGTTGGATGGATCCCATCGAACCTTTGAACATGCCGCTATGACATGGGAGCAGGGCATACGAAAGACTTGGAACTTTACGCAGTCGCACCAACCTCTATCTAGTTCCACTCGATAGTGTCCCCTCAACAAGCCTTCATTGTGATCCATGGACTCAACAACAATGTACCAACCTTTAGTACGGTCAAACACCGTGACCACATGTGTGTTAGCTTTGACAACTTCTTCTTTAATGAATTTCATTGAAGCATCACTGAACAACTGCCCAGATTGTAACACTGAACTCCATTTGGAACGTCTGGTCTTAAACAACGCCCCTAGCCTGGAATAGGTTGCTTGCACTAAAGCGGTTATAGGTAGGTTTCAGATGCCTTTGAAGACAGAGTTTATTGATTCCACAAGATTTATTGTCGTGTGGCCCCATCGTTGATCGTTGTCGTATGCCATAGTTCACTTCTCCAATGGAATATTGTCGATCCACCTTACTGCATCTGCGTTTGACAATCTGATGTTTTCGCGGTAGTGTTTGGAAGAAGGTTCTGTTAATGCATACCCTGCCAGGATGACAAGACACACAATTAAATAGGGTAGATGGTGAAGGCAACGCATGTAGAAGACAAGGCAAGTGCATTGATCATGTATCAATTTTTTTAAGAATCTGCAAGGATTCCTGCATGCAGAGACAAGACAAGGGAAACGCCCTTATGAATGACGTCTGCAAGATTCTTCTACCATAATAAGCCAAGGCATGGGCCTGCATGATTCTCTGTAAAGATGCTTCTGCCCTAACAGGACAAGGCATGCACCCTTATCAATGACGCGTGTTCACATGCATAAAGCCACTCATGCTCCCTCTTCAATAACGTCTACTCACATGCATGTAAAAACACAAGGCATGCGCCCTTACCACAGACGCATACTCACATGCATGCAAAAATACAAGGCATGCACCCTTACCAATGACGCCTTCACATATATCACATTCAAAGTACACTTTCATGTGAATGCAACTTACCATCAAAATTACTTTCTCATCTATAAATATAGTAAGACTTAACATCTCTGCAACACTCAACCTCTTTGCAACACTCAAACTCTATGCAACACTCATCTTATCTATAAAACTCAACCTGTCTGCAACACTCAACCTTTCTGCAACAATATGTCTCTATTGACTATGGGTGATGAACATCGAGGAATAATCGATAATATTGCGACATTTGTATGTTATTACTTAATCTATATTGTTTATTACTTATTCTTATTCTTATTCTTATTTCCTAACAAAATGTCTCTATTGTTTATTACTTCTTCTTACTTATTTCTTACTTATGTTTTATTACGACCCAAAGAGATTTCGATGTCGTGTACATGAATATGTACCACACGATCCTTTGATAAAACCATATATTCGAGGATGCGGTTTTAGTAATCTACTCAACATAGTCTCATACTCAATTGACTACAAATTTATTCTTGCTTTGTTAGAAAGATGGAGACCCGAGACCCACACATTTCACCTTCCTTTCAATGAGTGTACTGTCACACTTGAGGACGTCTACATGTTGTTAGGTCTACGTATTGATGGTAAGGCCGTAAATGGTAGATTTAACCAAGGTAACTATATATGCGAGGAATTGTTGGGTTCCCCCTTGTGTGAAGACACAACTACAGGACGGATTTCGGGTCAACCTAGGGGTCAAGGTATTAATTTAAAATATCTTAAACAATATTATTCAAGTATAAAATTAAACGAAGAATCTATCGAGTATGAAAAGATAATTAAAGCTCGGTGTTATATTACGATTCTATTTGGTAATTTTTTATTTCCTAAAAGTATTGGTAATACGGTAAATATTATGTATTTGTCGTTGTTACGGAATATAAATAAGGTAGGCACATATAGTTGGGGTTCATCTGTTTTGTCCCATCTATATAGTTCGTTGTGTAAAAATACAAAGAAAAAATACTTGTACATTTTATTCTTGCGCCTATTTGCTACAAGCACGGGGTTGGTCAAGACTGACGTCACTCGCCCCGATCAACGAGAAGCCATTCACATTCCCATATGCAACAAAGTAAGTTTATATTTAATCTTCTAATTTATTAGACTTTATACCACAACTAACTGTAACTGATATATTTTTAATCTTTTCGATCTAGGTGGTCAGTCAAAGGGATGAACTACAACAGGTATCCCAAACACGTTGTAGTAGTCTATCGCAATCTTTTAGACGACATTGGACCAGACGATGTATTACTACTAAACAACTCTATATTTGATTTAAAAAAACTTATCCAATTACATATCCTCTAATCATGTCATATTCTTATACAATTTATCTGGAGATCGTATCTAGGTCTTGATCATCAGGTTAACCATGATGATGATGTAATTTGGACAACAAAAACACAAATTATCCTGTTCACTACTGTGGAGATGCACCAGAGTGACCGTGTAAAACTGCGGTTTGGCATGCAACAACAAATTCCAGAACCTCCGACGTGTTTGAGAGATTGACATCAACAAAGAGTCAATGGCCAATGGGATTATTTCGATTGGAGAGACTTCACAAAAGAGATACGTCGTCATTGGAGGAATCGAAGGCAACACATCTTAAATGAACCAGTCATACATGGTGCTAGACCAACTCAACATTATATGACATGGTTTAGGTCGGTTACAACGCCACAATTTGTGTCTAAGCTAAGGAATTTGATTGATTCATGCCAACGAGCTTCATCATCATATGCCCAACAATAAATATCCTCCCAAGAACAATGTCAACCCACCCAAACCCAACAATCAACCTCACACCATCACCCTACCATATACATCTAACCACCAAACACCCAATCTTGCAACCAATTAATGCCACACACCCAAACTCAAAATCAGGAATCAAACCCTAACCACCAACAACCATACACAGCCACCACAACAGTCTATAGCCCTGATGATTCATATGATTCAACATCGTGCCATCGTAGTCGCCCATAAATGAACACCCAAACATCCCATCGCCACAACATCCAACCATTGTTTGACTTTAGTACACCGTAGGAACCATTTATTCATTTCCAAAATGATTCAATGTCCCAATTCGGGCAACCATACCGTCCACAATCCAACCAAGTACAACGATCGAACTACGTCAACATGGGCACCAAACTCAATTACGGAAGCGCTGTTGGCGACAACCCACAATTATTAGGGAGAAATGATGACAAATCTATCAAATACCACTAGAACTTCCACGAGACCTTCACACCAGCCACCATTGCATCATGTCAGCACTCAAAGACCCCAAACACCTCAGGGAAATCGTGGGAGACGTCGAAGACAGACTAACACACATGGATGTGGAACAAGGGGGCGTTTCAATCGGACAGGTCATTGATTTTCTTGTCAATTGTTATGTATTTTAACTTTATATTATAATATTATTTTTCATTTAAGTATTTAATATAATTATTTATAAATATAAAATATAAAATTAAAAAAAAACATGCATAGTGCATGCGCCACATGCATTGGCGCATACACTGATGTAGTGTATGCATGCGTCAATGCATGTGGCTTCAAGGAATGCATGCGCCCAACCAAATGGCGCTTATGCTCATTTGGAAATTTACAAGGCATGCATGCGCCCTACCAAGTGGCGCATGTGCTCATTGGAAATTAGATGCGCCAGTTCAACTGGCACATACGTAATGAAATATGGTTATTTCCATAATTATTTTGAAAAATAGGTTATTTTAGAATTTAAATTGAAAAATATGATTATTTAAAAAAAATTCAACACTTGTTATATGTGTAAAAGATATTTAAATAGTTTCATTGTAATATATCTTCCGAAGTTTTACAATTGATTATCTGGTGTAATGGATGAATCTGAAAGATTCCATCTAATACAATGATCATTGCATCTAAGTATTATACAATTAATTATCTGGTGTAATGGATGGATCTGAAAGATTCCATCTAATACAATGATCATTGCATCTAAGTATTGTGTATGTTGAAGCATCACTTGAGCACATGTCTTTTTGGATCGCTTTGGTATCTATTTGTACATGTTGTCAACATTATTATCTGCTCATGAATACTCAAGAAACCATTAATTTTACATGGTCAACTCCAAACTTAAGATTAACAAGTTTTGTCTCTCTAATAGAATATCAAGTTGATATCCTCTGTGAGTTTGTTCCGGCATAACCTTTAGTAAAGTTTATTTTCTAGAAGAATAACTTAGTTGTTTTTCCTCTCAACGTTCAAATTTAAGATACATCTAAGCAATACTATACAAGGTACCATGATATAAGATTTTTATGTTAAAAGGTATAACGTCGTGTGCGACAAGATCTGCTATGAATACAAAGGTCGTAAAAATCCCACCTCAAATAGTATAAAGATCTCAATGAATCTTTTATCAAAAGATCAAGATCAAAGCAGCAATTAGCAAAAACAAAGCTATTTAAAGACTCAATTTCTCAATGTTTTATCCATCACATTGAATCACACTGCACAACATTGAAACACTTTTATGAATAAAATTTTGAGAATCAACTTGAGAAAATAAAATAAATTTCAAAGATAAAACATTGATCGCGGGACAGAATGTTGCAGGCCTTCTTCTTCGACGACGCCGGGAGGATGGACCAACTACATTATCGGAAGGATTATGTGGGACAGAATGTTGTTCAGGATCTTGATCACCTTGCTCCATTTCATCAAACTCGTCTAGGGGCGGGTTTGCTTGTGTAGGCATGGTAGGTTCGGGAGAATTCAAATCGTAGATGAATCTGTTGGGGTTAGTAACATCGATGAGTGCAATGTTGGGCAAAACGACGCTTGGGATTTCTTGGTTATTCACCATAAGATAATAATTCCTGCCTACCCTATTTTTGATTAAGCGGCAGGAGCGACAGTAGGCGATATCCATAAACAGGGGTGGCAAAGATTGCAAATTCTAAAGTCGGTCCCCTAAATTTAAATCGAGTGCAATGGTGGTTATTAAGCCTCCAATCACTAAAGGTTGATTGCCTCGAGCACAAAGGGTACGGATATGGTGAAGTAAGAAAGAGACGGCGTTGACCCTTGTATTTGCTGAAAAGATGCAGTGTAGGAAGAATAATTCTTTCGCGTTAACTTTGCTGTTGTTGGCTCTTCCAAAGATAGTGTTTTGCAAAATACGGATAAAATACCGGATAGTGGGGTTGTGTATGTGTGAAGTAAGTAATGCATCCCAATTGGTGGTTACCACACCGGATATTTTTCCAAAAAGTTCGAATGCGATCGTGTTCCACTCTGAGTTTGGAGGGATTCTTGGGTGGACGTCGTCTCCTTCAGGAAAACGTAGCATGGCACTCAACTGTTCTTGAGATAGTGCATACTCAGTGTTGAACATACAGAATTTTGCGACACCGGTTAAGTACTCGTCCTCACCGGTTGGAGTGGTGTATGAATAAGAGCTTAAAAACTCCAAGGTTAGTGATGGGTATGTTGGGTGATTTTGTGTGCACATAAAGGTTAAGTCGGATAGCCTAAGCAGACATTGCACTCCTTGATGTAATCCAAATTCTTGTAAGCAATTGAAATCTGGGTATCTGGTAGATGTGACACCGCGTTGCTAGAAACGAACAAACTGCTCCCGTTGATAGTTACTATCTTCAGTTCGGAAAATAATATTTCCAAATTGCATTTCTTGATGTTGGTTCTCCGCCATTTTGATTGGTAGGTAGAAAAGAAGGAGAAAGGAAAAGGGGATGAAATTTTTTTGTATAGAGTGGTTTTTGGAATGATGTGGTGTAGGAAGAAAAATGTGGTGAAGGTATTTGAAGAAAGAGTTTTGAAATTGGGAGGAGAAGTTGGTGAGAAAAAAAAATAATGGGGGATAAATAGGTGAATTGAATGGGGGTAACGGTCATGACACGGTTACGAGGCAGCAGTGTGTCACGTTCGTGACAGCATGCGTGTCACGTTCGTGACAGCATAACGGTCAAAAGCATTTACAAGAAAGCAAGTTGTCACGTTCGTGACAGCATGCGTGATGGGCGTCATGGGGGTGTTGCGACCGTGACAGCATGCGTGACGCTCGTCACACCTCTAAGTTTGCAACGGTCAAAACGTTCGTCACGATGCAGGGTGGCAAGTTTTGTTTTATTATTATTATATATATATTTTTTTTTAAATTTGAATTGCCATGACCTTAAATATCAATGCTACTTTGACTTTATAAATTGTATCATGGATGCTACTTTATTACACCATAGAATATATATTTTTTCTCTAATAAGCAAAAATACAGGTGGTAGTATATAATATTAGGAGTAGTGTATACTTGTATGTGATCAGAAATTTAACATGTAAGTAGTAGCATACAATATATATCAACATTGGTAATTTTAGACAGTGCATAAATCAAAATGAAATTTAATTTAACCAATAATGCCAGTAGCTTCATAAAAGTAAACATAATGTAATATTTGACTGAAGATAAAATAAAACATGCGAAAGAAAATCCTAAGATTAAAAATATTGTCAAACGAAACTATAAATTTCCTAAGACTAAAACTAGTTAACTGCAATTCTTCTAGCCACTTGTAGAATCTCTCGTTGGAGGAGCAAAGGAATTGACACGGTGTAGCAACTCGTGAAATTGATTTGTCATTCTACTCATGTGTTTCATAAATTCATGTCCCATCATAGTTAACTCTTCTCTAATGGCATCTTTGAAATTCTGGCGTAGTCAGAATTCAGATGTTCTACTCCAAGTAATGACATCTGATCTAACATTGTTACTAATACAGCAAGACAGTTATACAAATTAAAACCTAGTACTGATATGCACACATTCACAGATGTCACGACATCTGCTTCTATATCACCCTATAATGGAGGAACACCCAGTTCTGTCCATCTAGTGCAAACACCCAGTAGAGATCAAACATAACCCTTATGGTTATTTATCCTGCCCATTTATCAGCATGATGTCTCAACATTGGTTTGAACATCACCTGTCCCAACATTACAGATGAGTGAACTGTAACAGACCAACCAGTCCATCAATATCAGCAGTCAATGGTGAATGTCATAACATTCTGTTTTACATTCAGACTGCAGGCTATGTGTCATATCTGTTATTCCCTTCATAAACAGACTAAAACCAGACTGAGTTATAACAGACAAAATATAGTGTGCAGAAGGTAAAAACACAAGCAATTGTTAACCCAGTTCGGTGCAACTCACCTACGTCTGGGGGCATACCAAGCCGGGAAGAAGATCCACTATCAGCAGTATTAATTCAGAGTTAAACTCCCCCGTTTACAACTCTTCACTTAATCCCTACCCAATGCAATCTATACCTAGGAACTCCTAGATAGAAACCTCCAGTTTCCATTCCTATCACTACAAATACAGTGTAATGTTAACCAACTTGAACTTGCTTCACAGCTTCATTCAAGAACATAATCACTCTTGCCTACAGGCTTTGAGTTACAAATACTCTCAGCTTTTACCACTGAGAAACACATGGTAACGTTCCCACAGATTGGGAGGTTTACCTCACACACACCCCTAAATTTTCATTCTATGAGGCTTACAACAACTAGGTTACAATAAGCTATTTATAACCTAATCACCCAACTGGATTTGGGCCTTCAGAAATCGCAGCAAACTTGTTCTTTGCTGTTACAAAATTAGCAGAAAGTTTCTGCTACAATCAAGGTCTTCAATCTCTTAGTTCCTAAAATATCTCCATATTTAGTTCCTAAAATATCTCAAGACCTCCACAAATAATGCCACATAGGATTCTAACTAATTTCCACATATTAGTGTGCTAACAAATAGGCTATTTGTTAGGTTCCTTAATTGTAGCTTGGTTGTTGGTTTCCTGGATTTTAGCCTGAGAAAAATGCTGAAACAGAAAAACTAAACAACCTACAATATAGCATATGCTGTCAGGAATGAATGTCACAACATTCAGCTTGACATCAAGGTCCATATGCTAAGTCTGTTTTTCCTGAAAACAGACTGTACAAATTTGCTGAACTGTACAGGACCAATCTGTCCATTCTACAGTAACAACTTACATTAATAAATGTCAAAGCATCCAATTTGACATTTACACATTTAGCCTTAAGTCAGTTCTGTTATCCTCTTGAAGAACAGACTGATAAACATACTGAAGTGTAGCAGAACACCACTCTGTCTATTGTTCAGTATATGCTGTCAATGATGAATGTCATAACATCCAGTTTGACATTCAGACATAGGCCTTATGCCAGATCTGGTATTTCCTTGATCACCAGACTGAAAATAAATACTGAGTTCTAACATCTCAGTATCTGCTGACAGGGATGGATGTCATAACATCCAGTTTGACATTCAATGAATCCTGTATTAGCTAATCCTGCAGTAAACTACTCAAGTGTGTCATGACATCAATCAAGACATCAGAGTACATCTAGATATTCTAACCTACAATGCAGTCACACAAACACCTTCACAGCATGTCATGACATCAGTCAAGGCATTAGAATCCAGCTAGTGTTTTACCATACAATGCAGCCAATCAAACATCTACAAACTCCCCCTTTGGCAAATTTTTGGCTAAAACACTTTGGCTTCACAACAGAGTCCATAACAGCGGAAAACACACATCTAGCAGGAAATTAACCTAGCTAATACACTCAGAGTAACAACACACTCAACTCACACTCATAAAAGTGGAACCTCAGCTGCAGCACTACCTCTGGCTTGGAGGATCTTCAATATCTGTTTAGCAAAACACTCTGTTGTCCTGGGGCATCACAGGTGTTACTCCCCCTTTTTGTCAAAAATGTTGCCAAAGCAACACTTTAAATTACAGACCAACATAAACAGAATTACACACAAGTGACAGATACACAATCTTGATTTTACTTCACAGTTTCAATAAAGAATACCCCCTCTTGATCTTGCTTTACAGCTTTGATCAAGACACTACCCACTTGATCTTGCTTCACAACATTGATCAAGTAGTCACACACTGTCTTCACAGCAGGTATATCAGGTGTCATACCTTGTTATCTGAGAACACATAGACCACAAGCTTGATGATTACTTGCAGCACAAAGACAGAACTCCCCCTGTCATGAACAACCAACTCTCCTCTTGAAACTTGGAGATCACACATGAACATATCCAACACCCCAAAGTTGGACCTTCACATACTTCCTGATTCAAAGAGAACCCAAACCACTTGATGAATGGAAAACATAAGACTCATCTTCATGTCTTCAAGAGCACACCCTCTGTTCAACCCTCTTGGCTGAACACATCCACACTCTGTGTCAATCTCTCTTCTAACCAGAACAGGAAACCACTTTACAAAATGTTCTAACATTAGTTAGGACATCCTTCACAACATGACAAGGAACACCATTTGATAATCTTCAGATATCACTGAGTCACCAGCTTGATCCAAAAGAACCCAGACATAAGTTGGGACATATACATTCTCATCCCATTACGAGAGATAATCTTCCATAGATAGCTCAGAGCTCCTACCACAAGCTCCAAGAGATGAATAGAAAACACCTCCTTTTGTCTTCAACTTACTACTTTTCTGCACAAAAGTAATTTGTCTCAGACTTTCCTCAAGAATAATCAGCTGCCATATGTGGATTATCTTGATTCTTCGAACTCACTTCTGAGATAGACCAAATGCCACTGGTTGATTACCTCCTTCATGAATCCTCAAATGAAAAAGTCAAATGCCATTCTTTGACCTCTCCACGTCTATCAGACCTCTCCCAAAGATATTCTGACCTTCCAAGTGAGACTTGAACTTCAAGCTACATGTTGAACAAAACTTAGATTTTCTAAGACATGAACATGTACCATCCTTTCTATCCAGCAACTCCAAAGAACTGCAACGAGGACGACCTTTTTGAAGTATCCAATCTACAACCCTGTAGACCCTTCTATCTCAAGTTGATGTGCCACTTCACCAACTAAGGATCTGATGTTGAACCAAATGTCACAACATTGTGTTTTGACATCTAGCTGTTGAATTCAGCTCCTTCTTCTGCCACTTGAAAGAACTTCCTCCCTTCACAGAACAAGAGTTCAATGTTCTCATAGACTTGATTGTGGAACCAAGTTTGAGTAAACAACCTCCATCCTGCAGGTTTGTAGTTAAGTCATCCAAGCTCACACCTTGATGAATTCCTGCTTCTTCTCCAAAGACATCAAACACTCTGATGCATGAGTCTTCAGAAGGACCAGTTAGAAACTAACCCTTCAGCTATACCAAGGATTCCACTTCCTAAGGTAAGGCTGTTTCCATGATGTTAAGAGTGTTGCCACTTGTTCTTAACTTCACAGTGTGCATTAGCCAATGCACCTCCTTACTTAGATCAGAGATAAACTGATCCAAGTAACCACCATCAAGACTATGATGTCTTCTTCTTCTTGCACACACCAAGGCTGAACATGTTTCTTGCCAGGAAACCTTTTCAGAGATCATATGCTTTTGCTGCCACCAAAGAGATAGATCATAAACCAATGTACTATCCTTCCTGTGATTCTGCACAGGGTGTTGAAGAAGAGATGCTCCAACATCTTTAAGAACATCAGTTATCTTGAGCTCCAAGGATAATCAATTAACTACTTGTACTTGGCACAAGTTGACATTGATCTTAAATCCTTTCCCAATATTCCTTTCAGATACTTCCACCATAAGACTACGTTGAAAATACTCTTCTAGTGTCAACATCTTCTGCTTGCAAGCACCTCAGCAGTCTTGAGACTCTTTCCAGATTATATTCACCCTTAGGAATGAGAGAGATGAATCCTTCCTTGCACATGTGTCACACAATAACCAGAACCCATGTGACACAGGTCAACAACCAACTAGACCCTAGGCTGACCAACCGTGGGGAGGTTAACCAAAACTCCCCCTCAAATTACCAATCATGGAAACTCCACACCAATATCCATGCATTGTACACAAGTGTCTCAACATGACATACACCATCCCTACCAGTGACACCTAACTCTATGAGTTATACCTATACATACTCCAATCACACCAATCAGACTTCAGTTGACCATAAGTACTAGTGAAAAACAACACCAGTCAATTGTAGATATGCATTGCCAGAGCATACTACCTCAACCAACCTCTGAATCTTCATATTCTCACTCCTTGAAGGAACTGCCACTTCTGAGCGAGGTGTTTGAATAACAAGATTCATGGTCCCAATCCTCTTAAATGGAATAGCAGTCAGGTTACCCCATTATTGACTTCTATCATCCAGGGACTTGTCTTCCAGCACAACATAGTACTTCAGGGAACACCTATCCAACCCTGATCAAGTTATAGGAATAAGGCACATAGCAGACAATTGGCCAATGTCACATCTCAACCAGCTCCACTTCTAGAGAACAAATTTCTAAAAGTGACCTTCTTGAGCACACACACAGTTGACCCTACCCTTGTCAACTTAGCACACACAGATGTCTCCTCTTCCAGGTCAGGAGTAGGTTCCAAACAAAAGTATCCCTTTGTTTGACACCTAAAAACATCTGTTCTTCAACCAGCAGCTGCATACTTGTTGAACAACATGTTCTAACATCACATAGAACATTGGTTCCACCTCCTTGGAACAAAACCTCCTTGAAAGTCTTCAAGATCTTCATATACACTACCCAAGAGTGTAAACGAATCAGTGATCAGGTGATTCTTACCATCCTGAAGAGACAACGTCATGATGGGTGGACTTGAGGAGACTCAAGTATCTTTGACATCTTCAGTAGGTTATGATGAAATCTTGAATACAACAGCCTTTCATCCACAAGAGGGGAAACTACATCAGATTTTGAGTTTTGCCAGGTATTATGCAGCGGAAATCATAATACAACTCAACCAATGAACACACACTTCACCAGATCAGCCTCCAAGAACATACCAGGCTTGAATATGATTCAATACTAGCACAACTGTCCCACACATAGGCCAATTGCCAACCACTAGACACCGGTACCCATAGTTCCTGTCATGAATAGTCCATCCACCTACTTCAAGGGACCATTCAGGGAACTCACAGAACCTTCCACGGGTTCCAACATCAGTACTAATATAACTCCTTGCAAGATACCAGAAAGTATCACCCATGGATCTCATCCAGAAACAGAACAGGATGCCTGCTCTGATACCAATTGAAATTCGGGCGTAGTCAGAATTCAGATGTTCTACTCCAAGTAATGACATCTGATCTAACATTGTTACTAATACAGCAAGACAGTTATACAAATTAAAACCTAGTACTGATATGCACACATTCACAGATGTCACGACATCTGCTTCTATATCACCCTAGAATGGAGGAACACCTAGTTCTGTCCATCTAGTGCAAACACCCAATAGAGATCAAACATAGCCCTTATGGTTATTTATCCTGCCCATTTATCAGCATGATGTCTCAACATTGGTTTGAACATCACCTGTCCCAACATTACAGATGAGTGAACTGTAACAGACCAACCAGTCCATCAATATCAGCAGTCAATGGTGAATGTCATAACATTCTGTTTTACATTCAGACTGCAGGCTATGTGTCATATCTGTTATTCCCTTCATAAACAGACTAAAACCAGACTGAGTTATAACAGACAAAATATAGTGTGCAGAAGGTAAAAACACAAGCAATTGTTAACCCAGTTCGGTGCAACTCACCTACGTCTGGGGGCATACCAAGCCAGGAAGAAGATCCACTATCAGCAGTATTAATTCAGAGTTAAACTCCCCCGTTTACAACTCTTCACTTAATCCCTACCCAATGCAATCTATACCTAGGAACTCCTAGATAGAAACCTCCAGTTTCCATTCCTATCACTACAAATACAGTGTAATGTTAACCAACTTGAACTTGCTTCACAGCTTCATTCAAGAACATAATCACTCTTGCCTACAGGCTTTGAGTTACAAATACTCTCAGCTTTTACCACTGAGAAACACATGGTAACCTTCCCACAGATTGGGAGGTTTACCTCACACACACCCCTAAATTTTCATTCTATGAGGCTTACAACAACTAGGTTACAATAAGCTATTTATAACCTAATCACCCAACTGGATTTGGGCCTTCAGAAATCGCAGCAAACTTGTTCTTTGCTGTTACAAAACCAGCAGAAAGTTTCTGCTACAATCAAGGTCTTCAATCTCTTAGTTCCTAAAATATCTCCATATTTAGTTCCTAAAATATCTCAAGACCTCCACAAATAATGCCACATAGGATTCTAACTAATTTCCACATATTAGTGTGCTAACAAATAGGCTATTTGTTAGGTTCCTTAATTGTAGCTTGGTTGTTGGTTTCCTGGATTTTAGCCTGAGAAAAATGCTGAAACAGAAAAACTAAACAACCTACAATATAGCATATGCTGTCAGGAATGAATGTCACAACATTCAGCTTGACATCAAGGTCGATATGCTAAGTCTGTTTTTCCTGAAAACAGACTGTACAAATTTGCTGAACTGTACATGACCAATCTGTCCATTCTACAGTAACAACTTACATTAATAAATGTCAAAGCATCCAATTTGACATTTACACATTTAGCCTTAAGTCAGTTCTGTTATCCTCTTGAAGAACAGACTGATAAACATACTGAAGTGTAGCAGAACACCACTCTGTCTATTGTTCAGTATATGCTGTCAATGATGAATGTCATAACATCCAGTTTGACATTCAGACATAGGCCTTATGCCAGATCTGGTATTTCCTTGATCACCAGACTGAAAATAAATACTGAGTTCTAACACCTCAGTATCTGCTGACAGGGATGAATGTCATAACATCCAGTTTGACATTCAATGAATCCTGTATTAGCTAATCCTGCAGTAAACTACTCAAGCGTGTCATGACATCAGTCAAGACATCAGAGTACAACTAGATATTCTAACCTACAATGCAGTCACACAAACACCTTCACAGCATGTCATGACATCAGTCAAGGCATTAGAATCCAGCTAGTGTTTTATCATACAATGCAGCCAATCAAACATCTACAATCTTGTTCTGACATCAAAGCTTGAATAGCGCTATTATAATCAGTTCTGGGCATATGATGTCTAAAATTAGGTATTGCCGATTCTGCAGACGGGATAGGATGAGGTGGAGAGGCAGCATCATGGTAACCAGTTGGTGTCTGCGGATCAGACTCAACATTTGGAATCTGGCTGTCAAGAATCTCATAATCTTGGATGGTTTCAACAGATCTAACAGGAGAAGGCATTCCATCCAGGTTGTAGAGCCAATTATTTCGGTTATGGACACTAGTCATCGGGCTAGGCATGGTGAATAGGTAAAAATCTTGGTTGTTAATTAATAGTTTAAACTCTCAGGTCCAAGGTTTCTTATAAACATAGTGTTGAAAAGGAAATTTATATTCATAGGCTGAATACCGCAAAAAGGGTTCAAATCAAGCATGGGTTGGCGCAATCCAATAGCATTAGCAATCATTGTTATCAATCCCCCTATTTGAATCGGTGCACGGTCATCTTGAATAAGGAGGTCAAAACTTGTCAACATATAAGTGGCACCATTCACTGGACGATTATGGGAAGCACAAAATATTATGAAAAGTTCATCACGTGATACTGTGGTAATGTTTGAACTTTTCCCAAAAAGAGTGTGTGATAGGATCTTGTGGAAATAACGAAAAGTTGGGTTATGTATGTTTCCAGAAAGAAACTCATGTTCCTCAGGTTCGTCATTTCCCGTCAAACTTCCCCAAAAATGCTCAAGCTCTCGAAATAAAAGAGGCCCTCTTGGTTCATGGTGAATGTGTCAAAAGAAGTAGGGAACCCTAAGAGGTTAGTAAATTCTCTAATATTATACTGATACTCCATATTGAACATCCCGAATTGAATGAAACCTCGGTTTATTCCTTTTCCATGGTTCGGTAAATAAATCAGGGAGCTAAGGAATTCTAGAGTTAGCCTCCGGTAAGTAACAAATTGTCTCCGAATAGGAGTGGTTTCCCAACCTATTTGATTCAGCAGATATAGGACACTATCTCTTAGCCTAAGTACGGTCATTGCACAATCATCAGCATAAAAATTTGGGTGCATCTCTCTCTCAGCAAGTTCTTCAAATTTTTGTGTCTGAGCTCTCCCTCGGAAATTAATACCCATGTGATCAATATGTGCCATCAGGTCAGTGTTATCTAAAGAAAAGAAAAACAAGAATTTTAGTCAGGATTTGGCCAGATGCCGAAAGAAGAAAAGAATAAAAATTTAATAGAATAAAGAAAAAGAAGAATGAAAACTGAATAAAATCAAAAGAATAATCAAATAAAAATAAAAATTTGTGGGTTGTCTCCCACGAAGCGCTTTATTTAATGTCGCAAGCTTGACAGAAAACTATTAAATGTTAATCTATTAATTTTGGAGACGATACGTCTAAGTGCAGGACTTACGAGTCTTCATTGTTTTCAGCATAATGATAATGTTTTAGACGCTGTCCGTTTACGATAAATGATTCAATAGATTTTCCTTTAATTTCTACAGCCCCACTAGAAAAGACATTAGTGACTTTGAAAGGGCCAGACCACCTAGAGCGTAGTTTTCCTGGGAATAACTTAAGTCTAGAGTTAAACAATAGGACTACATCGCCTTGTTTGAAAGTTTTCCTTGATATATGTTTATCATGCCATTTTTTCGTTCTTTCCTTGTAGATTTTAGCATTTTCGTATGCATCTTGTCTAAGTTCCTCCTATTCGTTTATATCTAGAATTCTCTTTTCACCGGCGGCCTTATAGTTTAAATTTAAATTTTTAATAGCCCAATAGGCCTTATGTTCTAACTCCACTGGGAGGTGACACGATTTACCATAAATAAGCTTAAATGGGGTTGTTCCTATGGGAGTTTTGTAAGCGGTTTGATATGCCCATAAAGCTTCGGGTAATTTTGATGACCAGTCTTTCCTCGATGTAGCGGCAGTTTTTTTCAATATCTGTTTAATTTCTCTATTAGACACTTCCACTTGTCCACTAGTTTGAGGATGGTAAGGTGTTGCTACTCGATTTTTTACACCATACTTAAACAATAATTTTTCGGGTATTTTAGATATGAAATGAGATCCACCGTCACTGATGACTATTCTTGGGACACCAAATCTTGGAAAGATTATATTCTTAAAGAGTTTAATTACTACTCGTGTGTCGTTTGTTGGAGAAGCTATAGCCTCAATCCATTTTGATACGTAGTCAACCGCTACGAGTATGTACTTGTTACCAAAAGAAGGTGGAAAAGGTCCCATGAAGTCTATTCCCCACACATCAAAAATTTCTACTTCCAAAATGCCTTTTTGTGGCATTTCGTCATGTCTAGATATGTTTCCTGTGCGTTGACACCTATCGCATTTCTTGACAGCGGTATGTACATCCTTCCATATGTTTGGCCAATAAAGACCGGCTTGTAGGATTTTAGAGCAGGTTTTGGATGTACTTGCATGTCCACCATAAGGAGCGGAATGACAATGTTGGATTATACTTTCTACGTCTTCTTCAGGTATACAGCGGCGAAAAATACCATCGGAGCCTCTTTTGAAAAGTAAAGGGTCGTCCCAGTAATAATGTTTTATGTCATGGAAGAATCGTTTCTTTTGTTGGTAGGATAAATCAAGTGGAACCACTCCGGCGGCTAAATAATTGACAAAATCAGCGTACCATGGTGTAACGCATACAACCAAGGTGGTCTCTACCTGTTTGTTAGCTCTATTTTCTTCCAAATTAGCTATAAGTTTATCGTACGAGAAATCATCGTTGATCGATGTTCTTTCCGGTTCCAGGTTTTCGAGTCTAGAGAGGTGATCTGCTACTACGTTTTCAGTTCCTTTTTTATCTTTGATTTCCAAATCAAATTCTTGTAGCAACAAGATCCACCTTAGGAGTCTAGGTTTAGAATCCTTTTTTGTTAAGAGGTACTTAATGGCAGCGTGATCAGTGTAAACGATTATTTTAGCTCCGACCAAGTAGGAACGAAATTTATCTAGTGCAAATACTACTGCTAAAAGTTCTTTCTCGGCCGTGGCGTAATTCATTTGTGCTTCATCTAGAGTTCTACTCGCATAATATATGACGTGAAGTTTTTTATCCTTTCGTTGTTCTAGAACAGCGCCTACGGCGTAGTCACTTGCGTCACACATTCTTTCGAAAGGTTCATTCCAATCCGGGGTCTGCATTATGGGCGCGGAGATCAATGCTTGTTTAAGTGTTTGAAATGCTTCTAAACATTTATTGTCGAAGATGAATTCAGCGTCTTTCATTAATAATTTGGTTAAAGGTTTAGTTATTTTTGAGAAATCTTTAATGAATCGTCGGTAAAAACCGGCATGTCCTAAGAAGCTTCGTATTTCCCTCACGGTTTTCGGAGGTTGAAGGTTTTCGATTATTTCTATTTTGGCTTTGTCTACTTCAATTCCTCTATTTGATATGATGTGTCCTAAAACAATTCCTTCTTTTACCATAAAGTGACATTTTTCCCAATTAAGTACTAGGTTTACTTTTACACATCGTTCTAGAACTCTTTCTAGGTTTTCGAGACATTCTTCGAAACTTTGCCCGCATACGGAAAAGTCATCCATAAAGACTTCCATGATGTTTTCGAGAAAATCGGCGAATATTGCCATCATGCACCTTTGGAAAGTTGCAGGAGCGTTGCACAAGCCAAACGGCATTCGTCGATAAGCGAAGGTACCAAAAGGACATGTGAACGTTGTCTTTTCTTGGTCATCAGGATGAATTGGTATTTGAAAGAAACCTGAGTACCCGTCCAGATAGCAGAAATGAGAATGCTTGGCTAGTCGCATTACGCCAAATAAGGGAAAAGAGGGCGCTTTTTTTGGCCTATAACAGCGCTTTAAAGCGCCCTCTAATCTGGCGCTGACATAGGTAAAGACAACACTTTTTTTCCTGGTGAAAGCGCTCTCTAAAGTGGCTCTTTAAGCCCTTTAAGGGCCACTTTAGAGGGTGCTTTTTAAAGAAAGCGCCCTCTAAAGTGGAAACTTTTAAGGGTTTAGAGGGCGCTTTTACTGGAAAGCGCCCTCTAAAGTGGAAACTTTTAAGGGTTTAGAGGGCGCTTTTACTGGAAAGCGCCCTCTAAAGTGGAAATTTAAAGGGTTTAGAGGGCGCTTATTTTGGAAAGCGCCCTCTAAAGTGGGTGGTTATTTAAATTTTTTTTTAAAAAGCGCTATATTTATTTATTTATTTTAGACAACCTGTATATTGAAGCAGTACACCTAAAACTGTATAATTTGAAGCCCTTTTTCACACATTGCATTCAACAAGCCTTATATACAACAATCCATACATATACAACAATCCACTGATATATAATCGTTTAACTTCTAAAGATTCTAAATATACAACCAATTCATAACTTAAAAAGAAATAAAACTAAGTAGCAAAAGCATCTTTGAGATGTATGTTTTTTTTGCTAGCCGCAGTCTTCTTAGCAACAACCTCTTTTTGTTCAATATCAATCATGAACCTAAAATATCATAAAATTAGTTAGGTGAAGTATAAGATCAAGAATTAACATCTCCATCTAAACAAATATCAATTGATACTTTCAAGTATCCCTTGCCCCTTGCACGAATGATTGACTTCATAATAGCCATTTTACCTGTAATAAAGAAAACAATTAAAATCAGATGACAAATATAAAAACAATTAAAATCATAAAAGCCATTTTACCTGTAATAAAGAAAACAATTAAAATCATTTGACCTGTACCTTTTTCACTAAGTTCTCTTTCTTTTCTTGGTTGGAATATGTTCTACATGTCTCTTAACAACACGGACGGTTGGATTGATCCAAATACCCTCATTATGATCATTTCTAATATATGAATCATTTGATATAATATTCTCATCTTGATCATTTCTGGTAAACGATTCAATCTCAACATCAATATCACCTTGATCTCCAGTGTTTTCATCAATTACTTTGTTGGAAAAAAGAAATATAGACCATTTTGTACTTTTCGGATCATTGACATAGAACACGTGTCTAGCTTGAGAGGCTAGAATAAAAGACTCATCTTTGTATCCCACCCTATTAAGATCCACTTGCAAAAATCCTGACTTATCCATTCGAATGCCATTATTATTTTCAACCCACTTGCAACCAAATATAGGAATCTGAAACTTCTCATAATCAAACACCCAAATGCGCTCGATAACACCAAAATACGACAGATTTGCAAATTTGGGGTTTAAGTCCTTCACACTTGATATGTGCATTGCTTCAGCTACCACGGTGACACCACTATTCTGCATAGTACTTTTATCATCTTGTTCTTTGGTATAAAATGTGTATCCATTAATCGCGTATGCGCTATAAGAAAAAACATGGAAACTTGGACCATATGCTAAGCATCTCAACCTTTCTGTTATTGAAGCGGGATCTGAATAATACTTTGAATAAATATGATCCTTAAACCAAGGTATAAAACATCGATTGTGCTCTCGTACTATCCAATTTTCATTTCTATTGGGATTTAAACCTCGGAGAACATCCTTGTGAATTTCAACATACGGCTCAACCTCATTCTCATTGTGCAGAACATACAAATGCACTTGATCCCGTTCGACCCTTGATACTGCCACGATTTTATTTCCAATTAGATTTTTTCCTTCTTTCTTTTCGACAAGCTGAGACTTGGGGAGTCCGATTGACTGAACATTAAACAAATATTCAGTACAAAACTCAATCGCTTCTTCAACAATGTATCTTTCAACCATACAACCTTCTGGTCGACTTCGGTTCTTCACGTACCCTTTTAATATTTTCATATAACGTTCAATAGGGTACATCCATCTCATATAAGCTGGTCCACACAATTGTGTCTCTTTCACAAGATGAACAACTAGATGTACCATTATGTCAAAAAATGATGGAGGAAAAAACATTTCAAGCTCACACAAAGTAATAACAATTTCTTTTTGCAACATTGGTAAGATCGCAGGATCGATCACCTTACTGCAAATTGACTTGAAGAAAGAACACAACTTAGTTATAGAGCTTCTTACTTTTTCTGGAAGAATAGAACGTATACCTATTGGGAGAAAATGTTCCATTATAACATGGCAATCATGGGTCTTTAAACTCTTTAACTTGAGGTCTTTCATAGACACAAGTCTTCTAATATCTGAAGAGTACCCTTCTGGAACTTTAACTTCACTTAGAAACTTACACAATGTTTTTTTCTCCTTTCTAGATAGAGTATAAGCAGCAGGCGGTAGATATGTTCGTTTTCCTTTCTTCAAGGGTCCTAATTCAGTTCTTATTCCCATCGCTATCAAGTCCTTTCTTGCCTTAAGGCCATCCTTAGACTTTCCTTGTATATTGAGTAACGTGCCAATAACACTTTCAAATACATTTTTTTCAATATGCATAACATCAAGAAAATGTCTCACATACAAGGACTTCCAATACGGCAATTCAAAAAAAACTGACCTCTTCTTCCACCCACTTTTGACAAGTGTGTGGGCAAAAGGCTTGCCAAACTGAGTATCCAAATCTTTCACCTTTTCAAAAATTTGATCACCCGTCAATATAGGTGGAGCTCTACCTTGTTCTGTCTCTCCATTGAACGCCTTTCTCCATCCACGGTAGTGATGATTTGAATTTAAGAATCTCCGATGACCGAGAAAGACATTCTTCTGACCAAACTCCAAGCGCTTCCAATCTGTTTTATCTTCACAAATAGGACACACACATTGACCTTTTATGCTATACCCTGATAGATTTCCGTATGCTGGAAAATCATTAATTGTGCCAAACAACATCGCCCTCAAGTTGAAACTTTCTTTCCTATATCCATCATAAACCTCCACACCGGTCTCCCACAAAATCTTTAAATCTTCGATTAAGGGCTTCAAGTACACGTCTATGTCATTCCCTGGTTGTTTAGGTCTAGAAATCAACATAGACAACATCATGTACTTACGCTTCATACATAGCCATGGAGGTAGGTTATAAATCATAATAATCACAGGCCATGTACTGTGTGAGATACTCTGGATACCGTATGGGTTCATTCCATCAGTAGATAAAGTCAAGCGAAGGTTTCTTGATTCTTCTCCAAATTCAGGATAATCATTATCAATTTTCAACCACTGTGGTGAATCTGTCGGATGTCGATACTTTCCATCTATAATTCTTTCATCTGCATGCCAGGTTAAGTGTCTTGAATCGGTTTCACTACGAAACATGCGTCTAAATCTCGGAATAACAGGAAAATACCACAAGACTTTTGCTGGAGACAACTTGTTCTTATATCGCGAGACACCGCATTTAGGACACTCATTTAACGATGCATACTCATTTCGAAACAAAACGCAATCGTTTGGACATGCATGTATCTTATCATAGCTCATGCCAATAGAGCACAACATCTTTTTGGTCTCATATGTTCGATTGGGAAGAACATTATCCTCAGGAAGCATATCTTTCAAAAGGGCTAATAACTCTGTGAAACTTTTATCCGACCATCCATTGCCCACCTTTAAGTTGTACAACTTTAATACCGCAGACAATCTTGTGAATTTAGTGCAACCATCATACAAAGGTTTCTCTGCATCACTTACCAACCTCTCAAACATTTCGGGACAATCCTTAAGATCTCCTTCAAGTGTTTATGCAATCTCTTCAACTCGATCACAATCGTATGTATCTGCGCCACTATAGTTTGAGGCATAGGTCGTACTATCCCCCGGTTCAACATTCTCGTTACTTTTCTCACCATGCAAATTCCAACATGTATAACTTCGATCAATTCCATGCCTCATTAGATGCGATGTCAACTGAACTGCGTCAACCCGTTTCCCATAACAACAACCCAAGCAAGGACATATCATTCTACTGGGGTCTTCGGCGTGCGCAACGACAAACTTAACGAATTCTGATACCCCATTCTCGTACTCTCTCGACAATCGATTGGAAGACATCCATGTATTATCCATTACTAATTAGAATAAACAAAAAAAAATTTCAGAAGAGAAACCAAAAATGGGATGAGACAAAACAATTTCGCTTTATTGAGTTAGTCTCTGTGCAGGGCATTCATGTCTCCAACAACAACCCAAAACCAAAACAATTTTGGTTTATTGAGTTAGTTTCTCAACATTTTCAGATATCTCTGACTTCAATAGCATGAGAATGTATGAACCATGCATTAAGCATTAGTGGTATGCACTAATTTGTAGCATAGTTATATATCATCATATAGTTTTTACAAAAGATAAACACTGACTAGAAAATATATATGTAGAATTGTATAATGGTCTAACTGAAAGCTAACAGAAGAATAGTCGACTCTAATTTACTCTATCAAATAACATCCATACCTAAACTTCTTAAGTTACTAGCTACGCTATGTATGCTAGAATAAATACACTCATAAGCTGCATAGTATACCTTTGATTGGTAGAAGGTGTTTTAGATATTGCTGCCTCCTTTTTCTACATCGAGAAACAAATGGAACAGTTGGTGAAATTTAACCCATAATGCCTAGTCTCCATTGCTAGCATTGCAACACCAGGCTCCACTGTGGCCTAAATGAACAAAAAATTAGCAACTTCTCAAATTACAACAGAATATTATTAGTATGAATTTTCATTATCTATATATATCAAGAATCTTTCCTTAATAATATGTTTTTTTGTGATTGTAGCAAGTTTATTTTATAAGCAACTGTGTGGTTGAACTAAACCCAATGCAGCTCCAGCAGCATGGTTACAAGATGCTTCAGCTATTTGGTTTTTGTAAGTAAGTTTAGATCTAGGAATAACCCAGACCCTGTCACACCATAAAATTTTATGATAACAGGAACTTGAAATTACATCTAGGCATAACCCAGACCCTGTCACACCATAAAATTTTATGTAATTTCAAGTTCCTGTTATCATAAAATTTGGAAAACGAATAAATAATTGTGTAACCCTAAATCTTTAAAACACTACATAACATAAGTTATATGGATACCGTAACTACTTCACACTCTTCAACAACATCAGACCTTTCCTCATCAACACTCTCTCTGATATAAAAAGCAAAAGCAATATGACTATGTGATTAGAAGAATTATTTGAAGGGCTAAGTTTAAAAAAAAGTGCATAGTATAAGTTATATGGATACCGTAACCACTTCACACTCTTCAACAACATAAAACTTTGGCTCATCAACACTCTCTTTGATCTAAACAACAGAAGTAACATCAAACAACTAAATTCATTAGGACTAATTGCAGAGATACTTGGTGACAATACCTGCAACAACTGCGAAGCTGTTGGTGGCTGAGAAGTTGTCACCTTTACGTCGTAGATCTAACAGAGGTGGAAGGAGAACGCCTTAGAAGTAGCGAAAATCGTAGCAGTGAGAACCCTAACGTGAAAAAGAACGAAAATAACAGAGAGTGAAATAACAAAACGCGCAGTATGTTATAATTTTAATGTTTACTAAAGGGGACCTTAGAGGGCGCTTGTGGAAAAAAAGCGCCCTCTAAAGGGGGCCTAAGAGGGTGCTTATAAAAGCGCTCTCTAAGGCTTTCCAAAAGCGCTTTATAAACTGGAAATGCACATGGACTTATAGAGCGCTTTTTTAAAAGCGCCCTCTAAGGGTAACCTTAGAGGGCGCTTTTTAGAAAGCGCCCTGTATTGTTGTCCCTCTATCTCCTCCTTATTTTTTCGCTTCACCTTAGAGGGCGCTTTATTACAAAAGCGCCCTCTAAAGTGCGCTGTCTATTCCAGTTGTTCGCTCCTTATTTTTTCGCTTCACTTTAGAGTGCGCTTTTGTAATAAAGCGCCCTCTAAGGTGCGCTGTCTATTCCAGTTTTTGGCGTAGTGTCGTTCTAACATCTGGTCTATGAATGGTAAAGGAAAATGATCTTTTCAGGTTGCTTTGTTTAGCTTTCTATAATCAATGCACATTCTCCATCCCGATTCAATTCGTTTGGTTATAGTTTCTCCTTTTTCATTTTCGATCACTGTTATACCTCCTTTCTTTGGTACTACGTGTACAGGACTAACCCATTTGCTATCGGATATAGGATATATGATACCTGCCTCTAATAACTTCGTTACTTCCTTCTTCACTACCTCACTCATGATCGGGTTTAGTCTCCTCTGATGTTCCCTAGAAGTCTTACAGTCTTCTTCTAGCATGATGCGGTGCATACAAATAGAAGGACTTATCCCTTTAAGATCGGTGATGTTGTATCCTAATGCGGTTGAATATTTTCTTAAGATATGTAGGAGTTTTTCGGTTTCAAGTTTTCCTAGGTCTGCATTGACTATTACTGGTCGTTCAAGTTCTAAGTCTAGGAATTCATATCTCAAATTTTTGGGAAGTGTTTTCAGGTCGAGGGTTGGTTTCTTAAGGCATTGCATAGGATCTGATGTTATTGCTAAACATTGGTTCAGTCTGTCTTCTACACGATAGTCGCACAAATCGTCATTTTCGAATTCTATTTCTTTTATGCATTCATCGATGATATCCATGAAGTAACATGTGTCTTCTATCGCAGGTGCTTTCAAAAATTGGGAAAGAATAAACTCAATTTTCTCTTCTCTTACTTCGAAAGTGAGTCGTCCTCGTTTTACGTCAATGATAGCACCGACAGTTGCTAAGAAGGGTCTTCCCAATATAATGGGGGTAACTTCATCTTCTCTTATGTCCATAATTATAAAATCGGTGGGAATGTAGAATTGACCTATGCGTACGGGAACGTTTTCAAGAATTCCTACGGGATATTTAACGGAACGATCTGCTAATTGCACAGACATTTTAGTTGGTCTTAATTCTCCCATTTCAAGTTTCTTGCATATGGGCAAGGGCATAACACTGATACCGGCTCCTAAATCGCATAAAGCTTTGTCTATGACAAATTTTCCTATATGACAGGGTATAGAAAAACTACCAGGATCTTTAAGTTTAGGAGGCATATTTTGGATTATTGCGCTACACTCAGCAGTGAGTGTAACGGTTTCGTTATCTTCAAGTTTCTTTTTATTAGATAAAATTTCTTTTAAGAACTTAGCATATGAGGGAATTTGTGTAATAGCTTCTGTAAAAGGAATTGTGATGTTTAATTGCTTCAGTAGGTCAACAAATTTTTTAAATTGGCCCGCGTTTTTGGTTTTAATTAGCCTTTGAGGATAAGGGATAGGTGGTTTGTAAGGTGGTGGAGGTGCATAAGGTTCTTTTTTTCTTCTACGGTTTCCTCATTACACTCTTCCTTTTCCTTAGGTTTACCTTCTTCCTCAGTTGACTTTTTAGAGTTTTGGTTCTCAATCCTTGGGTCAGATGGTCCTTCTACCTCTGTACCACTTCGTAATATAATTGCATGAGCGTGGCCTTTCGGATTAGGTTGTGGCTGTCCAGGAAATGTACCAGTTGGGGCAGCAGTAGATGCTTGTTGTTGAGCTACTTGCGAGATTTGTGTTTCAAGCATTTTGTTATGGGTAGCCAGGGCATCTACTTTACTTGCTAGTTGTTTAATCTGTTCGCTAGTGTGTACATTCTGGTTTAAGAACTCTTTATTTGTTTGCTGTTGAGAAGCCATGAAGTTCTCTATCATGATTTCCAAGTTGGATTTCCTAGGAACGTTATTGTTAGGTGTAAATGGGGTCGACTTTTGATATCCAGGTGGTACAGCTGGAGCTTGACTGGGAGCTTGACCTGGTGCGTATAAAGTGTTGTTACTTTTATACGAGAAATTAGGATGGTTCTTCCAGTTTGAGTTATAGGTATTCGAGTAAGGATTTCCTTGAGCATAGTTCATCTGTTCTATTTAAATTCCTATTAGGAGTTGACAATCTGTAGGAGTGTGACCTTGAATTCCACAGACCTCGCAATTTTGAGTTACGACAACCACGGTGGCTGGAGGTGATACATTTAAACTTTCAATTTTCTAGGCAAGAGCATCCACTTTTGCATTAACATGATCAAGGCTACTTATCTCGTACATGCCACCTTTTGTTTGAGGTTTTTCTACCACTGTTCGGTCGCTTCCCCACTGATAATGATTTTGGGCCATGCTCTCGATAAGTTGATAAGCGCCGGTGTAAGGTTTATCCATAAGCGCACCACCGGCGGCGGCGTTTATTGTTAACCTTGTGTTGTACAAGAGACCATTGTAGAAGGTGTGAATTACTAACCAGTCCTCTAAACCATGGTGTGGGCAAAGTCTCATCATGTCCTTGTATCTTTCCCATGCTTCGAAAAGAGATTCGTTATCTTTTTGCTTAAATCCATTTATCTGGGCTCTCAACATAGCTGTTTTGCTTGGAGGAAAATATCGAGCAAGAAAGACTTTCTTCGACTCATTTCATGTGGTGACTGAGTTGGAAGGAAGAGACTGAAGCCATCTTCTAGCTTTATCTCTTAACGAGAAAGGAAAGAGATGAAGTCGAATTGCCTCTGAAGTGACACCATTAGCTTTAACAGTGTCAGCGTATTGGACAAATACGAATAAATGAAGGTTTGGATCCTCGGTAGGATTTCCAGAAAATTGATTCTGTTGCACTGCCTGCAACATCGAAGGTTTAAGTTCGAAGTTGTTCGCTTCGATTGCGGGTGGAGCAATACTCGAATGCGGCTCATCCTGTGATGGAGCAGCGTAATCTCGAAGAGCACGAGCTGGTTCGGCCATCGCTGGTATCGTTAAAGGAAGGAGATTTTTGAGATCAGGAACTTCGATTGGAGGAAGATTGTATCTAGCACGATACTCCCGAATTCGTCGTAATAATCAGAGATATCGTTCGACGTCGTTGATTCGTAAGTAATACGGCTCGCCTTGTGAGCGAGTGTGTGGCATACAAATCAACGAAAAAGGGAAAAAATAAAAAATGCCTTAGTCTCTACAGCGTAACAGAAGAGTTACGATATCGACTAAATAAAAGTCCCCGGCAACGACGCCAAAAACTTGATCGCGACTTTATGAGTCTATTGGGGGTACTAACTGCAAGCGCACAGTCTAATCGCGTAGTTTTAAAAGATATCGATCCCAAGGGACTTAATGAATCGATCTACCGTTTTTCTAGGGTTACTGCATAAAGCTAAGGCGGATGATACTTTAATGATTAGGGGAAAAAATAAAACTAAATTTGGATCTAGATAAAATATCAAATAATATGGATATCAGTATGTAGTTCGTCGTATTTGGGGAATCAAATCTTCGTTGGTCTTTTTCTTAGTTTTAAAATAAGTCTTTTCAGTAGACACTATTAATTAAAAGTCTTTTCCTCAAACTCTCGCTCTGTTGAATCAGACTATGACTTTATATTTTAACGTACGCTCTCACTATTTCGTTAAGTCTAAAATCACTTTTGAAAATAATAGAATCTATAGAAACTCCTTTTGAGAAAATACTAACCGTTTAAACGCCCTCGTCTCAAACTCTCGCTCTGTTGACTTAGATTATATGATTAAACTTAAATGCTTAACTCTCGTCCTCACATTTAACTTTTAAAAATAATTTTTGAAAATAATTAGAATTTAATTAACCTTAAAAATTGCTTTCGCCCTGATTTAAAGTTAATGTTCAATTTACACTGTCCAGTTAAAAACTCAAACCGTCGTTCTATTGATTTTAACTTCTTTATGTCTTTTACTCTCGTACAAAAACCTTGGTATTAACTTTGTAAATTGAGACTAGAAAAAGAGTGACTATATTCTGAAATAAATTTAAACCAACTCAACTTTGATTCCTTTATTCCGCTTACTTTACATACCGATATCTAAATTAATTAGCCAGACATGATGAACATGCATAAACAATAATCATGCATAAATACGGCCATATCAAACAAACAACATATATAAACAGCGGAACAAAGCATATGTAAATTAAAACGATAAATCAATCAATTAATGAACCTGGAAAAGTACTAGAAATCTGGATTTTATCTTCTACGCTTCGATGCTCGAAAACTCCACCACAAGTCGGTTGGATTTGTTCTTCACAATTCTCGATCAGATAGGAAAGTAAAAACAAGGAAATAAAATACTATGATCTAACGTAAGGTTAGATCCAGTAAAAATTACACAATAGTTTCCGGTGTAGAAACTGTCGTGAGAAAGTAAATTGTATGCTTCAGAAATTAAACTAGAAAAAAGAAAGAAATAAATTGCTTGCAAAATTAGAATGCTGGAAAAATTGTACGGAGAAGAGAGAGCTTCAATTGGCTTTTGTGAGGTTTATTTATATTAACCTCCCAAGATAACCGTCTCCTAGAATGTTCCTTCAGTATCGTTCAAAGCGTCTCCGAGTGCATGAGAGAATTTAGGGGAAACCGTCCACTCTGTTACGCACGTAAAGCCCAAAATATAGGAGTGGAATGTGTGACGTCCGTCACACTATGTGTTACGGTCGTAACACTAGGTCTTAGGGCGTGGCGATCAGCACGTGCTTGTTGCGGTCGTGACAACAATTTTCTTTGTTCCAAACGTGGGCTGGGCTTTGGTGCTTCAGCTTGCGGCTTTTCCTAGAAAATCTTCTTTTTGCACCCCTTTTCTTTCTTTTTCACATGTGCTTTAAATAATGATACCTAAAATAAATAATAAGAAAATACCGAGTAATATCGAATAATATAAAATAAATTGAATCAAATAACGATATAATTTAATTAAATCAAGTCTAAAAATGTGATATAGTTTCATGTTATCAAACATCTAGTGAAGAAACTCCACTGAAAGAAAGAAGCAAGAAAGTGATTTCATTCTATAATTTTTTTAAAGATTCAAATACTTGTGTTTATGCTTAGAATTGTTTACATTCTCTGTTGGATGATATTTGAAAACACTTTATCAATCTCTGTTTATTGATTGTATTTCTTAAAAGGATCAAGTGTTAGCCAGATTCTTTGAGATAACAAAGAGATCTAATTGAGATAAGATCATTGTGTTAGAAATCTAAGATATAAGCCAGTTGAGAAAGAAAATACCTTAGTGATATTGCATCTGTTTGATTGTAGTGAAAATATCTATATGCGGGGATTCGACGTAACTCTGAGTTAAAGGTGAACAAAGATAAAATCTATATATTAATTCCTCTTCCCTTATCTATTTACCATTTAAAATTTGTGATTGAATTGAATTTTATTTGAAACAAAATTAAAAAAGTTTTAATCAATCAACACAATTCAAACCCATCTTTTTATGTTTTTGTCACGTTGGTATAAGAGCTCCAGTCTCTTATTTAAACATTTAAAGATGTAAGAGTAAAACATATTTGATAAAAACATGGTATCATTCAAATGTTAATGATAAAGGAACCATCACTTCTTGCTTAATCAAATCCCCTACGTTTGATGGTGAAATATTTGATTACTAGAAAGATAAACTATATAGTTTCTTTATCTCCTAAGATGTAGATCTATGAAGTTTAGTGAAGAAACGTTAAGAGCATCCTAAAAATGTAAAAGGAAAAGATGCCGATCTTTTCACTATGTATGACGCTCAGAAGAAGGCTTATAAGTTACATCATAAAGTCATGATCTTTATCGTAAATGTTATTTACTTCAAGAAGTATAATAAGATCACCAACACTGAATTAATAAATACTATATACTATTCGTTATGTCTTAAATATGAAGAAAATAATCAAGTAAAATAATCTAAAGCAAATTATTTGATAAAGAAGTATGAGTTGTTCAAAAAATAAGATGAAAATTTGGAGACCATACTTTCTCGATTTAAAATTTACTCTATATACTAACAATTTTTAACAAAAGCTATACCACTGCAAATCATGTCAAGAAAACCCTTGTGAATCAGCTAAATAAATGGAGAGACAAGAAGAAATTTACTCTCTATAATAACAGTTTCTAGACAAGTGAGTGTCTATGGCTCACAAGGAAGAAGAAATTTCCTACCAAAGAGTTCAAGTATTCCAAGGATCGAGAGACAAGAAGGAAGTTGACAAGAAGTTCATTTACTATAAATCCAAATAGCTTGTATACTTCAAAAATGAATGCCCCAAGTTAGAGAAAGAGATATCCAAAAAAGCAAATCTAGAGGAAATAAGAAAGGACTTATGTGCACTTGAGAGCAATTTGACGAATTCTTTGGTGAAGAAGAGGAATATGTAAATATTTCTCTAACTGCCTCAACATCCTTCAGTGTGAAACTTGACGACACAATAGATGATTCTAACAATGAAGATGTGATACTTTCGTACTTATCTTGTGGTGAACCTATTATTACCTTAAGTAAGTCACTTGGTAAAAGTGGCCCTAACACCCTTTAATTTGTAACTTGACGAAATAATAGATGATGGTGATGATGAAGATGTGATATTTTCTTACTTATCTTTTGGTGAACTTATTATTACCTTAAGTAAGTCACTTGGTAAAAATAAGAGAATAACCGTCAAGCATCAATGTCTCAGGGAAATCTGTGGCAGGTCATTAGTGCATCACAAAACTCTGGAACAAGAGATTGATATTTTGAAAAATAAAAATAAATCTTTAAAAATAAAACATCTCAAACGACCAGAAAGAGTGTATGTAATTATGAAAAGTAGGAAGAATATTTTAAAGAGCTCCTGACTAGCAACATAGATAGAAGAAAGATGACTTATTTAATCTATGATGTAAGTAGGTGTGGTAAATATTGACGATCCTCTAGTTGAAACTCATTATCCTAAAGTTATCTATTCTTACTTTTTGAAAGGAAATCATAACAAAAGAACTTGTGCTATGTTAAAAACATAAAAAAAACCCTCATAAACTAACAAAAGAGAATCTAATAAGATATGAGTACTTAAAGAATGTTATATATATTGTAGATATATTTAGAAACCAATTTAGAACACTAGTCTTGGTACCTAGACAATTGATGCTCTTGACACATGATGAGAGAAATGTGTATATTCTAAAGCGTCAAGATGGAGGAAAGAGGTGTAATACCCCAAAATTTACCCTTCATTTTTCCTGGAAACATGGGATTATGTTTTACACTTCATTATCATCATATTAGGTCATACTCATTGCATACTGCATTAGTGACATGGAGATCATGTTTTGATCGATCACTCCTTAACAGAAGGAGCCCACACAAAGCAAGATTGAGAATTGGACTTCATTTTCTAAGTATACAAGTCTCAAGGGTCTTAGGGGGGTCCAAGTATCTTATTATGGTCCTCAGTTCATCAGTGAAGGATTCAAAGCTATGAGAGTGTTCATCTGGATTTAATCAGAAATTAGGGTTTCATGGCTACCTGCAACATGAAATGTTTGGTTGGAAGTAGATGAGCTCATCCATGTCATGATTAGAGAGGCATCTTGGCCTAGGAAGATTCACAATCATCTCAGAAAGATCCATTGGCAATCAGTGCAATCAGTTCCTGATCATTTTGCCCTAAAACTAGGGTTTGGTATAAAATTAGTTTATTTCTGATTCTTTGGGTGAAACTCTTTTCCATGGCCCTCCATATGTCCACAAGGGTCTACATACAAAAAATCAGCTCTTTATTTGAGCTAGAAGTGCTTCAATTGATCAATGGAATCGGGAATCAGACAGTTTGGGAAAAGTCAACTGTGGGGCCAGAAAAGTTAACTCCTGACATTTTGAGAGTGGAATCTCAAAATCCATGCCTAGGGGATCCTACATGTGAAATTTGATAAAGGTTGGATCATGGATTCATCATTTAATCAAGAATTGGAAAAGTTACTTAATTTGGAAATGGTTGACTTTCCATTTAGGGCAAGTTTTCATGATCGTTGCACTCACTTTAAGCCCATTTTGCATCAAGATAAAAGCTCCATTTGAAAATTTCTCCAACATGAAAATTGTTCCTATTGTTCTAAGCTTTCTAGAGATATAAAGTTTGCTCCATTTGGATTAGAATCGAGAAAGTTATGCTTAGTCAAAGTGAGACATTTTTAGGACATTTGGAAAAATTTCTAAGTCCAAAATCTTCAAAATTTATCAAGACTTCTTGGCCAGTTTTCTTGAACTTCAAGGCATTATTTGAAAATACTTTCTTCACAAAAATTGTACCTTGCCATGTCCTCTATCACATCCTTTTGGAATCATCTCATTTGGATCCATGGTTTGAGAGATACATTCATTTAAAGTGGGCACCATGACTTGATTTTCTAGGCAGATTTTGGGCCTGGCTGACCCAATCAAATTTTCTAAGCATGCTGCACAAACCAATCACGTTTTTTTTACCTCTTTTGGCCATGCATTGGACATCCATTCACTTAAGTTTGGCCCAAAATAACAACATTTTACACCTCACTTCACACTTTTATTCTTATGGATAAATCACTTATTAAAAAGCCCTTGAGAACACCTAATCCACCCTATTTAAGAAGCTGAAACCCTAACCCTAAAGGAGCATTGAAATTTCGTGGCAAGGAGGCAAAGCTTCATCACATATCAGACTCCATTCCACTTCTATTTTCCATTAGGTAATCATCTCTTCCATGACCATGTTTTGATATATCTACGTTTGCTTACCATGTTCATCACCATTAATCCTTCCATTTTCATATTTCTTTTTCTTATTTAAAATATTTTCTTCGCCCATAAAATTACCCAAAAATATTTTTCACTTTTCTTAACGTTTTACTTAATTTTATATCATTTTTATTTTCGTATTTTTTTTATATTAATATTTTTTTAATTATTTATTCTAAATTGTCCATATTAACACACTTTTTTTTATTGATTTTATTTTTATGACTTAAAATTATTGTTAGCATTTGATTTTTGGGATGAAGGTTGACCACTGTCCCATGGTCAACCTGACCTTTTCTTGGAATTTTATTTCACATTTTCAATTTATTTTGGATTTATTTTGACCTAGTTTGGTTGGTGGACTTTTAATTTGACTTCTATTTTATTTTAATTAATTCACGTACCAATTTTCATTATTTTTAAAATATTTTTGGGGGATGATGATGTCCTGACCCCACCTCATTTAGTTTAATTTTTCATAATTTTCTTGATTAATTTACTATTTATTCTTGATTTATTTCTAACCTAGTCTCATTAATTGACTTTTGGATTGACCTCTGTTTTATTTTAATTAATTTATGTACCAATTTTCGTTATTTTTAATTTTTTTTTTGGGGATGATGATGTCCTGACCCCATCTTATTTAGTTTAATTTTTTATAATTTTCTTGATTAATTTACTATTTATTCTTGATTTATTTCTAACCTAGTCTCATTAACTGACTTTTGGTTTGACCTCTGGTTTATTTTAATTAATTTATGTACCAATTTTCATTATTTTAAAAATATTTTTGGTGGATGACGATGTCCTGACCCCACCATATTTAGTTTAATTTTTCATAATTTTCTTGATTAATTTACTATTTATTCTTGATTTATTCCTAACCTAGTCTCATTAATTGACTTTTGGTTTGACCTCGGTTTTATTTTAATTAATTTATGTACCAATTTTCGTTATTTTTAAAATATTTTTGGGGGATGATGATGTCCTGACCCCGCTTTATTTATTTAAATTTTTCATAATTTTATTGATTAATTTACTATTTATTCTTGATTTATTTCTAACCTAGTCTCATTAATTGACTTTTGGTTTGACCTTGGTTTTATTTTAATTAATTTATGTACCAATTTTCGTTATTTTTAAAATCTTTTTGAGGGATGATGATTTCCTGACCCCACTTTATTTAGTTTAATTTTTCATAATTTTCTTGATTAATTTACTATTTATTCCTGATTTATTTCTAACCTAGTCTTATTAATTGACTTTTGGTTTGACCTATGTTTTGTTTTAATTAATTCACGTGCCAATTTTCATTATTTTTAAAATCTTTTTGGGGGATGATGATATCCTGACCCCACCTTATTTAGTTTAATTTTTCATGATTTTCTTGATTAATTTTCTATTTATTTGTTATTTTTTAATTTGACTTGAATTTTCAGTTGACTTCTTTATGATCGATGTTTGACTTAGGGATTGCTTATGGCAATTGAAGAGATCTTTTGATCCTCCCTCGTTCATCTCATATGCCATGCATTAGAGGCCTTTTACCTTGATTTTATTTGGTCCTTACCTCATTTCCTGGTTAAATTATTCAGTGGACCCTTCGTGTGCATATTTTCATCTGTTTGATTCATCTGTTATCTTTTATACTTGTTTCTCTCATTCATGCTTTCTATTGCTTGATTATTTAACATGTTCATACTCCCATGCATTGTTTAAATGTTCCATTATTTGATTCTTTGGTTTGATTATATATTGTTTATTTATCCGATCTGATTGATAACTGTTGCCTACTTGTATGAT
Organism: Lathyrus oleraceus; assembly: GCF_024323335.1. Lineage (NCBI taxonomy): Eukaryota > Viridiplantae > Streptophyta > Magnoliopsida > Fabales > Fabaceae > Lathyrus > Lathyrus oleraceus. The sequence continues at coordinate 90,374,427 of NC_066580.1, read as the reverse complement.
GTATGAGGCATATATTCTTAATGTTTGTTTGCCATGAACAATCCCCATTCATAACAAATGTACCCCTCTCCCATAAAGTGTATAATATTTATTTCTTTATTTCTTTAGTCACATGTTAATACAAGAATTAAAACGAACATCCGATAACCATTTCAAAAAAGATCAAAAGCTCGATCCAACGTCTAGTAACCATTTTCAAAACTTAGCAGAACCAGCACGCATTCATCCATCCTCTTGTAAGTCGATTGCCTCCGGCATCGCCATCTACCTGTAAGTCGATTGCCTCCGGCATCGCCATCTACCCTTATCTGTAACTCCTCTCCGCGCTCCATCCGTCGACTCTTGTTCCGTTTAGGTAACACCCATTAGGTAGAACCCTTTGTATGATAACATAGGTAGAATTCCCTTATTCTTTGCATGCTAACATTAGGTAGATGTTCCCCTTTGTAAATCCTAACACATAGGTCCATATTGCATGACAACTCTAGAGCAGAGCTTCCCCACTTTTAGACCTCCCGTGCGTCTCCGATCTTGTGGCATGTCAGTCCGTTCTATTGCAAAGAGGTAACTGCCTAAGACTCGATTCAGCGAGCTGCGACACCTACTGCTAGGACGTTGAACACACTGCCCACCCTCCTTTGACACAGCTGGTGTCCTCTTTTGTAAGTCCATGTTCAGATGGCAATCCTTAACCCCTAGTTAGCCGAACTACGTTTTGCTCTGATTCTCATTCCAGATGAGATATGTAGGCATAAGACGCGACGTCTTACCGAGCACACTTCTCTTTAACCCATAGGTAGCCGAGCTACGAAGACTCTGATTCTCATACTCAGATGACATACGTAGGCAGTGGATGCGACATCCTTGCGAGTCATTTTCTTTTAACCCTTCTTTTAGTAAATAGTACTTTAGATATACCTACACCCTTTAGACTAGAACAACACTTGGCTCCCTAGAAGCACCTAGGATGTTTTGGGTGATTAAAACCTTCCCATTGCATAACCAACCCCCTTCCTTTGGATAAATAGAAGTGCGGTGGCGACTCGACTTGTATGGTTTACCTTGGATTTAGTCAATATCTCTAATGGTAACGAATACCCCGCTACAAGAGGTAACCTTGGTTTTAGAGGAAACCAAAAGGGAAGGATAATATAACAGTAGGTAATGGATTTATTCCCTCTATTAATAATTTAATTTTAGTTGAAGGACTAGTGCATAAGCTATTGAGCATAACTCAATTAAGCGATGTTGTTTATGATGTTGTATTAAATCAAAAGTATTGTTATATCCTCTTTAGTGGAACAAGGAGAAACAACATTTATAAAAATTAAGTTGTTTGACCTTTTAAAAATAAGAGGTGAAATGCCTTATGTCAGTGAATGGAGAGAAATGGATGTGGCACGGATGATTAATGCATGCTAGCTTAAGGTTAGTCTTAAAGCTTAATCAACTTAAGCTTATGAGAGGCTTACCTAAAATGAAGTATCAACATGAAAGTTTTTTTGAGGCATTTCAAAAAGGGAAACTTGTGAAAATTTATTTCATTCCAAAAATATTTTTTTCCTCTTTCAGACTACTAGAGCTCTTACATATTGATCTAATTGCTATAGTAAAAACTACATCAGTCAAGAATAAGAAGTATGGATTAGTCATAGTTGATGACTATAACATATGGACTTGAGTACTATTATTAAGACACGAGGATGGGTCTCAGTATTTGTTCAAATTGTTATGTAAACAAGCGAAAGTTGAAAAATTATTTGAAATTTTAGAGCATTAGAAGTGATCATTGTGAGGAATTCGAAAATAAACATTTTAAAAAAATTTGTGAAGAAAATGGTATCCTAGAACTCCACAACAAAATGGAGTTATAAAAATAAAGAATATATCTCTTTAAAAGATGGTCAGAATCACGATCAACGAGAAAAATCACGTCTCTTTAAAAGATAGTCAGAATCATAATCAATAAGAAAAATGTTCCAAAAGACTATGCGCAGAAGTTGTAAATACAAAATATTATATTCAAAATATGATAGATGGAATATCTATATTGAACAATTCTCCTTATGAATTGTGAAAAGGGTAGAAAATATAAAATTTCATATTTTCATCAATTTGATTGTACTTTCTATGTGATAACACTAAAGAACACATTAACAAGTTTGATTCAAAAGTAAAAAAAAAATACCTTATTAGGATACCATAAACGCTCTAGAGTTTACATGGTGTATAACACTGAAACCTTGGTTATTGAAGAATTGAGTCATGTAAGTTACAAAGAGTTTGACTATGATACGTCAAATATAGTCAAGAAATAGAGAGATATTCAAATAATGGAAAAGGAAAGTTTACATGGTGTATAACACTGAAACCTTGGTTATTGAAGAATTGAGTCATGTAAGTTACAAAGAGTTTGACTATGATACGTCAAATCTAGTCAAGAAATAGAGAGATATTCAAATAATGGAAAAGGAAAAATATCAATCTTTTGAAGAAAAGGCATCCGCAATAATGCCTTAGAGGAAGAAGACTCTGGTGAAAAATGCTTTAGTAATTCAAAAGACTCTGGTGAAAAATGCTTTAGTAATTCAAAAGACTCTGAACAAAAAGTGTCTGGTGAACAGATTGTTGTTAGTTGATTAAGACCTAGTCATCAATGAAAGTATAAATCTTCAGATCTAGAAGAACTCATCTTAGAGAGCAAGGAATATATATTAAATATTATATAATATTTCATGAATGATTTCACCTTCATGGGAATGTTATCTCTTATTTAACCATCTTTCATAAATGAGGCTCTAAATGACTATGGCTGGACATTTTCCATGTAAGAAGAACTAAATCAATTTCAAAGAAGTTATGTATGAGATCTTGTTCCTACACCAAAAGGGAATAACATCATTGGAGGAAAGTGGGTCTTCATAAATAAGCTCAATGAAAAAGTATAAGTGGTAAGAAACAAAGATAAACTAAAAACACAAGACTATATTCAACAAAAAGGTATTGATTATACTAAAACCTTTGCTTTTATTGCTATATTAGAAGCTATTAGACTATTATTATTATTCTCTTATATTGTCAATCATGATATCACATTTTTCAAATGGATGTCAAAAGTGATGAAGGGAAAATTGAAACTTTTTTCTAGAATAAAAATAAATCTATGTTTTGATGGATTTATATACATAAACCTAAGTATGCAATGGAACTCTTGAGTAAATTTTATCTCGAGGAACGTAAGCCAATGTTAACACCTGAAATTCAGTTCTTAAGGGGAAAAATGTTGGACTAGATGCTTAAGCCAATGTGTTCAACATCCTAAACCAGAATTGACATATAAGATAAAGTAGGATGATAAACCATAAAGCAATAAAAGAACACAAAGAATTATTAATCCAGTTCAGTGCAAACAATACCTACGTCTGAGGGGCTTCCAATCCAAGAAAGAAAATCCACTCTTCAATAGAATTAGAACACCTACCTGTGTATTTCTATTTAGGACTCCCCGTAAATATGAGAACCCTTCTCACTTTATCTCAATTACTGAACCTAGTGATCATTACAATAATCAAAGTATTAAATGTTGAATTACAATTCAACTAACAAACTAAAATCTATTTCTGTAGATATGAATGGAGGCGCTAAAGTGGTGTAAAAACACAAACACAAACAAAAGACTCAAAATAGGAACCTTAACACAAAGATCATCAATACTTGCACATTTCAAACGTTAGGTTTGAGTCTCCTTAAATAGAGATGTAACTTCTGGACTTTTCTCGAATGGGAAATTGATGATGAGATCACATCCAAATTTGTAGAGGATTTAGTTAAGATTTGTTTTTCAATAAAAACTTCTAATAAAAGATTTGATTTGTTTGAATTCAATTTTAAATCTTTAACTGATTTGATTGATCTTTTTAGTTTGGAAAACAAATATAATTAGTTGCATTGCTAAAAGATAACAACAAATCTGATTGAAAATCAACCCAAAATTATGCTCAGAATAACATCCATCAAGGTCTGCTGACAAAGGCTAGATGTTGCAGACATGCTAGAATGTCTGATCCCACAAGTGTTTTTTCTTTAATAAAACATCTTGTACACTCCATGTTCTTTTTCATAATGCAATCAATCCAAAAGGAACAACAATCTCCCCCTTTGGTAAATTTTGGCAAAACAACTGTTTTAAAACTTACAAGATGTGTAATAAAAATTGAGCAACATAAGCACACCATAAACACACAGAGAAAACAACAACAACAAAATTAGCACAAAATCAGAATACATGTAATATGGTTGCTACATCAATAACAAATTAAACATAATGCCCCCATATAGCTAGACACACAATCGATCATGCATGCACACATTCAAAGTCAATAGTCAGTCAGTATAGTCAACACAGACTACAACACATCAAACATCAGAGTTCCCCACACTTATAGAGATTGGCTCACACGTGTTCAAAGTCTAGATGCTAGGCCATATGCTCAAGCATGTGATCACACATCGACATCAACACACCTCAATACTGTAACACATACATACCTTTCATTACATACGCACCATTTTACTCCCCATTTTTGCCACAATTTGGAAAAGATATTGAAAGAAATAAAAAACAGATACATATTGACAAACAACTTAGGACCAAATCTAGTGAATGTCATAACAAATCCAGGACTATTAAGGAGTTATTACAAAACCAACAACAAAACAAGTAACATACAACCAAACTAAAAAAGAAACACCTGGAAATATCCATCTTCAGACCAACCACCTGATTCAATGAAAGTAACCCAATCTTCATCAGAATCTGAGTCAGAATCATGTGTTTGAACATGTATCTTCAAAGAGTTCATCTTTGTTACAAACTTCTTCCTAGTCACAGATGCTCCAACTTATGGTCTATAATGTGTCCACATCTTGGATTCATTCTTTTCCAGATCCTTCTTCTTTGACTCTAGAGCCCTAGCCTTCTTCCCGGACTTGTCTTCCAGCATATTGACCTCCTTAGATTTAGCTCACTACTACAAATAATACATTTCATGACAAAACTTTCACCTCACCCAGCCAAAACCCGAGGTATAATGCCAAGGCGCGCCAAATACCACATATTCCCTCAGTTTCTAAATATAACCGAGGGGAAAAATAATTCAGGACATGCTTCGAATCCCAGCAACAATAGTTTATATTTTTATTTATTTAAAAATGGTGCCTTTATTTTTATTTTATTTTATTTTATGTTTTTAAATTAATGATCAATTCTTTCAGTTATATTTAATAACCAAGGGATTAGTTTATCAGATCTTATTATAAAAGCACCCTTTAGTCAGATTTTACCATAAACCTAACTTATATGTAGCCGCTCCAAACTTGTACACATCATTCTTTGGGATGGATTGCAAGACATAAAAACCCTTCAACGTTCTTCTATCTTGAACAAAATATTTTCTGATCTTGCAATCTGTCCCAACATAATGGAGTTGATGTTGTTGTTGTTGTTGTTGTTGTATTTTGGGAATGATCCTCCTATGTTGCCAATGAAAGAAACCATTGAGAAATTTATTGTTTTCCTCGGTCGACAATATTGAGAAATTTATTCATAAACACAATCTTCTTGTTCTCTTTCAGTGAAAGTGTTTTCCATGAAAACATTTGCTCAAGATAACGAAATCTCTCTGGGATGGATTGTAAGTGCATAAATTTTTTTCTCTTGGTTGGAACAAATAAATTATTATAAATTTGAAAAGATTTTTTGTTCTCCAAGAATCCGTTGTCAAAATCTAGATTTGTTTAAGCAATTTATTTTAATATTCCGGGTAAACAATGTAATTTAAAAATATAAGCTTTTTGCCCTCGATTTTTTTACAGAAACTGAGGTATGTGGCGCTTGGGATGAAACATATTTTATTTTATTTTTATTTAACAAGAAACAAATTTTACCTCGGTATTGAGTAATAACCCAGGAAAAATATAAACATGCTTATTAAGTTTATTTACTGTCCTTAAGCAAATCTTTGTCGTCCATTTAATGAGTATCAACACTCAAGACACTTTCATTAGTGATCTGTGTGAAACCTAAAATTCTCATTATAAAAGCATTTTGAATATTAAAATTTGATAATGAAACATTTGACAAGAAAAAATTGAAACTTAAAAAAACATTTATTTTATTTGGAAAAATTTCTCTAGGATGGATTATAAGAGCATAAAATTATTTGGGTTCAAGGTTTGAGTTCTTAAATAATCATATAACTAAATATTTATTTAATTTATTTACTTTTTTTTTGTTTTATATGTGAAAGAAATGAATGCAAAAGCCATACAGAATATATTGCATACAACATTTGATCTTCCTCAAGATCAATGAAACGAGGATCCCCAACATTTACTCTTCCCCAAGATATCCAATATTTTTTCTTCATTGACAATGATGTCGATGAATCAGATTCAATATTTTTACTTTAATATTATGTGTAAATAATATAATATTATGTGTAAACAATGTAGTTTATAAACAAATTAGTTTATTAATATTCCGTGTAAACATGTAATGGGTATTTAAAAAAAAGAATATATCTTTCCCCTCGATTTTGTTCATAAATTGAGAGGTATATGACACTAGTTTTAAAAATATAAAAAAACTATTATTGGGGATCAAACCAATGATCATTTCAACTATTCCCTAGGTTATTCTAAAACCGAGGGGCAAAATGAAAGTTTTTCATGATTCCCTTCTTACCTCGCCTCTGTAACTGAGGTTAAATCAACTTCGTGTCTGAAGTTAAATGTGTTTTTTTGTAGCTGTGACTTTTCTAAATGATTGACTCATTTTTTAAAAGATTGGAAAAACACGAGAGAAGGAGAGCAAACAATTTTTTGAGTGTAATAGATAAAGATAAGAAGAGTATTCTTGCTTGTAACGATGGACCAATTATAAAGAAACTTCGCAATCAACCTTATTTCACGTGAAACATTGGTTTCAAGAGAGAGAAAGGTTATTCTTTCACGCTTCCCATGTATTGATTGCTACAAATTCTCACAAATGTAAATGCCAAGAGCACTCCTTAGTTTTTCAAACTGATTTGCATCCAAAGCTTTAGTGAATATGTCAGCCAACTATTTTTCAGTTGCCATATGCTCAAGATTTATAATTTAATCTTCCACAATCTCCCTAATAAAATGATGATGAATGTCAATGTGCTTGGTTCTAATGTGTTGAACAAGATTATTTAAAATATTAATAGCACTCAAGTTATCACAGAATAATGTCATGACATCTTGTTCGACATTGTACTCCTTCAACATCTGTTTCATCCAGAGCAATTGAGTGCAACTGCTCCCTACAATAATATACTCAGCTTCAACAGTAGATAATGAGACACAATTCTGCTTCTTACTAAACCATGAGATTAAATTATTGCGAAGAAAGAAAACATTCAAGAAATTCTAAGTAACAATCTAATGGACTTAAGTATAGAAACTGTAGAAAAAGTTTCATTAAAACCAACTCCTTCTATTTTAGTCTACCCTTGGGCAACTAACATTACTTTGTTCCTTGTAACATTAACATGTTCATCAAATTTATTCTTGTAGATCCAATTGGTACCAATGAAATTCACATCTTCAGGTATTGAAACTAGTTCTATTACATTATTTCTTTTGAATTAACACAGTTCCTCTTGCATGTAATTTATCTAAAATTCATCAGTCAATGCTTACTTGATATTTTTGGGTTCAATCTTGGAAATGAAACAAGAGTTGGAAATCATATCTCTGGATTTGGTGATGACTCCATCCTTCATATTTCCTATGACATTTTCAATGGGATGATCCTTCTAAATTATGATAGGTGGTCCCTTGTTGATAGGAGTATCTTCAAAATTTATGCTTTCAGACTCAATTTCATACCTCCATATCAAACTTCTTAGGTAGAGATCTGAGGATTTTTCTGGCTAACTTTTATTCAAACATCTTCTCTCCTAATGCAAAAGAAGTGTTGACAATGTCACACAGTTTGATGCTAAAGTCATAGATGGATTCATCTTCATTCATTCTCAACCTTTGTAGTGAGAAGCTGCAACCTCGACATTCTAACCTTGTATGTTCCTTCATGAGCTATTATGAGAATCTCCCAAGATTCTTTGGATTCAATACACGTGTTGATCAATATGAACATGTCCTTATCCACACCATTGAAAGTGGCATTCAGAGCCTTGGAGTTCCCAAGAGCTTCATCTTCTTTAGCATTTTCCCAATCAACTTTAGGATTTAAGGTTGACGTTCCATCTTGAAAGGTAATCACATGATGTTTCTAACCTTTTACAACAACTTTCCATGTTTTGTTGTCCATGGATTTGAGAAAACCAACCATCTTGGCTTTCCAATAATCATAGTTGGTGCCATCCAAAATAGGTGGTTTTTATGAAAGATCCTCCATCCTTAGTGATGTCCAGTTGAACAAAAAATGTCTTACTTGGAGCTTACCCAAATAGAACATGATGCCTTCTCTGATTCCAATTGAAATTATGTTCTTAAGGGGAGAGATGTTAGACCAGATACTTAAGCCAATGTGTTCAACATCTTATACCAAAATTATTACAATGAACCAAAATCATTGCAGGATGATAAATCATAAAGTAGTAAAAATAACACAAATAATTGTTAACCTAGTTCAGTGCAAGCAACACCAACGTTTGGGGGCTTCTAACCCAAGAAATGAAATCCATTCTTCAATTAGAATTAGTATAAAATGTCTTAGATGAACAACCCCTTGTTCAATGACCTTCTTCTTAATTCTACCAGTGTATTTCTATTTAGGTCTCCTCCTAAATATGAGAACCCCTTTCAATTTCTCTCAATCACTAACCCTAGTGATCACTTCAATAATCATAATATTGAATGTTGAATTACAACTCAACTAACAAACCAAACTCCATGCCTTTAGATATGATTCAAGGCGCTAGAGTAGTGTACAAACAACAACACAAACAAAAGACTCAAAATACAAACCCTAACACAAAGATCTTCAATACTTGCACACTTCAAATGTTAGTTTTGAGTCTCCTTAAATAGAAATGCAACTTCTGGGCTTTTCTTAAATGGGAAATTGATGATGAGATCACGCCCAGATTTGTAGAGGATTTAGTTAATATTTTTTTCTTCTAAAAATACCTCAAATAAAAGATTTGATTTGTTTGAATTCAAATTTATATCTCTAACTGATTTGATTTGATCCTTTTAGTCTGCCAAACAAATCTAATTAAATGCATTGCTAAAAGATAGCAATAAATCTGATTGATACCCAACCATAAGTTATGCTCAGAACAACATCCATCAAGGCTTCTTGACAATGGCCAGATGTTGTACACATGCTGGAAGATCACGTCCCACATGTATTCACTATTCACCAAAATATCTTGTACACTCCATGTTGTTTTTCATAATGCAACCAATCCAAAAGGAACAACAACACCTATGCATCCTACATGTAATCTTAGGAAAGACACGACAATCTCAAAAGTAGATCAAAATTCATACTGACAAGATAAGCTATGTTCTTTATCTCACAACTTCTAGGTTTGATATATTAGTCAATGTATGCTTGTGTGCTTGTTATCAAATAGATCATAGAGAATCTCACTTAACTGTTGCTAAGAGGATCTTTAGATATTTCAAAGGAACTAATAACTTTGGTTTTATTAGTAAGAAATCATTTGATTACAAGTTAATAGGATTATGTGATGTTGACTATGATAGAGATAGGAAAAAAAACAAGCGAAAGTTGTCAATTTCTTTATGAAATTTAATTTCATGGCCAAGCAAAAAAACAATTATAACGTTATCAACAAGTGAAGCATAACACATATCAACAACAAATTTACGCAATCGATTGCTCTAAATGAACTATCAACTAGAGAATTATCATATAAAAAGAGTATCATTCATATATTCTGTGATAATACTTCAATAATTTATTTCTAAAATAAAAACCAATTTTGCATTCAAGACCTAAACATATTGAAAATAAACATAATTTTATTTGACTATGTTCACAAATGAATTTTGAATATTAAGTTTATGAATACAAATCATCAATGAGTCGGTATATTCACCAAATATATGGTTGAAGGTAGATTTGGTTTTATAAAGAAGAATTTAAATATTCACTTTATGAATGAATGTTTATTTAATTTTAATTTGTTTTATTTTTACATAAGTCCATATGAATTATGATAGTAAGTTTTTTTTCTAGAAAAACAACATTGATTATCCCTTTGTTTAGTGTGTATTATCATACACATGATTTGTCACTCAGAGTGTTTCCTGTAGCTATTTATGATAATAATCACTTTGCATTATATATATATATATATATATATATATATATATATATATATATATATATATATATATATATATATATATATATATATATATATATATATATATATATATATATATATATATATATATATATTTTCCTTTTTTTAAAAGTTCACATCACTTTTAATACAATCCTCATAATTAGGGATGCCAATGAGTAAGATTTGGGTAGGGTACTATAGTACTCATCACCATACTTGCGGTTTAAAAACATCCCAGTATCCGAGTCCATACCTGTGTGGACACCATTTTTTATATCCGTATCCTATGAGTACCTAAGTACACATACTCGTACTCGTTACCCACATTTCTAGTAAAAAAATTGATAAATTAAAAAATATCATATCATTTTAAATTGATGGACGTGAGGAACTATTTGGACTTCCTTCAAGTCTTTCATGGGCATAAGCCTTTCCGCCTCCGCAATCAATATGGGTCCCAGCCTTCGAAGTAAGTATTTGGAACTTTGGAAGGTTAGACATCAACAAGGGCGAACTCTTCTCTTGCTGTCTCTAGGATGCTCATATAGCATTCGTGAGCTACTTTTTTATCTCCTCGGATTGTGCCCACTCTTCCATATAGGAGCAAATATTTCAAGGTTAAATACCGGGTGGATACAACCGCTCCTAGGGCGTTGATAACCAGACGCCTCATGATGATGTTTTAAGGTGACATGGTGTCTATGATGGGGTAGCTTACGCAAATGGTATTGGATTTTTCTTCCTTGTATCAAGTAGTTTTTAGGGTCACATAACCCATTATTTATACACGTTTGCCTAATACGTCGTCCAAATTCAGTTGTGACTTTTGAAAGACATCCCAGAACATGACATAAGTGGAACTACCCTAATCTATCAGGACACACCTCGTATCCCAAATATTATGTTGAACGATGATGACCAATGGATCATTTTTGTGAGGGTTGACGCCCAAGGCATCCTCTTTGGAGAAAAATATGTTAAGCACTGCCATTCATATGGTGTTTCTAGGAAATTCAAGGGATATGGCGTTTGTCGCGAACACCTACTTCACGTATATTCTTTAGGCGATCCTGAAGAGGCTCCTCCCAGAGATACCTACGATAATAGTGTTGGATTCCTGTCATAGGATCCTGTTAGTCATCTCCAGAAAAGGGGATGAGAGGGTTAGAGTGAATAATGTAGCCCATGTTAGTTTTATCGGGTCCCCTTGGTGAATGCCATTGTACTATTCAAAAAGTACAAGTGTGCATGTTCCCCCTGTAAGGGCGGGAAGACTTAGAGACCTTAGTATGTTTATAACACGTTTTAGCGGTAAGGACATGCTCACGGAGGCGAGAAGCCATGTGCAGTGGTTTTAAGGCGATTTAGGGAACCAACTCATGTGAGGTGAGAGGTCTTGTTGGTGGTCGACATTGTTTGATTATAGAAGGACAGTTAGAATAATTGTGTGTTATGGTTACATGGAGTGTGGTGCTCTTTTAGGTAGTAGAAGATGGGTATGACTTAGAGATTATATGTCCCTTTTCCCTTTAAGAGGATGATGTATTTATAGGGGTGTCTAGGACCTAGGGTTTCCTCGGAAAATGCCACCACCCACTTAGTTAAATAGTAGACAGTTGAATCCCTATTTTCAAGGGAGACGTGAGTCAGTAACGACCATTATTTTCTCTTTATCCAAGATAGGTCTTATCCCACGTTTTTCTCATATGGGCGTGGGAGGACTTACAAGCGAGGCGATACCTCTCTTTGGGCGAACTTTCATCGTCACCTCTCCTGGGGCGGTTCCAGGGCGTCACCCTAGGCAAGGCCTTTTGTAAATATAACACTACACAATTATTTGATTTAAATGTGAGATACTTTGCTTGGTTAAATTGTTAAATGTGTTACGCATGTTATTAAGATATTTTCTCTAAGTATTGATTTGAAAAATGTTATTTTCACAAAAAAATTATTTTAATTAATGACATAGTTTTATGGAGAGTTAATTGGCCTAATCATCTGTGATTTTATCATCTTTTAAAAAATTAAATTTTTTAATCTAAATACAATTATTTTTCATCATAAAAAATGGGAAGATTTTTGAACTAATAATGATTTGAAGAAAAATGCTCTTTAACTTAATTTCAATGGTAGAAAAATGTAAGAGAATAATTTATTTTTTAAATTTTAGTTACATGGGTAGATATATTGTAAATATATGATTGTAATATATCATCTAAAAAAGAGTAAAAAAGTAATACAAATAAATCCTTATGGTATAATAAATGAAACTGGAAGATTCAAACTAGCATAGTGATCATTATGCATCATAGTATTGTGTCTGTTGAAGCATCCTTCAGGAGCGCTCTGGTACTTGTTGGTACGCATTGTTAACATTATCATGTGGTAATAAGTATTCAAGCAACCATTAGTCCCCCCTGATTAACTCCAAGATTAAAGTCAACAAGTTTTGATCCTCTTATAGAAGATCAAGTTGATATCCTCCATGAGTTTATTTTAGTACAAACCTTTAGTAAAGTTTATTCTCTAACAGAATAACATAGTTGTTTTTTGTCTCAACTTTCAAATTTGAGAGACAACCAAGTAATAGTATAGAAGGTACAATGATACAAGCTTTTTCTCACAAAAGGTACGGTTAGACGAAGGCGACTTATCTAAGGGCGGCGAAGTGAATAGATCCCAAGTTAAAAAAAAAACTTTACGAAAACTGTTTTGAAAAATTTAACGGCTAGCGGAAGTGACCATGATCAAATCGGCTAAACTGAACCGGTGTCGAAAATCCCGGATATGCATATATATAATAAAGTTATGATGATGAGAATACATTGATCAATATACTTTTAACAACAATCACTCGAATGCTACAATAAAAGTGAAGTCTATTTCCAATGAAAAAATACACAAAAACGTAATTGGAATAAATTATCGAACACCTTGTGTGCAATCAATTTTGTTTAGAATTTTGTATAGTTTTGTTGATTTTCAAATCCTACCACAATATAATAGATTGTGATCAACTCAACAAAACCTTTTTCAAAAGGTTTTCAAAAAGTTTAACCAAATGTATTGATCGCACAATTGACGAATTCAACAATTAGCAAATGAAAAGTAAAAGATATATATATATATATATATATATATATATATATATATATATATATAAAGAGAGAGAGAGAGAGAGAGAGAGAGAGAGAGAGAGAGAGAGAGAGAGTACACAAGGATTTGTGTAGGCAGTTCCCCAACCGACCTCGCTATGGGTACGTCCGCCCTCAATTCGAACTAGAATTGAGATAATAAAAATTAACCTTTTCAATTGTAGTTTACAAGAAAATAAATAGTAATCCAACCCTCTAAACCCTATGTTCGATGTTGATCCTATCTTCTTTTCTTACCTTCATATGAGCTTGATCAAGTCACCCAACAATACAATTTGATCCACCGTCTCACACTAATCCTTTGCAAGAAACCACGTTCTTCAAAGCTTTCACTCGACCGAATCCAAATTGTGAATTGTTGTCACCCAAGATTTACCAAGATGATCCTCCATTTACCATTACTCTTTCGACCGAACCCACCGTTCTTCGAAGATTTCACTAAGATGAATCCAACTTGCGTAATCTTGTCTAAAACCTTCAAATCACCAATTGATCTTGAAGGAAAACCCCAACTTAGTTTTCTTATTTGAAACCCCCAAAGATTCTCAACCCAATTTACAGTTGAACAACCTAAATTGGACGTTATCAACTCTGATTCTAGATGGAACCAAAACAAAAAATGATTATGTGTAATTTGTTTGTGTGTATGCATAGAACATAGGTTGAAGATGAAGATAACTCTTTTGTATATTCCTGGTTTCGTATATGGGTTTCCACCCCTTAATATGATGCATGTATGAAGTATTTATATGTATGCAAGTTAGAGGCAAAAAAATGCAAAAGATTTGGCAAAATCATGATATTTTGGAAAAATGCATCGTATGTGTCGACCTATGTAAGTCATGTGTCGACACATTGATGCATGTGTCAACATGTATAGATCATGTGTCAAATCATAGAATAAAGTTTTCTTCTATGTGTTGACCTGAAACCCCTCTACAGTCGGCACATCAAACAGAGACTACATGTTTTAAAATTAAACTACATGTGTCTACTCATAACTCGTATATGTCGACTCAGAATAATTTTTCTTCTATGTGTCGACCTGAAATGCTTTATGTGTCGAATCATGCATTATAGAAGCTACAACCTTTAAAAATGATCCACATCTTTCAACTCATAGCATCTATGTGTCGACACATAGACCTATTTTCACATAAAAACCTGTTTTTAATGCATGAAACCTTTTCTAAACCATTCATAAGTTTCCTAATACTAAGATGCCACTACGCCAAAAACTGAAATAGACAGCGCACCTTAGAGGGCGCTTTATTACAAAAGCGCACTCTAAAGTGAAGCAAAAAAATAAGGAGCGAACAACTGGAATAGACAGCGCACTTTAGAGGGCGCTTTTGTAATAAAGCGCCCTCTAAGGTGAAGCAAAAAAATAAGGAGGAGATAGAGGGACAACAATACAGGGCGCTTTTTAGAAAGCGCCCTCTAAGGTTACCCTTAGAGGGCGCTTTTAAAAAAGCGCTCTATAAGTCCATGTGCATTTCCAGTTTATAAAGCGCTTTTGGAAAGCCTTAGAGAGCGCTTTCATAAGCGCCCTCTTAGGCCCCCTTTAGAGGGCGCTTTTTTTCCACAAGCGCCCTCTAAGGTCCCCTTTAGTAAACATTAAAATTATACCATACTGCGTGTTTTGTTATTTCACTCTCTGTTATTTTCGTTCTTTTTCACGTTAGGGTTCTCACTGCTACGATTTTCGCTACTTCTAAGGCGTTCTCCTTCCACCTCTGTTATATCTACGACGTAAAGGCGACAACTTCTCAGCCACCAACAGCTTCGCAGTTGTTGCAGGTATTGTCACCAAGTATCTCTGCAATTAGTCCTAATGATTTTAGTTGTTTGATGTTACTTCTGTTGTTTAAATCAAAGAGAGTGTTGATGAGCCAAAGTTTTATGTTGTTGAAGAGTGTGAAGTGGTTACGGTATCCATATAACTTATACTATGCACTTTTTTTTAAACTTAGCCCTTCAAATAATTCTTCTAATCACATAGTCATATTGCTTTTGCTTTTTATATCAGAGAGAGTGTTGATGAGGAAAGGTCTGATGTTGTTGAAGAGTGTGAAGTAGTTACGGTATCCATATAACTTATGTTATGTAGTGTTTTAAAAATTTAGGGTTACACAATTATTTATTCGTTT
Source organism: Lathyrus oleraceus (assembly GCF_024323335.1). Taxonomy (NCBI): domain Eukaryota; kingdom Viridiplantae; phylum Streptophyta; class Magnoliopsida; order Fabales; family Fabaceae; genus Lathyrus; species Lathyrus oleraceus. Next base: position 90,358,752 of record NC_066580.1, on the reverse strand, counting down.
TCCAAATTTTATGATAACAAGAACTTGAAATTACATAAAATTTTATGGTGTGACAGGGTCTGGGTTATGCCTAGATGTAATTTCAAGTTCCTGTTATCATAAAATTTTATGGTGTGACAGGGTCTGGGTTATGCCTAGATCTAAACTTACTTACAAAAACCAAATAGCTGAAGCATCTTGTAACCATGCTGCTGGAGCTGGATTGGGTTTAGTTCAACCACCCAGTTGCTTATAAAATAAACTTGCTACAATCACAAAAAAACATATTATTAAGGAAAGATTCTTGATATATATAGATAATGAAAATTCATATTAATAATATTCTGTTGTAATTTGAGAAGTTGCTAATTTTTGGTTCATTTAGGCCACAGTGGAGCCTGGTGTTGCAATGCTAGCAATGGAGACTAGGCATTATGGGTTAAATTTCACCAACTGTTCCATTTGTTTCTCGATGTAGAAAAAGGAGGCAGCAATATCTAAAACACCTTCTACCAATCAAAGGTACACTATGCAGCTTATGAGTGTATTTATTCTAGCATACATAGCGTAGCTAGTAACTTAAGAAGTTTAGGTATGGATGTTATTTGATAGAGTAAATTAGAGTCGACTGTTCTTCTGTTAGCTTTCAGTTAGACCATTATACAATTCTACATATATATATTTTCTAGTCAATGTTTATCTTTTGTAAAAACTATATGATGATATATAACTATGCTACAAATTAGTGCATACCACTAATGCTTAATGCATGGTTCATACATTCTCATGCTATTGAAGTCAGAGATATATGAAAATGTTGAGAAACTAACTCAATAAACCAAAATTGTTTTGGTTTTAGGTTGTTGTTGGAGACATGAATGCCCTGCACAGAGACTAACTCAATAAAGCAAAATTGTTTTGTCTCATCCCATTTTTGGTTTCTCTTCTGAAATTGTTTTTTGTTTATTCTAATTAGTAATGGATAATACATGGATGTCTTCCAATCGATTGTCGAGAGAGTACGAGAATGGGGTATCAGAATTCGTTAAGTTTGCCGTTGCGCACGCCGAAGACCCCAGTAGAATGATATGTCCTTGCTTGGGTTGTTGTTATGGGAAACGGGTTGACGCAGTTCAGTTGACATCACATCTAATGAGGCATGGAATTGATCGAAGTTATACATGTTGGAATTTGCATGGTGAGAAAAGTAACGAGAATGTTGAACCGGGGGATAGTACGACCTATGCCTCAAACTATAGTGGCGCAGATACATACGATTGCGATCGAGTTCAAGAGATTGCAGAAGCACTTGAAGGAGATCTTAAGGATTGTCCCGAAATGTTTGAGAGGTTGGTAAGTGATGCAGAGAAACCTTTGTATGATGGTTGCACTAAATTCACAAGATTGTCTGCGGTATTAAAGTTGTACAACTTAAAGGCGGGCAATGGATGGTCGGATAAAAGTTTCACAGAGTTATTAGCCCTTTTGAAAGATATGCTTCCTGAGGATAATGTTCTTCCCAATCGAACATATGAGACCAAAAAGATGTTGCGCTCTATTGGCATGAGCTATGATAAGATACATGCATGTCCAAACGATTGCGTTTTGTTTCAAAATGAGTATGCATCGTTAAATGAGTGTCCTAAATGTGGTGTCTCGCGATATAAGAACAAGTTGTCTCCAGCAAAAGTCTTGTGGTATTTTCCTGTTATTCCGAGATTTAGACGCATGTTTCGTAGTGAAACCGATTCAAGACACTTGACCTGGCATGCAGATGAAAGAATTATAGATGGAAAGTATCGACATCCGGCAGATTCACCACAGTGGTTGAAAATTGATAATGATTATCCTGAATTTGGAGAAGAATCAAGAAACCTTCGCTTGGCATTATCTACTGATGGAATGAACCCACACGGTATCCAGAGTATCTCACACAGTACATGGCCTGTGATTATTATGATTTATAACCTACCTCCATGGCTATGTATGAAGCGTAAGTACATGATGTTGTCTATGTTGATTTCTGGACCTAAACAACCAGGGAATGACATAGACGTGTACTTGAAGCCCTTAATCGAAGATTTAAAGATTTTGTGGGAGACCGGTGTGGAGGTTTATGATGGATATAGGAAAGAAAGTTTCAACTTGAGGGCGATGTTGTTTGGCACAATTAATGATTTTCCAGCATACGGAAATCTATCAGGGTATAGCATAAAAGGTCAATGTGCGTGTCCTATTTGTGAAGATAAAACAGATTGGAAGATAAAACAGATGTGCGTGTCCTATTCGTGGATGGAGAAAGGCGTTCAATGGAGAGACAGAACAAGGCAGAGCTCCACCTATATTGACGGGTGATCAAATTTTTGAAAAGGTGAAAGATTTGGATACTCAGTTTGGCAAGCCTTTTGCCCACACACTTGTTAAAAGTGGGTGGAAGAAGAGGTCAGTTTTTTTTGAATTGCCGTATTGGAAGTCCTTGTATGTGAGACATTTTCTTGATGTTATGCATATTGAAAAAAATGTATTTGTGTTATTGGCACGTTACTCAATATACAAGGAAAGTCTAAGGATGGCCTTAAGGCAAGAAAGGACTTGATAGCGATGGGAATAAGAACTGAATTAGGACCCTTGAAGAAAGGAAAACGAACATATCTACCGCCTGCTGCTTATACTCTATCTAGAAAGGAGAAAAAAACATTGTGTAAGTTTCTAAGTGAAGTTAAAGTTCCAGAAGGGTACTCTTCAGATATTAGAAGACTTGTGTCTATGAAAGACCTCAAGTTAAAAAGTTTAAAGACCCGTGATTGCCATGTTATAATGGAACATTTTCTCCCAATAGGTATACGTTCTATTCTTCCAGAAAAAGTAAGAAGCTCTATAACTAAGTTGTGTTCTTTCTTCAAGTCAATTTGCAGTAAGGTGATCGATCCTGCGATCTTACCAATGTTGCAAAAAGAAATCGTTATTACTTTGTGTGAGCTTGAAATGTTTTTTCCTCCATCATTTTTTGACATAATGGTACATCTAGTTGTTCATCTTGTGAAAGAGACACAATTGTGTGGACCAGCTTATATGAGATGGATGTACCCTGTTGAACATTATATGAAAATATTAAAAGGGTACGTGAAGAACCGAAGTCGACCAGAAGGTTGTATGGTTGAAAGATACATTGTTGAAGAAGCGATTGAGTTTTGTACTGAATATTTGTCTAATGTTCAGTCAATCGGACTCCCCAAGTCTCAGCTTGTCGAAAAGAAAGAAGGAAAAAATCTAATTGGAAATAAAATCGTGGCAGTATCAAGGGTCGAACGGGATCAAGTGCATTTGTATGTTCTACACAATGAGAATGAGGTTGAGCCGTATGTTGAAATTCACAAGGATGTTCTCCGAGGTTTAAATCCCAATAGAAATGAAAATTGGATAGTACGAGAGCACAATCGATGTTTTATACCTTGGTTTAAGGATCATATTTATTCAAAGTATTATTCAGATCCCGCTTCAATAACAGAAAGGTTGAGATGCTTAGCATATGGTCCAAGTTTCCATGTTTTTTCTTATAGCGCATACGCGATTAATGGATACACATTTTATACCAAAGAACAAGATGATAAAAGTACTATGCAGAATAGTGGTGTCACCGTGGTAGCTGAAGCAATGCACATATCAAGTGTGAAGGACTTAAACCCCAAATTTGCAAATCTGTCGTATTTTGGTGTTATCAAGCGCATTTGGGTGTTTGATTATGAGAAGTTTCAGATTCCTATATTTGGTTGCAAGTGGGTTGAAAATAATAACGGCATTCGAATGGATAAGTCAGGATTTTTGCAAGTGGATCTTAATAGGGTGGGATACAAAGATGAGTCTTTTATTCTAGCCTCTCAAGCTAGACAAGTGTTCTATGTCAATGATCCGAAAAGTACGAAATGGTCTATAGTTCTTTTTTCCAACAAAGTAATTGATGAAAACACTGGAGATCAAGGTGATATTGATGTTGAGATTGAATCGTTTACCAGAAATGATCAAGATGAGAATATTATATCAAATGATTCATATATTAGAAATGATCATAATGAGGGTATTTGGATCAATCCAACCGTCCGTGTTGTTAAGAGACATGTAGAACATATTCCAACCAAGAAAAGAAAGAGAACTTAGTGAAAAAGGTACAGGTCAAATGATTTTAATTGTTTTCTTTATTACAGGTAAAATGGCTTTTATGATTTTAATTGTTTTTATATTTGTCATCTGATTTTAATTGTTTTCTTTATTACAGGTAAAATGGCTATTATGAAGTCAATCATTCGTGCAAGGGGCAAGGGATACTTGAAAGTATCAATTGATATTTGTTTAGATGGAGATGTTAATTCTTGATCTTATACTTCACCTAACTAATTTTATGATATTTTAGGTTCATGCTATTGATATTGAACAAAAAGAGGTTGTTGCTAAGAAGACTGCGGCTAGCAAAAAAAACATACATCTCAGAGATGCTTTTGCTACTTAGTTTTATTTCTTTTTAAGTTATGAATTGGTTGTATATTTAGAATCTTTAGAAGTTAAACGATTATATATCAGTGGATTGTTGTATATGTATGGATTGTTGTATATAAGGCTTGTTGAATGCAATGTGTGAAAAATGGCTTCAAATTATACAGTTTTAGGTGTACTGCTTCAATATACAGGTTGTCTAAATAAATAAAAAAAAATAGCGCTTTTTAAAAAAAATAATTAAATAACCACCCACTTTAGAGGGCGCTTTCCAAAATAAGCGCCCTCTAAACCCTTTAAATTTCCACTTTAGAGGACGCTTTCCAGTAAAAGCGCCCTCTAAACCCTTAAAAGTTTCCACTTTAGAGGGCGCTTTCCAATAAAAGCGCCATCTAAACCCTTAAAAGTTTCCACTTTAGAGGGTGCTTTCTTTAAAAAGCACCCTCTAAAGTGGCCCTTAAAGGGCTTAAAGAGCCACTTTAGAGAGCGCTTTCACCAGGAAAAAAAACGCTGTCTTTACCTATGCCAGCGCCAGATTAGAGGGCGCTTTAAAGCGCTGTTATAGGCCAAAAAAAAGCGCCCTCTTTTCCCTTATTTGACGTAGTGTGCACATTTATACTCAGAGAATATTGTCCAATATACATAAACGCTAAAGTATCCTAGTTTTGACATCATATAAAATACATATAATGGGAAGTTGCACTCACATACTCCCCCTTTTTAATGATGGAAAAACCTGAGACGATGCGTTTCGTGTCTTCATGAAGGCTCCCCCTGAATATATGCATCCAAACTTCATATTGTAGATGCTTCTCCCCCTTTGACAACATCAAAAAGAGATATAGAAATCCATGATAAGTATCTTTATCACACATATACTAATATAACTCGCAGAGGCGTTTGCAAAGATGAACTCATCAATAAAACAACACTCACATAAACTGATGTAATTATTGAAAATGCCTAAACATAAATAAAAACAATTTAAGAAAAAATATAACATAGTTGCCACAAATAATTCCAAATAACATATACAATAAACATGAAAGATGAAGGATAAAATGAAATCAAGAACTCTTGAGTTGCTTCAAAAGCAACATGTTTATATGACATATACTGTTGATGCTCCCGAATGTTGCACATGCATGTGCTCTGGCAAGGTGATTATTTAGATTTATCACCACTCAAACCAAAAACAGAAATTTTATCATAATAATGGAACCCTACAAGAATTTTTTTGACATTATAACATGTTCAAATATATTTCATGTCGGAATAGATAAACAACAACCTCACATATATCATGCAATAACTAATAATAGATAACATGATTATACACAAAGAAAATATTTCAAGTATGGAATAATAATAACATGAAGTCACTATAAGCATATAAATTGAAATACATCAATTGAAAATTTTGGAAGTGAACATTCATGAAATATTTCATACATCAAGCATATCTAGCATTTGGGACATAGACAACATGCAAAAGTAAAAGACTTACTTTCAAAGAGAGAAAATGGAACAATATTACCTCGCATATGAATTGATGAAGGATGCACTCATATGTGATTGAACTTCCAAGAAAAGTTAGAGCAAAAGTATATAAAGTGTATGCAATAAATCATATTTAGGCAAGATTTGAGATATCATGTATGCCCAATTCCCTTTGAATTTTGAAACATGGTTCAGTCGTAAGAGGTTTTGTAAAGATATCCGCAAGTTGATGTTTGCTATCAACATGCTCAAATACAACATCTCATTTTTCAACATGGTCACATAGGAAGTAGTGACGTATCTCAATATATTTAGTGCGAGAGTGTAACACCGAATTTTTTGTTAGATTAATAGAACTAATGTTGTCACACCTAATAGGAATACATTGTAGTTTAATATCAAAATCAAGTAATTGTTGTTTGAGCCACAATATTTGAGCATAACAAATACAGATTTCTACATATTCTGCCTCGGCAGTTGACAAAGCAACATAAACTTGTCTCTTGCTATGCCAACTTACTAAGGAATTTGAAAATATGTGGCAAGTTCCACCAGTACTCTTCCTATCTGATTTGCAACCAGAAAAATAGGAATCGGTATAACCAACCAAATTATAATCGATTCCCTTGGAATACCAAAGCCCATACTTAGAAGTACCATAAAGATATCTAAGAATGTGTTTCACGACTTTTAAATGCGATTCCTTAAGAGCCGATTGATAACGAGCACACATACACACACTAAATATAATGTCTGGCATAGATGCAATAAGATATAAAAGATATCCAATCATACCTCTATACTTCTTGACATCAACATCCTTACCATTTTCATCTTTTTCCAAGTTTCCATTTGTGGGCAGTTGAGTGTTAATTGATTTTGCATCTTCCATACCAAATTTATTTAGAAATTCGTTGCAATATTTTGTTTGACACACAAACTACCATTCATTGAGTTGCTTGATTTGTAGACCGAGAAAGTAGTTCAACTCCCCCATGAGACTCATCTCAAACTCACCCTGCATTAGCTTAGAAGACTCCTTGACTAATTCATGTTAGTTGAACAAAAGATGATATCATCAACATAAACTTGAACTAGAAGAGTATGTTTTCCTTGATGTTTAATGAAAAATGTAGTATCTACCTTCCCTCTAGACTATCCTTGATCGATTAAAAACTTACTAAGTCATTCATACCAAGCCATAGGGGCTTGTTCGAGACCATACAAAAGCTCGTTTTAGTTTATAAACATGATTATGATACTCATGATTTTCAAAACTGGGAGGTTGTGAAACATACACTTCCTCATTAATATATCCATTAAGGAAATCGCTTTTGTTGAAAGAGTATATCTTTGGCAAATATTTTTGTATCGTATCCACAGAGATTGGGTAATATTACCGCCGTTCTATAATTCAAATGTTATAAGTTTATAAAGTAACAGGGTTGTTTTGTTTGGAAAAATATCTTGTTAATAAATGTTAACAAAACTATTAAGTGGTTTTAGACAAATATAAAAGCTTGGCAAGATTGGAGTTCACTATTTCAAATATCTATGATTCCCTATGATAAATAATTAGATTCAAGATTATTGATGACGTTCAAATATCCTCTCAAAGTCATTTATGTCTAAATGATATCGTGATAGTTACTACATTGATCCTTAGACGATCTCTCCACCTAACTATCAATATAGTAACCTTGAATGATCAATATCAAAGAATAGTAATGAATAAATCTATCTCTACAACTTATTCACTACTTGAAAATCTGTTTTATGTCTAAACTCGAGTAATCTCTCTCGACAACTACTCAAATCTGGTTTTCAACTTAAAGCAAAACAGTAATCAATACATCAACAATCTCTATCTCAAATATAAATCAAAGTGAATACATAGATAGATGAGAATAGCTACTACCTCCAATCTTGACAAAAGGGAGTTTAGCTCCTCATCACCATTGTTACAAAGCAGAAGGTTTTTAGAAGAAAAACTCTGTTTTTTCTCTTCAAAAGTTCTAAAGCACAATGTGTGAATGAATGGAATAATGTCTCAATACCCTAGGTTAAACTATTTTGTCTCTACCAAAAAAGGTTGACATTTCCCTAATTGGACATTGTCATCAGCAGCAGAAAAGCACTTCCCAGGCAGACATCAAAATGGCAATTACTTTTTCTGCACAGCAGCACATTTGACCCTTGGTCAGCTTGCTGGATTCGCAGCCTTCGCGGCGCGAAGGGAGTTCGCGGCGCGAACTGTTGCTTTCCCAGCTTCCTTGTTTGGCAAGCTTCCTCCAAAATGCCATGTTGAAACCAAGGTCTTGCTTATCCATAATTCTACACAACTAACAAAAAATGTGAAATAACTATTCAAAGCAAAATAAATTAAACCTAATTGCATTTATACAAATTCATGAAGATAAAAGTGTGTGATTAAATCAAAACTTGGTAAAAGGGACCAATAAAATGGTATAAAAAGTAGTACAAATTGGTCCCTAACAACTCTCCCCAACTTAGCATTTTGTTTGTCCCTAAACAAAAGTGTCCACCCTTACAACCAAAGTTATGACACAAACGGTTTAAACAAGAATTCATCAAGGATATTCAAATGGTTCAAAAGCGTTTGGCGTTTTCTCAATTCACTTATCTCAACTCTAGACAAAACATAAATAAGGGAAATGGTAAAGTTCAAAAATCATTCCAAGGATTTCAAAATCATACATGTCAAAATTGAATCAAACTTACGCACACATCAATATTGATGAATAACATGAAGGGTTACTTTCACTCATCCAAGCAGTTAAATCAACAACAAATCAAATCATGTGGCTATCACAACAAGTACCAAATCATGTGAAAAATGAGAATCAAGAGGTCTTTCAAAGGTTGTAATGTGGCTTAGATTACAAGAAAGGATATGATTAAGAGAATTCAACAAGGTTGCCTATCCTAAGGGAGCATTCCCAAAGATTCAACTCTACACAATTTCCTTTTCCTTGGTCTCTAACTTTTTCTTTTCAAATCCACACAACCATGAGCATTTTTTTTTTTTTTTTTTTTTTTTGTGTTCTATGGTTTCACGGTTGACTTCTTTTTCTTGTTTCTTTTCATATTCTTACCCTTCCATAGAAACTCACTTTTCCAAGTTCCTAATCAACTCTTCACTTTACTCTCCCCAACTTTAGATTCCTCAACCAAAATTATTCAATAATGCTCCCTACTTAAACATAAGCAAAAGGCAAAATTTTTTGCAAACAACTCGGTTTGAGGTTTCAACTGATACGAAAGAAATTAGGATTCATTTATTCCACAATTTTCAATTGATTTTACAATGATCAATCAAATGAATCCTAATTAGCTCAAAAGGGGTTACTAAGGATTACTCCTCACAAGGTTCGTTGATTTAAGCGTTTTGGTCAAGTGGTTTTTCTCACAAAAAATGCCTCTATCATATTCCAAAATTTCACACAACATTAGATTGATGCATGATTTAGCATGATAAGAATGAGTCAAAATAATGCTCGGTTTCCCGCTTTTTTTTTAGTGCACAATGGAAAGCTTCCTCACAAATGGTTAAGTCCTATTTTGATTCAAAACTGACATATACTTCAATGAATTTATGAAATGGAATTTGCACACAACATCAACCTACCCATGCTAAGTCTAGAAAGCGATAAAGTGTACCTTGAAATGCCGACACTAATTCTTATCATCACCACTCGAAGTATCCTATGCTTCTTTCTTTGCGAACAATTCTTGGTTGCTTTAGGCTTGACTTAAGCGTAAGAACAATTAAATAGAACTGTTGGTAAACCAATTTGATTAAAAACACACTTAAATTTCAAAAAAGTACTCATGCAATTATAAAAATACTAAAGAAAAATTAAAGTGCTAAGATAAAGTCACGGTGAACTAGAGCCACCAAAAAGTACATTACAAAATTCCCAAAACAAAAACAGAATTAGTAAACAGGAAATCAAACAAACAATACTCTCAAAACTCCACAAATTCAATCCTCCTCCTCTTCATCACCACCTACACTTCCGAGAACATCTTCCATCTCCTCATTTGGGTCAGCACTACCTCCTGCACCCCCCATAAAATTTGGCCTGCCCACAGGCCAATTAGCATAAGCTGCATAATCAGCTTGCGATGGAAAAGTTCGGGCCTCTGGTGCCAGAAACGTGTTCTGGAACTGCTGCTGCATGGCATCAAAAAGAAATGATTGAGACCTCCTGGAGGCCTCAAAGTTCTCACAGCAGTAGTTGGCAAAAGCCATCTGATCAAAACCTGGGGTACTCTGAGGTTGAGGTTGAGGTCGGGATCTGGCTCTGGCTCGAGAGGAAGAAGTACCAGCTGCATCAGTCTTCTCATTCGGGTATTGCAGAAACCTGTTCAAATAAGCGTCACTGATCACACTGGTGATCGAGAAGTGCACTTCCTCAGGGATGTGGACATTTGCCTTACGGCACAGTCCCATAATAAGTCCTGGATAAGCTAGCACACCAGCTTTGCCCCCGAAATTTGTTCCGCTTAACACAATCTTTCTCAACTCGCATGAAATGAGGGCTGCGACATCCACCGTTTTCCCGATCATGATGCAGTACAACAGACAACCGACATCCATAGGAATTGTGGTGGTGTGGCTTCTTGGTCTGATATTGGTTAACAGTAGCACCAAGAAAGCCCTAGCATCCAAATTGAAATTTTCTCTCTTCCACAATTTCGGATGCCCTTGGTCATTCACTTCAAAAGATTTTCCACAGAGACATAAGGTGGCATTGACTTCTTCCAAATTCCACCTGTTGGCTACCTCCATGACACTGTACTCACAGCTCTCGCCTTCTCCAAGGGTTAAGGGGTGGCCTAGATAGGAATTAATGTCATCCCTTCCAAATGAAACAATCTTCCCCCTTACCCTGGACCGGTAAATGAAGGTCGTACCCTCCTCGCGATGCATCGCATTCGCATAGAATTCTCGGACAAGGTCGTAGTTGATTGCGGCTTCCGGCTCGCATAACTTCATCCATTTTCTTTGCTCGAAAGCCTCAACCACTCTGTGATACACCCCAGTTGGAGCCAGGCGGATAAACCTTTCAGGTAGAATGGTTCTCTTGACAAGGCTTTCAAACCGTGCTTCGTGTTCCTCACTGATGAACCTCCGGGGAGCCCGGGCCTGAGGAGGTGCCATGGTCTTAGTCCTCTTAGACATCTGCAATCAAAAACAGCACAACCACAAAACACATATGACAGCATTAGTCAACAATCAAAAAGAAAATGGCTGCTGGAATTCACAGTTCGCGGCGCGAAGGTTAGTTCGCGGCGCGAACCCTGCGATATCAGGAAATCCCCAAAGCTTCCTAGGGTTTCACCATTGAGGGATTAAACACATCCAACCAGCCAAAATACTCAACCCTAACCTAATCCTATTCTAATTCACACATGCATAGCGATTCAAAACAATATTCACAGAGAAATACGATTTCTAACCAACCCTAACTTGAAAAACCCAAAAAGGGATTGGAAAAGAGGAAATGAAGATTACATACCTTTTGAATCTCTACACTTGCTAAAAGAAGAAGATTGGAAGAGTGGGACACTGAAAAAGTTGAGAAATGGGGGAATTTTGGGGTTGAGGTGAAAGCGCGGCAAAAGGATTTGAAATGAGGAAGGTTTGAAATGAAAAGGAATTGACCTAAACAGTATTTAAATGATTTCTGTCCCGCAAAGTTCGCGGCGCGAACAGGGGGTCGCGGCGCGAACTGCATAAAACAGAACCAATTAAAATTTTTCCATTCAGTTCGCGGCGCGAACAGGAGGTCGCGGCGCGAACTACAAAAAACAGAACCCACTCAAATTTTTCCATTCAGTTCGCGGCGCGAACAGGAGGTCGCGGCGCGAACTGCCAAAAACAGAACTTCAAAAATTTTAAACTTCAACAGAGCTAAAAAAATCACAAAACAGAGAAATTTAAAATGCACACTAACAACGTTGGGTTGCCTCCCAACCAGCGCTTTGTTTAACGTCGTTAAGAGCTCGACGGTACCTCAATTAGCTTGATCCAGATAAGGAAAGGACACACACATCACGGTTTATGTCACCGCTATGATAGACTTTCAGTCTTTGACCATTGACAGTCCAGCTTTCTTGCGACTTTGGGTCCTCTATCACAATGGCACCATAATTCCGTACTTCTTTGACAACAAATGGTCCTGACCATTTAGACTTCAATTTACCCGGAAACAACTTCAACCTTGAGTTAAAAAGCAATACCATCTGACCAACATGAAACTCTTTGTGGCGGACCTTCCCATCATGGTATGCTTTTGTCTTCTCCTTGTACAGCTTATTAGAATGGTAAGCATCGTTCCTTAGTTCCTCTAACTCATGGAGTTGACCTTTCCTTCTCTCTCCAGCTAGAGTGGAGTCGAAGTTCAAGAACTTAAGAGCCCATAATGCTCTATGTTCCATTTCAACTGGAAGATGACAAGTCTTCCCATACACCAGTTGAAACGGAGTCAGCCCAATAGGTGCTTTGTAAGCAGTGCGATATGCCCACAAAGCCTCATCTAGTTTTAAGGACCAATCCTTTCTTGAGTTCGAAACTGTTTTCTCAAGTATCCGTTTGATTTCCCGGTTTGAAACCTCAGTTTGACCGTTCGCTTGTGGGTGGTAAGGAGTGGTCACCTTATGCTTTACACCATAATGTTGCAGAACTTTTTCTAAGGGTGTATTGCAGAAGTGTGAGCCTCCATCACTCACCAACACTCGAGGCACACCAAAACGTGAGAATATGTTCTTCTTTAAAAATTTGATCACAGTTTTGGCATCGGCCTTGGGTGAGGCACTTGCTTCCACCCACTTCGAAACATAATCAACAGCTACTAAGATGTACTCATTAGAGAAAGAAGAAGGGAATGGGCCAACGAAATCAATACCCCAACAGTCAAAAACTTCTACTTCTAGAATGTTGGTTAGAGGCATTTCATCCCGTTTTCCTATTCCGCCACTCCGTTGACATGCATCACAACTCTTCGCATGTTCGTGCGCATCTTTGAATAAAGATGGCCAGTAAAAACCCGATTGGAGTACTTTAGTGGCTGTTCTCAAACCACTATAGTGACCTCCATACGGAGAGTTGTGACAGTGCCACAGAATGTCTCTTGATTCCTCTATTGTTACACACCTTCTCAAAATATTGTCTGCCCCTACTTTAAAAAGGTAAGGGTCATCCCAGACATAATATTTTGCATCAGCTAAGAATTTCCTTCTTTGATTGCAAGTGAGGTCTTCCGGTGTTAAACCAGTTGCTTTGTAGTTAGCAAAATCAGCAAACCAAGGCCTCACTTGAATCGCATAGAGTTTTTCATCTGGAAATTCTTCTCTCACCTCTTCTTCTTTGTTTGTAATTTCTACATTGACCAATCGAGACAAATGATCTGCTACCAAGTTCTCGGAACCTTTTTTATCCCGAATTTCTAGATCAAACTCTTGTAATAAAAGGATCCAACGAATAAGCCTTTGTTTTGAATCCGGCTTGGTAAGCAGATATTTTATTGCAGAGTGGTCAGTGTAGATTACAACTCTTGAACCAATCAAATAAGCTCTAAATTTTTCCAATGCATATACTATGGCTAGCAATTCTTTTTCAGTTGTTGCGTAATTAACTTGGGCGTCATTCAACACCTTACTAGCATAGTGTATGGCATGGAAAACTTTATCGCTTCTTTGTCCTAACACCGCACCCACTGCATAATCGCTAGCATCACACATGAGTTCAAAATCAAGATTCCAGTTTGGTGCTACGATTATTGGTGCGGTGATCAACTTTTGTTTCAAATCTAAGAAGGCTTTAAGACATGACTCATCAAAAAGAAAAGGCGTACCTTTGTTGAGTAAATTACTCAGTGGCTTTGCGATCTTTGAGAAGTCTTGTATGAATCTCCGGTAGAACCCGGCATGTCCTAGAAAGCTTCTTATTCCTTTGATGTTGGTTGGAGGTGGCAGTTTTTCAATAACCTTCACCTTGGCCTTGTCCACCTCTAGCCCTTCAGAAGAAATCTTGTGACCAAGCACTATACCCTCAGTGACCATAAAATTGCATTTTTCCCAGTTGAGCACTAGGTTAGTCTCCACGCATCTCTCCAGAACTACATCAAGGTGCTTCAAGCACATTTCAAAAGATGATCCATAAACAGAAAAATCGTCCATGAACACCTCAATGCATTCTTCTATCAAGTCTAAAAAGATAGCTTGCATACACCGTTGAAATGTGGCCGGTGCGTTACATAATCCAAAAGGCATTCTTCGGTAAGCAAAGATGCCAAAAGGACATGTAAAAGCTGTTTTCTCATGGTCTGCCGGATTTACTGAAATTTGATTATACCCCGAATATCCGTCCAAGAAACAGTAGAAATTTTTGCCGGCGAGCCGCTCCAACATTTGATCCATGAAAGGTAGTGGGAAATGATCTTTCCTTGTGGCTTGGTTCAACCTTCTATAGTCGATGCACATCCTCCACCCTGTCACTGTTCTCGTCGGAATCAACTCATTTTTATCGTTTTTGATCACCGTCATTCCGCCTTTCTTGGGGACCACTTGTACCGGACTCACCCATGCACTATCAGATATGGGATAAATCATTCCTGCTTCTAAAAGTTTAACAACTTCTTTCCGAACCACCTCTTTCATTGATGGATTCAAACGCCTCTGAGGTTGCGCAACCGGTTTGAAATTTTCCTCCATCATTATCTTGTGCATGCAATATGCTGGACTAATACCCTTCAAATCGGATAAAACCCACCCTATCGCACCTTGGTTCTTTTTCAATACTTGAATCAACTTATCTTCCTCTTGCGTAGACAATGTGTTGCTTATAATCACTGGTTTGGTACACTCATCTCCAAGAAACACATACTTCAAATGTGCCGGAAGCATCTTCAATTCTAACTCTTGCTCTTCAGTTTCCTTCTTTGCATCCAAATCTTCCACTAATTCTTCTTGATAGGCCAGCTCACCACAAGATTCTAACTCATGCAACATCGCTTCGATCTCTCATTCCTCATTGTCGGTTAACACATTGTATGCTCCGATAAGGGATCTTTCCAAAGGATTAGAAATATGGATTTGATTCACGACCTCCACTACTTCCTCTTCACTTGCATCAATTCGAAAAGAATCATGCTTGTCAGTTGGATGTTTCATTGCTTCGAAAAGATTAAAAGTCACCTCTTCGTCTTGAACTCTAACCTTCATTAACCCATCGTCTATGTCGATCATCATCCGAGCGGTCTTCATAAAAGGTCTTCCAAGGATTAGGGGTACATCGCGGTCCTCATCCATCTCTACTATTACAAAATCCACAGGAAACAAAAATTTGTCCACTTTTACGAGCATGTCTTGGGCAATTCCGTATGGTGAGGTTGTAGACTTGTCTGCTAGTTGTAGGGTCATTCTTGTTGATTTAATCTCCACATTTCCCAATCGTTTGACAATAGAAAGGGGGATTAAATTTATACTAGAGCCCAAATCTATCAAACCATTCCCAACGTATGTGCTTCCAATGGTTACCGGTAGAACAACCCGTCCCGGGTCGGACTCCTTCCGAGGTAAAGTCTTTTGGATGATTGCGCTACACCGTGCATCAAGAATGATGGTCTCATCTTCCACATGTCGCCTTTTCTTGGTAAGAATGTCTTTCATAAATTTAGCATACCTTGGCATTTATTCTAATGCATCAGCAAATGGAATGTTGATTTGGAGTTGCTTGAAAATGTCCATGAACCGTGCATAGTGCCTAGCATTGTCTTTCCTTGATGGAGCATGTGGGTAGGGTAGATGTTGAGTTGGGATGACATTCACTCCCTTCTCAGATTTCTTCTTTTTCTTTGATTCAACATCTTTTTTCCCTTCTAAATCAGTCTGCACAGCAGTGGGCAAAACCTGCTCTTTTCGCGGCGCGAAGGTGGTTCGCGGCGCGAACTGAGCATTTCCAGAAGCATTTTCCCTTGCACCAACTATGTCTGTTTCTTCCAGCATCCCATCAGTGGTGTTCTCTTCTACAATTTCTTCACCTTTTTCACTTACCAACGCTTTACCGCTCCTTGTGATGACTGCTTTGCAATGCTCCTTTGGATTTGGTTGAGTGTTAGCAGAGAAAGAAGGCCCTGCATTTTGTTCCGACAGCTGCTTCGCGAGTTGGCCTACTTGATTTTCCAGGTTTTTAATTGCCGCCTCGTTACTTTTCTGATTTGCCATAGAAGCTTGCATGAATTGTTGAAGAGTGTCTTCTAGCTTGGAATTTCCTCCTTGCGACTGCTGACCTTGAGAGTTTGGTTGTTGGTAAGGGCTTTGCTGTTGATAATTCTGATTGTTGAATCTTGACGGTTGGTAGCCTTGATTATTTCTTGGTTGGTAGCCTTGATTGTTAGGCTGTTGTCTTTGATATCCCTGGTTTTGGTTGTTCACATAACTGACTTCTTCTTGAGGTGGAGGACAAAAACCAGTAGGATGATCCCCTTGACACAACTCACAACATGCTACTTGATGCTGAACTTGAAACCCTTGAATCTCTTTTATTTGCTGTGGAAGCTTGGCCATTTGTTGAGTAAGAAGCTCCACTTGCTGAGAGAGTAGCTTATTCTGTGCAAGGATGGCATCATTGGTATTCAACTCTAAAACTCCGGGCTTACGTTGCGAAGGGCTACGATCATGTTGACCTTGATGGTCATTACGGGCCATCCGTTCAATAATGACTTTAGCTTCTTCCGCAGTTTTTGATATAAGCGAACCACCCGCGGTGGCGTCCAGAAGTGTCTTATGGGTTGATTGGAGACCATTCAAAAAGATGTGGATTTGAGTAAGCTCATCAAAACCATGTCCCTTACACTTCCTCAACATTGATTTGAATCTCTCCCAAGCTTCATTTAGAGATTCGTTTCCTCCTTGAGTGAATACCGCTATAGCCGTCTTGGCTTCCATGAATCGGGATTGAGGGAAGTATCTTTCTAAGAACTTTTCTTCTAATAGATTCCAATCCGTCATCACTCTTGATTCTTGATCAAGGTACCACTCCTTTGCTTTTCCCACTAATGAGTGTGGGAACATTCTCTTGAATAACGTCTCTTCACCCGCCTCGTCTATTCCCGTAGAACCCGCAATCTCATAGAATTTGATGAGATGGGTATACGGATCTTCGTGATCCATACCGGTGAATGGAGTTGCATAGAGAAGTTGGAGGATTCCGGTCTTCATCTCCGTATTTCTTCCTCCACGGGCAAATTGAGCATTCCTTCTTGGACTATTAGCGGACATTTCGGTACGATTATCCTCCGCCATGTTTCCTTCACAAGCTTCTACAACCACTTCTTCGATTGGAACAAGTGCGGAAGTAGATGCTTCTTCTCTCCGGTTCCTCTCTTCGGCTAGTTTCCTTCTTCTTCGTGTTTTGCTATTGAGCTTCCGAAGTGTTCTTTCAATTTCAGGATCGAATTGAAGTTGCTCCTCGGTTACTTTTCCTCGCATGCACTAGAATCTACAAAACTAACAAACCAAGTGAAACAAAAGAGGGATAACAATAAAAGAAACAAAACTTAAAACAAAGAATTATTGCAATGCTTGTAATATCGACACCAATCCCCGGCAACGGCGCCAATTTGTTGAAAGAGTATATCTTTGGCAAATATTTTTGTATCGTATCCACAGAGATTGGGTAATATTACCGCCGTTCTATAATTCAAATGTTATAAGTTTATAAAGTAACAGGGTTGTTTTGTTTGGAAAAATATCTTGTTAATAAATGTTAACAAAACTATTAAGTGGTTTTAGACAAATATAAAAGCTTGGCAAGATTGGAGTTCACTATTTCAAATATCTATGATTCCCTATGATAAATAATTAGATTCAAGATTATTGATGACGTTCAAATATCCTCTCAAAGTCATTTATGTCTAAATGATATCGTGATAGTTACTACATTGATCCTTAGACGATCTCTCCACCTAACTATCAATATAGTAACCTTGAATGATCAATATCAAAGAATAGTAATGAATAAATCTATCTCTACAACTTATTCACTACTTGAAAATCTGTTTTATGTCTAAACTCGAGTAATCTCTCTCGACAACTACTCAAATCTGGTTTTCAACTTAAAGCAAAATAGTAATCAATACATCAACAATCTCTATCTCAAATATAAATCAAAGTGAATACATAGATAGATGAGAATAGCTACTACCTCCAATCTTGACAAAAGGGAGTTTAGCTCCTCATCACCATTGTTACAAAGCAGAAGGTTTTTAGAAGAAAAACTCTGTTTTTTCTCTTCAAAAGTTCTAAAGCACAATGTGTGAATGAATGGAATAATGTCTCAATACCCTAGGTTAAACTATTTTGTCTCTACCAAAAAAGGTTGACATTTCCCTAATTGGACATTGTCATCAGCAGCAGAAAAGCACTTCCCAGGCAGACATCAAAATGGCAATTACTTTTTCTGCACAGCAGCACATTTGACCCTTGGTCAGCTTGCTGGATTCGCAGCCTTCGCGGCGCGAAGGGAGTTCGCGGCGCGAACTGTTGCTTTCCCAGCTTCCTTGTTTGGCAAGCTTCCTCCAAAATGCCATGTTGAAACCAAGGTCTTGCTTATCCATAATTCTACACAACTAACAAAAAATGTGAAATAACTATTCAAAGCAAAATAAATTAAACCTAATTGCATTTATACAAATTCATGAAGATAAAAGTGTGTGATTAAATCAAAACTTGGTAAAAGGGACCAATAAAATGGTATAAAAAGTAGTACAAATTGGTCCCTAACAGCTTTTCACGTCCATTTGAAATAACTTGAAATCTTTGGAGCAAACATAAAATATTAACAATATAGAATACATGTGAAGATATTAAGATGAGGTCACTATAAACACACAAATTGAAACACACCATGGTTATCAATTGATTTTTTTGGAACTGAACACTCATAACATGTATCATACACCAAGTATATCCTATGCCTTTGAAGATTAAACAAGTAAAAGAAAGGACTTACTTACAAAGCAAAAATTGAAACGATATTACCTCATCGTACGAATTATGGAGGATGCACATGCATTTCACAAGCAACTCTCGAACGAAAGTTGAAACAAATTCAAAACGTGCCACAAAATATTTTGAAATCAATGTTCTGACCATTTTTCTCTTTGTCAAAGTACCCGATAGTGTGATTTGTAATGTATCCAAGAAAGTTATTGATTTGATGGTCATACTTTTTGGTTGGAATTTCATTATTGTCCTTTTCATGATAGTTATCTTGATCCTCCTTAGGTTTCATCTCCTTAGGTTGATCAATCCATTATTTGATGTCCTTGAGTATGTCTTTTGAAGATACACCTGCATCATGAAATGAAATACCTTTTCCGATATTTCTCGGATAGGAAGCATTAAAAGTAATCTACATATATTTTATCAATTAATGAAAACTAGTTATTATGTTCCTTGGTCACACAAATCTTCTTCCTTACCATAAAGTCAATGAAATAGGGAGATTTCACTCGTCATATGTCTTGAGCATCCGCAAACAAGAACATATATTCTCTTCATAGAGTCAAGACATTTATTCTGCAAGATCAATAAAAAATGCTAGGTACCCAATCTTTATTGGGTCCTTAAGGGTTATTAAAACCTTGGTTGCATTTAGGCAACCATTGAAAAACACTTTTAGGAACAAAGAGTCTCCTAAACTTTCATTTTTCAATAGTGTGACCTTTCTTGCAATAAAAGTGACAAGTTAAATTATGATGAGATGTACTTTTTCTATTTGAATCCTATTGAACATATTTATACTTTTTATATGAATGGTTCAAAGATCGTTTAAACTTTTATGGATCAATAGCAAATGTAACCTTTGGTTGTTATGCCTTGTCCAATTTAGATTTAAGAGTATTTACTTCTTTTTTCTCTCTCCAAATGTGACAAGTTTCACAACCGAACCATGAAGGTTCTTCATCCTCATTCTTATCTTTTTGAATATCTACCAAAGATTGCTTAAGAGCTTCCATATTCTTTTAGGTTTCTAAGACTTTAGATTCTAAATGTGAAAAGATTATTTTGTTTGAAGCTAACTTCTTAAAAACGTCTATGGCTTCTCTATGTAGATTTTCAAAAGCTTTTTGTAATTGAGAATAAGACAATCCATTAATAGATTAAAGTTTAGAACGACTTACATTCTTTTTCTTCTTTTTGTTGGCCATGAAGAAAAGCTTGGCCAATTCATCACTTGAACTTGAACTTTCATCACTTTAAGAATCACTTTCACTCTCCCAAGCAATATATGCTCTTCTAGACTTGCTATATTTCTTGTGATGACCTTTCTCTTTGTCTTTCTTGATCAATGGACAATACGGCTTATTACGAATGACTTTTCCATAATTGTAGTATGAACCTCTGTGTTTACTCTTCTGATTCTCAACTTCCTTTGAGGAGTTTGATAGCCTTCTAAAGTTGATTAGGTTCTTGTCTGAGTGCTTGACTCCATTTTCCTTATGTACCTATGGTACCTTTTAACGAACAACCCCATTTCTTCATCATCTGAATTCTCGTCATCACTTGTTTCACAATCACTTTGCTTATTGGTTGAGGACTTTGAACTTAAAGCCTTTAGAGAAATATACTTCTTTTATACCTCATATTCCTTGCCTTTATCCTTCTTTATCTTCTTCTCATGCTTTTTCTCAGGTTTTCCAAGCAAGTGAGTTCTTGCTCTTGTTTTTCTAGCTTACCAAATAAAGTTGTGAGTTCTAATATCATTCGCTTCTTTGATTACAGTGACCTTAGGTTGTTATTCCCTATTAAGTCACCTCAAAACTTTACTAGTAGCAATATCATTGGAAATATGCTTACCTAAAGAAATTAAACGATTTATAAGATGTGTGAACCTCTTTTTCATGTCAGCAATGGTTTCACCATGCTTCATGTGAAATAGTTCAACCTCTTGAGTTAAGGTATTGATCCTAGATTGTCTGACTTCATTAGTTATGTCATGGGTAACTTCTAATGCGTCCCACATAGTTTTGGAGGTTTCACAATAGGAAACACGATAATATTCATCAACACCAAGTGTGAATATGAGAATATTTGTGCCTTCCAATCATGTGACCATAATTTCCTATCATTATTATTCCATTGTGCTTCCGATTTTGGTACGACGAAACCTTCACCTTTGCAAGAAACCCCGTTCTTAAAAGCTTTCACTCGATTGAATCCAAATTATGAATTGTTGTCAACTATGATTTACCAAGATATCCTCCCCAGTTACCGTTACTCCTTCGATCAAAGCCACCGTTCTTCAAAGCTTTCACTCGGCTGAATCTAACTTGTGTAATCTTGTCCAAAACCTTCAAATAACAAATCGATCTTGAAGGAAAATGCCAACTTGATTTTCTTATTTGAAACCCCAAAGACTTTCAACCCAATTTACAATTCAACAACCTAAATTGGACGTTATCAACTCTAATTCTAGATGACACCCAAAACAAAAATGATTATGTGTAATTTGTTTGTGTGTATGCATATAACATAGGTTGAAGATGAAGAGAAATATTTTGTATATTCCTGGTTTTTTATATGGTTTTCCACCCCTTAAAATGATGCATGAATGAAATGTTTATATGTATGCAAGTCGGAGGCAAAAAGAATGCAAAATATTTGGCAAAATCATGAATTTTTGGAAAAATGCATTGTATGTGTCGACCTATGTAAGTCATGTGTCGACACATTGAAGCATGTGTCGATTCATAGAAGAAAATTTTGTTCTATGTGCCGACCTGAAACCCCTCCACAGTCGGCACATCAATTAGAGGCTACCGACTAAAAAATTGAACTACACGTGTTGACTCATAACTCGTATGTGTTGACTCAAAAGAATTTTTCTTCTATGTGTCGACTTGAAATACTTTATGTGTCGACTCACGCATTACATAAACTACAACCTTTAAAAATGATCCACATGTGTCAAATCATAACATGTGTGTGTCGACACATAGACCTGTTTTTCACATAAGAGCCTGGTTTTAATGCATGAAATCTTTTCTAAACCATTCCTAAGTTTCCTAATACTAAGATGCGCATTTAGACTCAAAGAATATCGTCCAATATACATAAACGCTAAAGTATCCTAATTTTGACATCATAAAAATACATCTAACGAGAAGTTTCACTCACATGTACAATGATTGTTCGACTAGATATGCTACGAGAATAAAAGATATAAGTAGTCTACTGCAAATAGTACAAAGATGGCAATGACTCATTTACCTAAAGATCAAGAAAAAATAAACATTTAAAGACTTAATTTCTCATCGTTTTATTCATCATATTGCATAAAATTGAAACAACTTTATGAATGAAGTTTTGAGAATTAACTTGAGAAAATAAAATAACTTTCAAAGAAATAATATAGAGAGAGGAAACTCTACAAAAATAACGAAAAAAAAGAAGTAAAAATACTTTCATTTTAGAAGACACTCCACAAAATAAGAAATAATATATTGAATACGTTTTCTTTTAAAAGATTGAAACACTTGAATTTATACTTAAAATTGTTTACATCATTTGTTGAGTGATACTCCCTATAATCCTATTTATAAGAGAAAATTGACTTTTTAGATTCATTGAATAATCAATGTATCTGATTCATCTTACAGTTCAGATACATTGATTATTCAATGAATCTAAAAAGTAATTTTTTTCTTATAAATAGGACCGAATGTAGTATCTGTAAACACCATATCAATGACTTGTTATTTGATTGTATTTTCTCAAAGGGATAAATGTTACTCATGTTATTTGACGTGACAAAGAGATCCAGTTGGGATCAATTCTTTATGTTTGAAATCTAAGATATATGTTACCCGGACCTTAAAATATCTCAGTGATATTGTAATATGTTGTATATAATGAAAATCTCCATGTATGATGCGACCGGGCCTAGCTCCGCGTTAAGGAGGGGGAAAAGGTGAATAAGGATAAACTTTGTGTATTAGGCTTTCTTTCTTTATCTCTTTATTAGTTAATATTTGTGATTGACTTAGGTTTTATTTGTAACAAAGTTGCAATTTTTTTAATCGATCAATACAATTCAAATCCTCATTTCCTGTATTTTTTCTACCTTCAATCAACTCATTCAATCGCCAACTAATGGTCGTTCTGAGTCAACAATCAACCGATTAGGCTTTAACATTGAGATTTTTTTATTGTTTATACATGTTCATCTTATTTTTTTCTTCAAATTTATTATATTCAATTTGTGACGAATTATGGCATGGATAAAGATAAAGATCATTTATTTGTAACATGTGATTTTTTCGGTAGGTTGTGGCCTATTATTCTTAATTGGTTAAGGTTCTCTATGGAATCCCAAGGAACGGTTTGGGATCATCTATCGTAGTATGGTGGGCTTGGTGATTTTGCAAAAAATGTTTGATTGACTTTTAACACTATTTGGTTCGCGGTGGATTGAGTTATATGGAAAGAGCGAAATAGACATATTTTCTAGAATAAAACCGAGAAATTACCGGTGTTAGCCGAAAGGGTAAAGTTTCAGTCTTTTTTATGGTTACAGTCGAGAATTATTTATTTCGATTATGCTCACCAGTTATGAAGGTTAAATTCTTTATCTTAAATCAACGATTATATGGATCACTTTTTGCTAATATTTTCCTTCAAAATTTTAGTTTGTAATTTTGAATTCATATTTAATTTGACCTTAAAAAATTTCTAACAAATTTTATTGTACTAAAAAATTTCTCAATGATAATAACTCAATCTTATTAATATATTTAATAATTTAGTTGTGTAATAGTAGTTTACTTTACCACTTCGATATCCAACATTTAATACCATGCATAAAGTTAGATGCTTCCTCGCAACCAGAATAAACCAAGCCTCCTCCCCATCCACACTCTCTATACTACCAATCAATTTCCTGTTACCATGTGAACACAGATAGATACAAGCAAACAAATATAAGTACATCCCAAAAACAGAAACCATATCGTGAAAGTTTACCTGAATTCCCCTCGTATACACCAATGAATCTATCTACAACTAGTATTCTATCTACATTGTAAACAACATAAAACAAGTCAAATACGATATTTCATCAACTTAGAATTCTCAAATAACATCACAGGCTATGACGTCGCCGTATATTATGGAGGAACGGTCAATGTCACTATATTACTACATTTTATAAGGTGGCTATCACTGTTTTTATTTTTATTTACCTTAAATAATAACATTCTTGGGATTCCAAACGTTTGTAAAAATTTGGTTATTTTTAGGTTCTTAGGTTTTTAGGTTGTTGTGTGTTTTAAGTGTGACAGATACAAATATCCTTTCCAAGACTAAAGACAAATGACGCGTTTAATTTACTATAGGCTAAATGATGTGATGTTTTTTTTTGTCCTTTCTCTTTTATTGTTAAAGTGTATTAATTTGATTCTGTGTGGTTAGTTGGGTTTTTGGATGTGTTAGGAAGAAATATGTTTGTGGAAAATAATTAACTGTAGGGTTTGGAATTTATTAGCATGACGTGATGTGAGTTATTAGGAGGTAATGAGGTGAAACTAAGAAGTAGTTTGATCTTAGTTTATCATTGTTTATGTTGCACATATAGACTAAATCCATATTCAGCATCAATAAATAAAAAGATAGTTGAATAAGAAAAACAATCATATTAAAATATAATCCTACAAATTTTTGTACTAGTGTTGATAAAATATGTGACGGTGAAATTAGGATGAATAATTATATTCTTACATTAATCTCTATATTAAATATTTATATCGAATATTATTTATCGTATTTATACGATAAATAGTATTTTTTTTATAATTAAAAAAAATATTTAAAAAAAGTTATTTTTAAAATTATTTTTATAACATAAATATAAAATTTGTAATTAATCAATTTTATTATTGCATTAAATGCAAAAATATAGATTATTAAATACGTATTTTACTTATAATTCATTAACCAAATTTACTGCTTCATTAACCAGTAAATTTCATAATATTGACCAAATTTTGACATTAAAATATGAAATAAAATAGAGTGTAAAGACTGATTATTATATTTTATATTTTAACATCATAACTTGGTTAATCTTATGATATTTATTGGTTAATGAAGTAGTAAACTTGATTGATGAAATATAAGAAAAATATATGGTTAATAATTTATATTTTTGTGGTTAATACAATAATAAAATTGGTTAATCACAAATTGTATATTTATGTTATAAAAGTTATTTTAAAAATAAAAATATTTTTTTATAAATATTATTTTTTATTTATAAAAAAAGTAAAAAAAAAACATTGGTCATCGTATAAATACGGTGAACAGTGTTTGATGTACATTTAGGATGTAAAAATAGTATTGCTCAATTAAGATAGACATTTGTCATCATGGAAAGCAACCTAGATAATATTTAGTTTTTCATGAAACATTTCAATATTTTAATAGAGCGATGAATTTGAAAAAATTCCTTAAGTGTCATATTGATAAAAAAAAATAAGCGTGTTTGTGTGTTAGTAGGAAAAATTCCTTAGTCTCACATTGCTTAGATTAGATAACTTGTCTAACTTACTCCATTATATAAGGTAATCACTTGTTTTATTCCAAAACACAACAAACAAATTTATTGAATTTTTTCTTTCTCACTCATAACTCTACGTCTTTCGAATTGTCGAAGCGCCAACTCTCCTTATCCTTTCTTTCTACTCGTTGAATTTTTCGAGTATTTTCTTGAATGGTCTTTAGAGAATTATATTAATTTCTCCTTGTTTGAGTTGAGAAATTATGATGTATTAATTTTTGGATTCTCATTGGAGAATTATTTGAATTTCTCAATATTTGAGAAATTATTTTGAGTGGTCATATGACCATTATTGAATTCTCTTTAGATGATTATTTGAATTTCTCATTGTTTAAGAGACTATTACGACTGATCTTTATACTAGATACTACAAGTTGTACTTATGCCATATTCGAATGGTCTTTGTACCATTACAAGATGTATTTCTAAATCAATTATCTACCGTGCAAGTAGTCATCGTACAATATAGAACTGAACTATTTTATCCTGGAGGCATCGTGGTTGAGTGACTGCTTTGCACAATTTTGAGACGTTTCAAACTGCCCTGACTACCGAAAAAATAATTGGTACTTATGTGGATGTTACCTCTGACAAACCATTTAAGTTTGAGGGAAATCACTTTAAACGCTGACAACAAAAATAATGATTTTTCTTAACCTTAAAATGGTTGCCAATGTTTGACTAATGACATTCCCGTTGCTTCTCCTAGATCAACCGAGCAAGCTAACAATAAGAAATCTGTGGATTTATATGGAATTGTTAATTCTATTGAATTGAGTCTACAACATAAATTAAAGCGAACAATTTACAGCTCAGGAAAATATTCGCCCTATGAAAATAGAATGATTATCACATTCTGAAAGATCTCGCAGATGACCTGGATGATTATTACAGTAACTGCGATACTACAAAACATGTTTGTGAGACTCTGAAAAAGAAGTATGAAACCAAAGAAGTTGCAACAAAGAAGTTTGTTATTAGGCACTATCTAATGTATCAGATCGTATAGATGAAAGGTTAGTGGAGGCTCATTGTTACGAACTTCAAAAGATTGCTTATGTCTTTAGATGAACAATTTCAAATTGCTTTTATTATTGACAAACTTCCCTTGAGGTTGAAAGTTTTTAAAAACATTGCTTTTCCACAAAACAAAAGAATTGTTAATTGAGAGTCTGAATATTCACCTTCGAATTGAAGAAAAATCTTAGAGGCAAGATCGAAAAGAAAAAGTCTAGGTTATTTTAAACAACAAAAAGAAATTCAATTTAGTTCTGAAGCCATTTGGAAAAATGACTAAAGAATCAAAACCACAATGTTATGAACCAAATTAGAAATGTGAACTAAAATCATCATGATTGGTGAATCCGATAGTTATTGGATAGACATCGGCTCCTCTCGTCATGTTTGTTATGATCGTGCAATGTTCAAAACATAGACAAAGAAGAAAGTGTTGTCGGGAGTTGCCCACACCACTAATGTTGCTGATATTGGAGATGTAGAGTTGAAGTCCACCTCTGATTAGACATTAATCTTAAAGGATAGCATGCATACTCTTTAGATTATAAAGAATCTTGTTGCTAGTTTGCTTCTTGTTGATTGTATTTTTAAGTGTCGGGTTTTTGTTATCGTCTCCACAGGGATTGTGAGATATCACCGCCTTTCGACAGTTGTTTTAATTCTTAGCTTAAGGTAACAATGGGGTTTTTGTTTTAGTCACGGTATCTTGCATAAAAGTGTAATAAAATGCGGTAAAAGTTTTGGTTTTTCTATTTGAGAAATATTGCCAAAGTTAGGGTTCGACGATCACTTTGCATGTATATGTTCGATCAACAAAACTTATAAACTCCTTTAGATGATAAACTATTTCACAAAGTCCTCCCAATGTGCTTATCTCTAACACACATTGTGAGTTTTCCCATTTTGATCCATTGTTTATCTCTAACACAATCTATCAAAATGACAACTTTTTGGTTCAACCTTATGGTGAACAAAATCATTCATTACTATCTCTAGCTAACAAACAAGATTGGATGAAAACCTAGGTAAAGAGTTGGTAAACATCTCTCGATCATAAACCAACACAAAGAGTTTTCAATAAAACAAAGTTTTCACCATATATTCATCATTAAAGAGTTTACAAATGAAAATCATCTCATATACACACAAAGCTTATGACCATCTACATCTAACCTTGACAAAATGAAGAACTTAGCTACTCATTTTCATGGTAGCTTGGTCAACAAGTTTCGGAAGAAGGTTGATCAACATCCGAGTCGAATAATCGAGATTGGATGGGAATCCACCTTCTTTTTGTGAACGATTGTTAAGAGATGAAGAGAAATGATTTCTAGGTCACAAAGTATCTCTAGAGCAATGCTGGAAAAAATATCTAGAAAGTACAAAAGTATGGAAGTGTAAGGTATGGCTCCAAAAAGTAGCCCTTGCTACTTATAGTGCTGCTACTGAGTTGTCATGCTCACTAGGCGAGCAGAATGACTCGTCTAGCGAGCCCCAAAATGAGGCACCTGAGGCACCTGCGCCTAGAGAAATATCCTTTTCCAGATTTGCATGTTCGCTAGGCGAACAAAACCTTCGCTAGGCGAAGCCCACACTTCAACCCTCGCTCCAGCGAGCTTAGGAGGTTTTGCTACTGGAATTGCTCGCTGGGAGCTCACTAATGGCTCGCCTAGCGAGTGAGTGCTGGCTGCGCTTTTGACCAAGTCTGGACGTGTTCGCTACCACCTTCGCTGGCTGCTCGCCTAGCGAGTTTGTTGATGTTTGCTACTGTAAAATACTGGAGCTGTTCGCTGGATGCTCGCTGGAGCCTCGCCTAGCGAGCTCTTCGCCACAACCCTCGCCTAGCGAGCAAGCTGATGAATGCATCCTTTATTTGGTCCCTTTGCCAACTTTCTTGTGCCTTCATTTTCTATTATTTCATGCCTAATTCCTGCACAATAACACACAAATCAAAGGTACCAAGATCGTTTATCATTGTATTGCAATTCATCTAAAACAAAGGTGGTTTCGAACACTTTAGCAAGGAAATGGAGTGAAATATGCCCATATTTGATAGCTCAAATAAGCACTTTTGGGTATCTAACAACTCTCCCCAACTAGATTCTTGCTTGTCCTCAAGCAAAGTATGCCTCTTGAAGGACAAGAGGATTAGCTTTAATAAAAAGGTTTCTCCGAAGTCGGATAAAACGGCTCAAACACAAGCGAATCAGCAGATACAAATTTCCAACGGTTAGAATAGCATAATACACAAGAACTAAAACTTAATAACAATGCGAAATATGTATCTATCCACAACAATATTATCTTGAATGAATCACCCTATCTCTCCTCTTCGAATAAGGATTGAAGAAATTACGCGTTTGCAACCGCGGGAATAATCTCACTCTCCTACAAACAATGAAGAAATCAATTCAATTCATACAATGTCTAACAATTATAAATGGTAATGTGGAAGCACGAAGATCACTAAGGACTTTTCGGTTGAAGCTTGGTTAGGTTAACAAACAAGTGTCATTTCTAAGGCCATTGAAAACGAAACTGCCGATGCAAAAGAGACATTCATTGTACATTATTCACACATCTCAACTTCATTCCATTTATTTCTCATTTGAAACCTTCACAACTCTTATTTCACAACTCAATTTTTGTTTTTCACTATTTTTCTTCCAAGCAAGCATTCATTTTCATTTTCTCTATTTTTTCTTTTCTTTCACATCATATTTACAAAACATATGTTTCTCTTTTCTATATTTTATATATATATTTTTTATGCTTGCTCGATTTTTCAAGAGTTGTGGCACTTACCGATTCTCATTTTCGTTCTCCCCAACTTATTTCTTACTCACCCTAAGTGAATGCTCTTGACTTTTTACGGCAAAAGAACAATTATGAAAATTTTCCGGGTTTCAAGAAAAAAAGATTTTTGAAATCTCGCTTTATTTCAAGCTGAGATTCAACTGTTTAAGCTCAAAGTGGTTAACGAATACTCTCTCTGCTCACAGGTAAGTTGTATTTGGAATTGGTTGTGCTCGATAGAAAACAAGTGCCTTGATCATTTCTAATTGCTTCCACATATTCACAATAATAAAAGACAAAGCATGAATCAAATGAATCAACAAAGCTTATTAGAATCCAACATTTAAGTGTACAATGGAGGTTTCCTCACAATTTATGGTTTTAAATCCTAGATGAAACATTCATTCAATTATGTTGCAAAAAGACAATATTCAATTACAAAAAAGAGTAAAGTTCTTAATGCATTCTAAAATTCTAGCCGGAGGTAACCATGTACCTTAGCATTATTCACTTGTTTATTTTTATCATTGTCATCCAAGCTCGGATGCACCTTCATTGGATACTTCTTTGAGGAGCAACCAATCTAGAAGGTTTGACACTCAACCAACCAAAAATTAATAAAACAAAAGAAATTTAAAACATAAATAATAACATTACTTCAAAATTTAAAATTGTGCATGGGGGACAAAACACCCCAAAAGTACATAACCAAAATCAAAATACATAAATATGAAAATACAATAGAAA
The DNA here is from genome assembly GCF_024323335.1 of Lathyrus oleraceus. Lineage (NCBI taxonomy): Eukaryota > Viridiplantae > Streptophyta > Magnoliopsida > Fabales > Fabaceae > Lathyrus > Lathyrus oleraceus. The sequence goes on along the minus strand of NC_066580.1, from coordinate 90,328,577 downwards.
TACAACATAATATGAAGAATAAAATAAACTTAGCCCTCCAAGGACTCATAACCCTCATCACTACCGGCTTCAGAACCGGTAGCCTCATCATCATCATCATCATCAGCAGCAGCAGCAGCAGCACCAGAAGAAGCACCAGCACCAGCTAGAGTGGCCTGTTGAGAATTAAATGAGTTCTGCCACGCAGCGCTCGCTGCTGCTTCGCCTAGCGAGCAGCTAGCGAATCCGCTCGCTACTGCTTCGCCTAGCGAGCATCTAACGAGCATGACAGCATTTGCTTTTTCAAAAATAGCATTCCTGGAACATTCAGCAAGGTTTAACAATTGGACTCCCAATATGACACCACAGAAAAACTGTAAATACTTACAATGTTGGGGTGCCTCCCAACAAGCGCTTGTTTAACGTCGGATAAGCTCGACGGTTCGATGCTCACAGAGGAGCATCCAAAGAAATAGCACAGCTCTCGCGATCCACATGACCGCCGAGATAAACCTTCAAACATTGGCCATTAACGGTCCAACTCTCCTTCTTTTCCATGTCCTCAATGACAATAGCTCCGTACTCCTTAACTTCTTTGACCCGAAATGGCCCGGACCATTTTGATTTCAACTTTCCGGGGAATAACTTCAACCTGGAATTGAACAATAGGACCAACTGTCCGGGCACAAATTCTTTCTTTCGAAGCTTTTTGTCATGATATTTTTTTACCTTCTCTTTGTACAACCAACTTGAGTGACATGCGGCATTGCGCATCTCTTCCAACTCGAGCAGTTGCACCTTCCTTTTCTCACCGGCCAAATCCTTTTCAAAATTTAAAAATTTCAGAGCCCACAAGGCTTTGTGCTCCAATTCGACCGGCAAATGGCAAGTTTTACCAAACACCAATTAAAAAGGAGTGAGCCCAATTGGAGCTTTAAAGGCGGTACGGTATGCCCATAACGCTTCATCCAATTTTTGTGACCACTCTTTTTTCGAATTTGACACAGTTTTTTCGAGAATTCTCTTAATCTCACGATTAGAGACCTCGGCTTGCCCATTAACCTGTGGGTGATACGGAGTTGCCACTCTGTGTGATACACCGTAATGTTTTAAAATGCTTTCCAACGGTGCGTTACAAAAGTGTGACCCTCCGTCACTTATCAACACTCGGGGGGTTCCGAAACGGGAAAATATGTTTTTCTTCAAAAAATTTATTACCGTTTTCGCATCCGCCCGAGGTGAGGCAATCGTCTCAACCCACTTAGAAACATAATCAACTGCGACAAGCATATACTCGTTACCATAAGAGGGTGGGAATGGTCCTACAAAATCGATGCCCCAACAATCAAATACTTCGACCTCTTGGATGTTTTGGAAAGACATCTCGTCTCTCTTACCAATCCCACTGCTTCTCTGGCAACTATCACAACTTTGTGCATGGGTATGTGCGTCTTTGAAAATAGTGGGCCAATAAAATCCTGACTGAAGGATTTTAGTGGCCGTTCTCACCCTATTATAGTGTCCGCCGTAAGGCGAGTTGTGACAATGCCAAAGGATGCTCTGCGCTTCATCACCAGTAACGCATCTCCTTAAAAGATTATCACTACCCAACTTAAACAAGTACGGGTCATCCCATATGTAATACTTGGCATCCGAAAGAAACTTCCTTTTTTGGTTCGAAGTTAGGTCGGGAGGCACAAAACCACTAGCCTTGTGGTTCGCAAAGTCTGCAAACCACGGCCTAACTTGAATTTTGAAAAGTTTTTCATCAGGAAACTCTTCCTGGATTTCCTTCTCTGAAGCGGTAACCTCCACATTAACTAAGCGAGATAAATGATCCGCCACCAAATTTTCCGATCCTTTCTTGTCTTTGATTTCAACATCAAATTCTTGCAACAAGAGGATCCAACGGATGAGCCTTTGCTTCGAATCCGGTTTGGTGAGCAAATATTTAATCGCCGAGTGATCGATATACACTACGACTTTAGACCCTATAAGATAAGACCTAAACTTTTCAAGCGCATACACTATCGCAAGTAATTCTTTTTCAGTGGTGGCATAGTTAATTTGAGCCTCATTAAGAACTTTACTTGCGTAATGTATTGCATGGAAATTTTTCTCTTTTCTTTGGCCTAATACCGCTCCGATTGCATAGTCGCTCGCATCACACATTAGCTCAAAATTTAAATTCCAATTTGGAGCGACTATAATTGGAGCGGTAACCAATTTTTCTTTCAAAGTCTCAAAAGCTTGCAAACATTCATCGGTTAAGAGAAATACCTGGTCCTTAGCTAGCAAATTACTCAAAGGCTTAACTACCTTTGAGAAGTCTTTGATAAAGCGCCGATAGAACCCGGCGTGCCCCAAAAAGCTTTGGATTCCCTTCACATTCACCGGAGGAGGTAACTTTTCAATCACTTCAACCTTAGCACGATCAACTTCAAGTCCTCTTGAAGAGACTTTATGGCCAAGCACTATCCCCTCGGTCACCATGAAGTGGCACTTCTCCCAATTAAGCACAAGATTGGTCTTCACACATCTTTCAAGCACCGTTTTTAAGTTTGCCAAGCATAAACTAAAAGAACCACCAAATACCGAGAAGTCATCCATGAAGACTTCCATTGTTTTCTCAATAAGGTCGGCAAAAATGGCTTGCACACATCTTTGGAAAGTCGCCGGTGCATTGCACAACCCAAAGGGCATTTTTCGGTATGCGAAAATTCCAAACGGACATGTGAAAGCCGTCTTTTCATGATCGGCCGGGTCAACCGCAATTTGGTTATACCCGGAATAGCCATCCAAGAAACAATAGTATTGTTGCCCCGAGAGTCTTTCGAGCATTTGATCCATGAACGGGAGTGGAAAATGATCTTTTCGAGTTGCGGTATACCGCCTATAATCAATACACATTCGCCACCCCGTTGCAACTTTAGTAGGGATCAACTCATCCTTGTCATTTCGGATCACGGTAATTCCACCTTTCTTCGGAACCACATGCACAGGACTAACCCATGGACTATCCGAAATCGGGTAAATCATTCCCGCATCCAACAACTTGACAACTTCCTTTCTAACAACCTCCTTCATAGTAGGATTTAAGCGGCGTTGTGGTTGAGCTACCGGCTTAAAATCCTCTTCCATTAAGATCTTGTGCATGCAATAGGAAGGACTAATTCCTTTTAGATCGGAAAGAGTCCAACCCATGACTTCTTGATTTTTTTAGCACATTGATCAAACGGGCTTCTTCATCATTTGACAAAAGGTTTCTTATGATGACCGGCTTTGCTTCGGTCTCATCTAGGAATACATACTTCAAAGTAGAAGGTAACATTTTCAATTCAATAGGCGCTTTTTCGTCATTAACCTCCTTCTTCAAGTCTTCCTCCTCAACTTCCCACGGTTGTAGTTCGTTTAAACCATCAAGTTCCCTTAAGCATTCATCAGGAGCTTGCTCTTCTTCAACTGTGAAAACTTCAAATGAGTCATCAAGAGCTAACTCCATAGGAGATATCTCATGAATATGCTTAGAAACTTCCAAAATTGCCTCTTCGATCACATCGATGCGAAAGCTATCACTTCTATCTTTTGAATGCTTCATTGCTTTAAATAGATCGAAAGTAACTTCTTTATTTTGGAATCTCACCTTCATCAAACTGTCATCAACGTCTATCATCATGCGCGCGGTTTTCATGAACGGTCGGCCCAGAATGAGCGGAGCATCATCATCCTCTTCCATATCAATAACAATGAAATCGACTGGGAAAAAGAATTTGTCGACTTTAACCAAAACATCTTGGGCTACGCCATGAGGATGGGTAGTCGACTTATCGGCCAATTGCAAGGTCATCCGGATGGACTTAATTTCAATGTTGCCAAGCCTCTTTACAATAGACAATGGTATAAGATTAATGCTTGACCCCAAATCAATTAGTCCTTTTCCGACATAGATATCACCAATTTTAACCGGCAAAGTAACTCGTCCCAGATCAACCTCTTTTTTCGGAAGCGTCCTTTGAATGATTGCACTACAGCTCGCATCTAAGACAATGGTCTCCGGTTCTGTATACCTCCGCTTTTTTGTAAGTATATCTTTCATGAATTTGGCATACTTGGGCATTTTCTCCAATGCTTCGGCAAACAGAATGTTGATTTGCAGTTGTTTGAAAATATCCATGAACCGAGCGTAATGCCGTTCATTCTCCCTTTTAGATGGAGCATGTGGATAAGGAAGGTTTTGGATTGGAGTAGCGCTTACTACCTCCTTTCCTTTAGAAACTCTAGAACTTCTCGCTCTTGGCTTTTTCACTTCCTCCCCCATTACTTCATCACTCTTATTTTTCTCAATTTCCACACTTTCTTTCTTTTCAACTTCACCATTCTTTTTGTTCTTTTCAACTTCTTCCTCACTCCACTCCCCCACTTCACCATCAATATTATCCTCCAATATTTCCTCCTCATTTTTCTTCTTTTCCTCTCTTTGTTCACTCTCATCTCTTTTTTTATTCTCACTAATCAACTCCCTCCCACTTCTCGTCGTGATCGCTTTACAATGCTCCTTAGGATTTGTTTGCGTGTTCGCCGAAAAAGATAGACCGGGTTGTTGTTTCGCTAGTTTCTTAGCAAGTTGTCCAACTTGAGTCTCGAGATTTTTGATTGCCGCATCGTTGCTCTTTTGATTAGCCATTGACATTTGCATAAATTGTGTCAATGTCTCTTCTAACTTTGAAGTTACGACCGACGGTTGTTGAGGTTGATAAGGATTTTGGGGAGGGTTTTGACGGCTAGAAGAACCACCCCCATAACCTTGGTTATGGTAATAGTTACTCCTAGGTTGGAACCCTTGATTCCCTTGGAAGTGTTGTTGTTGATTTTGAGGATGTGGTTGATAAGGTTGTTGTTGTTGTTGGTAGTCTCGTTGGTTCGCCATGTAGTTTACTTCTTCGAACCCGGGAGGTGGACAAAATCCGGTGTCATGCTCACCTTTGCAAAGCTCACAACAAGCTATTTGTTTAGCTTTTGAAGGTTCTCTCAACTCTTTTATTTGCTGCGTTAAGAGTTCCACTTGTTGTGAAATGAGTTTGTTTTGGGCAAGAATGGCATCGTTCGTCCCAAGTTCAAGCACTCCCGGCTTCTTCAAAGAGTTGCCTCTACTTTGACTTTGGAGATCATTTAGAGCCATTCGATTTATGATATCTGTAGCTTCTTCGGCGTTTTTAGACAATAAAGAACCACTCGAGGTAGCATCCAATAAAGTCTTGCAGTTTGGTTGAAGTCCATTTTTGAAAATATGGATTTGAGTCAATTCATCAAAACCATGCCCTTTACATTTCTGAAGCATGGATTTGAATCTTTCCCACGCCTCATTTAATGATTCGTTGGTTCCTTGTGAAAACACTGAGATGGCCGTCTTGGATTCCATGAACCGGTTGTGGGAGAAAAATCTTTCGATGAACTTCTCTTCCAACACGTTCCAATCTGTCATGGCGGCAGGTGTTTGATCTAAGTACCAATCTTTTGCTTTGCCGAGCAAGGCGTGGGGAAATAATCTTTTGAACAACGGTAGCTCTTGAGCTTGATCAACTCCGGCCGCCAATGCTATCTCGTAAAATTTGGTGAGAAAAGCAAAGGGATCTTCATGGTCCATTCCGGTGAATGGACTTCCATATAGTAAATTAAGAGTTCCCGTCTTCATCTCGGCTTGCCTTCTAGTGTGGTTGGCAAACTGAGCAGTATTCCTTGGACTGTTTACACATGGAGTGGAAATGGACGGTGGTTATGGTTCCATGATAGGTATGAACGGTGGTGGATGCGTGGTAGAAGAACTTTCTCCTTGTTCTTGTCGTTGTCTAGCTTGTTGCCTCCTTCGTCTCATTCTACTATTCAGCCTCCTTGCGGTTCTTTCGATCTCGGAATCAAAAAGAAGTTCGTCCACAGGAATCTGCCCTCGCATAAAACGAAAGCTGCACACTAAACCAAACAAATTACAAGCACAAGTCAAAAATTCGAAAGCTAAAAATCAAGCACCTATTGCGATGCTCACAATATCAATTCACAATCCCCGACAACGGCGCCATTTTGTTGATTGTATTTTTAAGTGTCGGGTTTTTGTTATCGTCTCCACAGGGATTGTGAGATATCATCGCCTTTCGACAATTGTTTTAATTCTTAGCTTAAGGTAACAATGGGGTTTTGGTTTTAGTCACGGTATCTTGCATAAAAGTGTAATAAAATGCGGTAAAAGTTTTGGTTTTTCTATTTGAGAAATATTGCCAAAGTTAGGGTTCGACGATCACTTTGCATGTATATGTTCGATCAACAAAACTTATAAACTCCTTTAGATGATAAACTATTTCACAAAGTCCTCCCAATGTGTTTATCTCTAACACACATTGTGAGTTTTTTCATTTTGATCCATTGTTTATCTCTAATACAATCTATCAAAATGATAACTTTTTGGTTCAACCTTATGGTGAACAAAATCATTCATTACCATCTCTAGCTAACAAACAAGATTGGATGAAAACCTAGGTAAAGAGTTGGTAAACATCTCTCGATCATAAACCAACACAAAGAGTTTTCAATAAAACAAAGTTTTCACCATATATTCATCATTAAAGAGTTTACAAATGAAGATCATCTCATATACACACAAAGCTTATGACCATCTACATCTAACCTCGACAAAATGAAGAACTTAGCTACTCATTTTCATGGTAGCTTGGTTAACAAGTTTCGGAAGAAGGTTGATCAACATCCGAGTCGAATAATCGAGATTGGATGGGAATCCACCTTCTTTTTGTGAAAGATTGTTAAGAGATGAAGAGAAATGATTTCTAGGTCACAAAGTATCTCTAGAGCAATGCTGGAAAAATATCTAGAAAGTAAAAAAGTATGGAAGTGTAAGGTATGGCTCCAAAAAGTAGCCCTTGCTACTTATAGTGCTGCTACTGAGCTGTCATGCTCGCTAGGCGAGCAGAATGGCTCGCCTAACGAGCCCCAAAATGAGGCACCTGAGGCACCTGCGCCCAGAGAAATATCCTTTGCCAGATTTGCATGTTCGCTAGGCGAACAAAACCTTCGCTAGGCGAAGCCCAGGCTTCAACCCTCGCTCCAGCGAGCTTAGGAGGTTTTGCTACTGGAGTTGCTCGTTGGGAGCTCGCTAATGGCTCGCCTAGCGAGTGAGTGCTGGCTGCGCTTTTGACCAAGTCTGGACGTGTTCGCTTCCACCTTCGCTGGCTGCTCGCCTAGCGAGTTTGTTGATGTTTGCTACTGTAAAATACTGGAGCTGTTCGCTGGAGCCTCGCCTAGCGAGCTCTTCGCCACAGCCCTCGCCTAGCGAGCAAGCTGATGAATGCATCCTTTATTTGGTCCCTTTGCCAACTTTCTTGTGCCTTCATTTTCTATTATTTCATGCCTAATTCCTGCACAATAACACACAAATCAAAGGTAACAAGATCGTTTATCATTGTATTGCAATTCATCTAAAACAAAGGTGGTTTCGAACTCTTTAGCAAGGAAATGGAGTGAAAGATGCCCATATTTGATAGCTCAAATAAGCACTTTTGGGTATCTAACACTTCTGAATAAGGAAGGGTTTAGTCAGTCTATTGAGGTAAATTTGTACACAATCACAAAAAATGATATTTTTGTGAATGAAATTGATGGAACTATTGATAAGTACAAAGCTCGCCTTGTAGCCAAATGTTTTAGGAAAAGATAAAATATAGATTTCTTCCATACTTTTTCTTTTGTCACTAAAATTACATCCATTAGGGTACTGATTTCAATTGCTGCTATTTATAACTTAATAGTACACCAAATGAATGTTAAATTTGTTTAAACGATGACTTAAAAGAAGAAATCTATATGGACCAATCGGAAGGGTTTACAATTCACGGGCAAGAAAACAAGGTCTGTAAGTTAGATAAGTCTCTGGTCTAAAACAAGCTCTAAAGCAATGCCATGAAAAGTTTGATAACTTAAACGATATCGAATGGGTACAAAGTGAATGAAAGTGACAAATGTGTTTATTACAAATCTGAATATAACATTTGCAATATCATATATCTCTATGTAGATTACTTACTCATATTTGGATCAAACCTTCTTGTAGTTAATGATATGAAAACACTGTTGTGTAACAAAATAAATATGAAAGACGTTGGAGTAGCCAATGTGATTCTTGGAACCAATATCACTAGATCCGAGAAAGAAATATCTTTGGATCAACCTCACTATATGGAGAAGATCTTAAAGAAATATATTATTTTGATTGTAAACTTGCTTTCACACCACACAATCAAAGTGTAAAACGGTTTAAGAACACTGGTGATAGTGTCAGAACAATATAATATGCGAGCATCATTAGCAGTCTTAGGTATTGCCACCAATTGTACTAGACTCGACATTGCACATGTCGTAGGATTGTTGTGTAGGTTTACTAGTAGACAATGTAATGAGCATTGGCAAGCTATTGAGCGAGTTTTGTGCTACCTTAAAAGGACCATGAATTTAGGTTTACATTATTAGAGATTTCCTACTGTACTTGAAGGATACAATGATGAAAATTGGAATACCTTATCAGATGAATCCAAAGCAACTAGTGGCTATATATTCATTATAGCTAGAGAAGTGGTATATTAGAAATCAAAGAAACATACTATCTTGGCTCAGTCCATGATGAATTCTGAGATGATAGCATTATCGACTAGTAGTGAAGAAGCAAGTTGGTTAAGATGTTTGCTAGCCGAGATCCCTTTATGGGAAAAACCTATGCTAGATGTGTTGATCCACTATGATAGTACCACGAATATTGAAAAAATTGAGAATCGTTATTATAATGGTAAGAGACATCAAAATAAAAAGGAACCACGACATTGTTAGGTATGTATATCTAAAGGAGTTGTAAGAGTGGATCATGTACACGCTGATGAAAATTTAGCAGATCCTTTGAAAAAAGGATTAACTAGAGAAAAAGTCTATAATACATCCAAGAAGATAGGACCAATGCTTATAGAGAAATGATTTTCTCATGATGGTAACCCGACCTAATAGACTAGAGATCCCAAGAAATAAGTTTATTGGGTAATAATAAGTTGTGACTAATATGAGGTGAACAAACTAGTGTGAATAAGTGAAGTATGAATCCTAAAGCGATAAGAGGATGAGATAATAGAAACTCTTAATGAGATATATACTATGTATGAGGGAGTAAATATATACATGATTACTCTTGATAGACTCACCTATGAGATTCTGGAACTTAGGCCGATTCGTATGAAATTTTGAGGTAGAATTCATAGAGCTTTCACTAAGTTGAGATACACGTGCATGGCCATTAAAGCACATTATATTAGAATACACCTTAAGAAAAGAATGTGTGTGAGTTTGATGTATGAAATAGAGTTCAAAACAATTGTGTCGGTCTTGTTGAATTGGAATCTACTTGCTACGCTAAGGTTCAAGTTGTAGACACCTCTGTTTATGCACAATCTTAGAAATGTCTAACGTTACTTCTGAAATAATTTTTTTAAATTCAAGTGGGAGATTGTTGGAATATTTAAATATTTCAATAGGGATATAAATTTGAAAAAGTTTCTTAAGTTCCACATTGATAGAAACAATAAGTGTGTTTGTGTGTTAGTTGGAAAAATTCCTTAGTTCCACATTGCTTATATTAGAAAACTTGTCTAGCTTACTCCATTATATAAGGTAATCACTTGTTTCATCCAAAAACAAACCAAAAACTTCTATTGAGTGTTTCCTTCCTCATTCTTATAACTCTCATCTTTCTAATTGTCGAAGCACCAACTTCCCCTTATTTCTTTCTACTCGTTGAATTTTCCGAGTATTTTCTTGAATTCTCTTTAGAGGATTACGTTAATTTATCTAATTTTCAGTTAAGAAATTATCAAGTATTTATTTTTGGATTCTCGTTGTGTCGCGCCGCAAAAAATACCTGAGTGTATCGCACATTTGAAGATACAACAGAGTCACCACCGAACTTTATTTATTCCCGAAGGAAAGGGAAAATATCGATAAAACCAAAAGGGAAGAGAAACAGGTAAGGAAATCGGTTATGCAAGGGAAAGATATTAGCACCCCTCACACCCGTTGACTTAACGTGAACCATTTTGATTATTCTTTGCGCTATTTCGTGTTATTATCTAAAGGTTACTTGTGAATGATAAAAGGGGAAAAATAAGATTTTTAATTAGTGTGCTCGTCAAGGATTCAAACCCTCGTGCTTACGTATTCTTATAGTGTAACGAGAAAATCAAAGCTTCGTAGTTCATGGTAGAAAATAAGAATTTGTTGGTTGTTTTTAGGGTTATGAAAGAGTTTATGAATGAATGGTGAAAGATTTCCGAAATGGAGTTTAAAGCGGATAATGGTGTTTAAACCAAAGAAAAAATAAAGGTGGTGTTTAATCCAAGAAGGAAATAAAAGTGGTGTTTAAGACAAAGAAGTAATAAAAGTGGTGTTTAAACCGAAGAAGTAACAAAAGTGGTATTTAAACCAACATGAAAATAAAAGTGGTGTTTAAACCAAAGAAGTGAAAGTGATGTTTAAACCAAACAGGAAATAAAAGTGATGTTTAAACCAAACAGGAAATAAAAGTGGTGTTTAAACCAAACAGGAAACAGAAGTGGTGTTTAAACCAATGGGTAAATAAAAGTGGTCTTTAAATCAAAGAGGAAATAAAAGTGGTGTTTAGACCAAACATGAAATTAAAGTGGTGTTTAAACAAAAGAGGGAATACAAGTGGTGTTTAAACCAAATGAGGAGGTGATTAACCAAGAGAGTGTGATTAACCTCAAGAGTTATGTTTAAACCAAAAGAGTAGTGTTTAAACTAAAAGACTAGTGTTTAAACCAAAGAGTAGGAATAAAAGTGATGTTTAAACCAAAAGAGGGAAATGATTAACCATGAAAAATTGATTAATCTAAAGAGTGGTGTTTAAACCAAAAGAGTGGTGTTTAAATGGAAAGAGTGGTGTTTAAACCAATGAAGTGGTGTTTAAACCAAAGAGTAGGAATAAAAGTGGTGTTTAAACCAAAGAAGTGGTGTTTAAACCAAAAGAGTGGTGTTGAAACCAAATAAATTGTGTTTAAACTAAGAGAGTTGTAGGATTTTGCTCAGATCTGGGGATCAAGACATACCAGGGAGTGGTGTTTAAACCAAAGGATTAATAAAAGTGATGTTTAAACTAAAAAAAGTGGTGTTTAAACCAAAAGAATGGTGGTTAAACAAAATATGTAATAAAAGTGATGTTTAAATAAAAGATGTGGTGTTTAAACCAAGAGAATGGTGTTTAAACCAAGAGAGTGGTGTTTAAACCAAAAGAGTGGTGTTTAAACCAAGAGAATGTAGTATTGTGGATGTTGAATTGTTGCATTGTTATCTGTGGGGGGAGAAGACTTGAAAGTTATTCAATTTTAATTGCACTAAAGTCTATGAACAACGACAAATACTTTGAACAAATGGGGCATACGTCCCATATTCAAAAATACTCAGAACAAGAATAGGAATAATCTCTCTCATGTTTCTCCGTTGCTTAAGGCTCGTGGCACACAATTCGCATCGTAACTGACAAGTGTCGGTAGGACTAGAAGAGTCTTTTTGTTGTGCTTGAAGGTTAAATTTTAGTAGTGATCAAAGTCTTGATGTCCAGAGTCTCCAGATTCTTGCATATGAAGTGTTGAACTGACTAGAGAGATCTAATGTAATGCAAGTACAAAGGTCTTTATGTATAGAGGTCTAACTTAATCAAGTGATCAAGAGACTTATGATCACTTGAATGGATATGGGAAGCAAGCAAGGTATTCATGACAAGTAAAAATAAGTGATTAATTGATCAAAGATGACTTTGATCAACCAATCAATCAGGGACATGATCAAGATATGAATCACAAGCACATGGAATTGACTAAAGCCTAAAATCAATAATAAAAAAAGGAATTATCATGAATCCTAATTTCTAATGAATTTAATTGATAATTAAAAGAGCTAAGTCTAGGAACTAAATGTAATTTATCCTAATTAAAATCTAAGTATTAACATGTATTTTTTTTAGAGTTATCAAAAAATAATTTATGAAAAAACTTTTAAAATGTATATTTTCAAAGTAGATTAAAATATGCATTAAAACATTAAAAGAGAAAAACAAACAAATAAATCATAATTTAGAACACTACTACAGGGATTGTATCACTGAAATCCAGCGGATGGACTAGCAAGAGGATATTGTGCCAGATTGGAGGTCCATAGCTGATTACCTTTTCTGCTATTCAGACTAGGGGACGCATAACGAAAATTATGGTGTTGTAGTAAAAAAAATATGTGTCATGTATTCCAAAAGCCCAATCAATTGATCATAAAGGCACAAGAGAGAAACATCATAGTCACTCTCTCCTCTCCCACAAATTTCTTCTCTTACTCACGTCGTCATCAGAATCCCCCTCCCCCCCCCCCCCCCGCACCGTTCTGAAAATCGCTTCCAGTGGTGGAGTTCCTCCAACCTATGAAAATCGACCATCAAAACGGTTGTCTCAACGCCCTCATATCCCTTCTAAACCTTAAACTAACAAAAATGGTCTTTGATGCCACAAATCTAAAGGCCCTAGAATTCCTACTTCCAAAAATTGAATCCCTAAGAGTCTAACCAACACAACACGAAGAGCACAACACAAAGATTTGAGGAAGTGTATTTACCTGCGAGACGGAGTTTTATCCCGGTGGAATTTGAAAATCAAAAGCGTACTCAGAAGGAAAACAAGAAGTCCAAAGGTAAATCCTTTCCTTGAGCCTGATATGTATTCAAATATTCTCCTTCTTCTTCTTGCCTTTTCTTATTTGAATTTCTTGCTGAAGCTCCACGAATTTTGTTGTTGTGCTGAATCAAGAGTAGTGTGTTTGCAGAACAAATTAAGTGGAGATGAGTTTTCTACTAAGGTTGAAGGAGATGGAAGAGATGTTGGTGTAAGCCCTAGAGGCCAATACTTTTGGTACTTGTATCGAATTATTTATTAATAATAAAATGCTTTTTCTTTATTATGTTTGTCTAATAAAGTCCCTAAAATAGATAGTCTGTTTAATGTATCAAGTGTGACTTAATCATGAGATCACATTAAACATAAGGACACTATTCTTAAAGTATCCATAGTCAAGCTTTATTATGAAGTGGGATAACATTAAAGCATTAAGACTATTATGTATATAGACTGATGATCATATCTCATGGATCATGGATAAGGAGTTATCAAGTCTTAAACATAGGTATGAATATTAAGAGTAATATTTATACTGGATTGATCCGCTATGAGAATACTATATAGAATGTTATGCAAAGTGTCATAAGTTATTCTCATGGTGATAATTGTGTATACCACCCTTCGACCTGAAATCACTATGGACCCTAGATGTAGAGTCGAGTGCCTTATTGCTGATCAAACATTGTCCGTAACTAGATGACCATAAAGACAGTTGATGGGTACTCCACGAAGCATGCTAAGGGACATGAGTGACCTAGATGGGATTTGCCCATCCTGCGTAACAGGATAAATGTCTATGGGCCCAATATTGAATTGGACAAGGATGACACGGTCTATGCCTTGTGTTCAATATAGACATATGGGCAAAAGGGTAATTATACACATAATTATTATCACAGAAGGATTTGTCAAATGACATGACATTTTCGTGTCTTGGGTAGAAGTGATGTGTTGCTAGATACCGCTCACTGTTTATTATGTTAAATACGCGATTTAATATAATTGCCAATGCTGCGAAAACCTACAGGGTCACACACAAAGGACGGATTGATGAGAGATAGAGTAACTAAGGAATACCGTGATGTACGGTGCCCTTAAGTGAATTGTAGAACATCGTAAGGTACGATGTACTTAAGTAGAATACGAAATATGGTAAGTTACCACGCGCTTAAGTGATTTTAGCATATTATAAGATATGGACCATATACACTTGAGTGGGCTTTTTAGCTTACAGCCCACACAGGTGGTTCTATAAATAGAACCCTTGTGTAGAAGCATGGGTGCAGTTGCAATTTCGTTTCTCTCTCTCACTCACTCAAAGCCTTCATTCGTAGCAGCTAGCACTGAGATTGAAGGAATCCGTTCGTGTGGACTGAGTAGAGGCGTTGTCATTGTTCAACGTTCGTGATCGCTCCGTAGATCTGCATCAAAGGTTACAATCGCCACAAGAGGTAACGATTCTATCACTGGTCATGCCCATTCGTAAGGATCATTAAAGGAGAAATTTTAAATTCTGTTGCGTTTTGGATCGCCATTCTCCTTCAAGAGAGATAATTGATGAGTGTGAAGAGCGATGAGAGTGATGATGAAAATGCATAAGTGTGATCCATAGTAAGGATTAACTCAACATATTTGAAGCTTCAAGGTGAAGCTTTAATGTCAATGGTAGTGAGCTCTAGGTGAGGGTAGAGATGAAGGGAGTGAATTGGTAGAGAGTGAGTTCTTAGAGCAGAAATTTGCAGAAATGATTGTTGTTGATGAATGAAGAAGAATGTGAATTATATAGAGGAATTTGAGGCAACCGCTTCAGACAGGCTTAGGAAAATGGTAGTTAGGGGTTAGGGCACCGTTTCAGTTAGTTGAACATATGAGGGAGTTAGTTTGAGAGTGTAACTCTGTTAAGTTTCAGTGTTTGTGACAGTTAGATTGTCAAGTTAGTGTTAGCATCAGTTGTTATGTTGAAAATGAATTGAGGTGGGTTATGGTTAGAGTGTTAGGGATAGAAATGCTACTGGATTGAAATGCTAAATCTATTAGTGGATTGTTAGTTGAAAACTTGGTAAGTTAGCTATGAAATCAATTAGGTTCTATTAGGGAATTTGTTAGTTAGATCTTTAACTGTTAGAGTTATGTTGAAAGAAAAGGTTAGTTAAGTTAGTTAAATTGAGCTAGAGTCAATTACTGATTTTTTTTTGCAGTTTGTGTAGTTCAGTTTAAAGGTTCGTTTAATTGCAATGATATACTAAGTTAGTTATGTTTTGAAACCAATTGGATGGCTGCTGAACTATCATGGAATGATTGTGGGACTTGTTTGTAGTTTACACTAGTTTGTTAATGAATTTGACAATTATTGAGTTGCTGAAATGTAAGTTTGTTATATTAGTCTGAATTGGGGTTGTTAGCAAAAAATCAATAACCTATGCTACTGGTTCAAAATGTTAATTACTTGATGGAGAAGTTAAGTTGTTAAGTTATTATTGGATAGCTAATATGTCAGTTTGGAAGTGAGAATTAGCCCAACTAGGCATATCAGTAGGATAGCAAATTGTTAGGGCCAAACTTGTGGACTTCTTGATTTGTGATCGACTGTCATAACTTGAATGGATGTTAGTTGGTTAAGTTGATCAAATGACTATGTATATGCCTAGTTAGAGTTAACAATTGGTCATGTTGTGATAGATTGTAGTGTGTTCATGCTTATATGTTGGATTGTGTATGTGTGTCCACTTGGTTTTCTTGGCTTGATTCTCATGAACTTGAATGGTTGTGCATGAATATGTATGTTGGTGTATTGTACTTGACATGTATGCTGCAGAATTTGTAGGTAGCCTTAATTTTCTAGTACCAACATGAAGATGAATTATGATGAGACATGTTTTTGAGTATGTGAATGATGTTAATACTTCCTACTATTGTAGGATGGATTGCTAGGCTTGAGATAAGGCAATGATCATGAAGACTTTGGTAAGGGTTATCAAATGGCAAGGCATGGAATAAGGCTTGGCATCGATTGTGAATAACTTGAAGGCTTTAAAGGGACAACTTGTGAATGAATAAGAAGTAGGATATGGTTTAGGGTAGGTAGTTGACTTTGGTCAATTGTTTGACTAAAAAGTCAACAGTTGACCAAAAGTCAACTCAAGGTCAAATGATATAAAATTGTGTGATTTTGATTTTGGACCTTTTGCAATGAAATGTTTGAAGGTTTTGTAATGAAATTGGTCTTTGAATGGCAATGTCTTGTGCTTTTTAAGAAAAAGTAATTTCCCTCCAAATATTGATGTTTGAATATTTGAACTTGCACTCTGCACATGAACTTGAATGAATCTTGAATTTGAACCTCAAATTTGAATGCTCTTGATTAGTTGAATGAAATACCATGTCATGAATCAAATCCCAAGATAATCACTAAGTAAACTCAAAATCCAATGCCATCATGTAGTCCATAATGATCCAAAAATGTCATATACCAAAGTTTGGATCCAAGAGTGAGATCAACCACTAGTTGTTGTGCCCATATCCATAAGTCAAAGATGCATAATGAATAAATCTTGCAACCCTAATCTAATGACTTGTTTCTTAAATAAGAGACCTTTGAATCAATTTTTTATTATTTGAAAAATGCAACTGTGAATGAATGTCTTATGATGGATGATTAGAGCATGTGAATATGCAAATGCAATGAGCCATGAGTGCGTCCTTTCATTGACTACAGTGAATCAGAATCTGAATATACAAAACACCATTTTTTAGCATGGATGGAGGCAAATAAAAAATACAAAGATGTAAGAAATATTACTTACAATCAATTTCCTTTGAAATTTGTTTGAAAAGATTTTGAAATAGAACGTTGTCCCCGTAAAAGATGTTTCATATTTGTCAGAGTTTATTTTTCACCATCTAAATCAGGTGAAAGATATTACTTTAGAACTTTGCTTAATTATGTCAAAGGGCCACATAATTGCGAGGTAATAAGTATAGTAAACAATGTATTTTATAAAAAAATGTTAGAACAAGATTTGGTTTTGCATCTATAACTGGTGTTTTGATGATAACAATGTTGTATTTGTGCGAGAACAATTTTGATACCCTAATGGTTTGTTATTGTGTAGCTTTAACAACCAGTTCTGATTCTGATCTTATGATGTGCAACATCATCAGTTTCTGAATTTTGCATTCCAAATCTGTTTCTGCGCTGCAATTAGAAGTTCTGAAAGACATCAATATTACTGCTGCAATATTCTTTCCGCTTCTATGTTATTTCACCCATCAGAAGCTTCTGAGGAGACTCTATATTGTTGTTGCAATGTTCTCTCAGTTTTTGCTTCTGGATGTGACTCTGATCACCAAACTTTTGAAGAATGGCAAGCTTCTGAAGTTGTGTTATGTAGTTGAAGATTCTGAAGATCTCAAGACAGAAGATTGAGGTTATCAAGGTTCTGATTGAGGATTATGAAGACTCTGAAGACTCTGAAGATTCTGAAGATACTGAAGAACTCAAGCCAGACTACTGACAATGTTAAGGTTCTGACCCAAGGTTTTGAAGTTTATGAATCTAGCTCTCTAGTTTTTCACTTCATGCTTCAATCATATTTTATTAGAAGCCAATGAATCTGAAGATAAGATCAAACGAGAACGTGATCAAATAGTACATAGTACAAATCGAACAACCTTTCCACTACCTGATTCCGTGGGCAAGGACTGTACTATTCATTACACCTATCACAGAATATGTGGGCGAAAGGACAGTACGTGGTACCATTCCTTTCTCATCTAACAGTGGACAACCTCTCAAGAAGCTTTCCCCACTTTTTCCTCCAACGGTCACATGCTTACACTATATAAGCATGCATTGGAGAATTGAAGAAAATGCTGATCTACACAAGTATTTTGACAAGCTATTTTTCTTTGTGAAAAGTTATCATCTTTTGTATACAATATTCTTTAAGTATTTATTATTCATTTGTGTAAATCTGCTTTTGTAGAAGCATCTTGTAACACACTAAATATTCTTTAAACTATTTGTTTGAATCCTTAAGGAGGTTATCCTTGAGAAGACAAAGAAAGTTGTTCTTCGTGAGTCCTTAAGGAGACTAAGGTTTAGTTGGATCCTTGAGAATACAAAGAAGGATATTTTTTGTGTTTATTGTAATCTGTTGATTATAGTGGATTAAGTCCTTTGTATAAGGCTAAATCATCTTGGCGGATGGACTGGATTAACTTTGAGTTCGAGCGAACCAGGATAAAAATCATTGTGTTTTTATCTCTTTGTTAATAACTTGTTAGTGGTAATTTTGTTTTCGAAAAAACTTTTGCTTGTAAAACCCAATTCAAACCCCTCGATCAGAGCATTTTGATGCACATTCTTATATAATTGTACTTAGGCATTTATCTAGTTTATTTTACTTATTTTAATATTTTATTATGTTTTCAGATTTAAGTTCATGTTTGCCTTTAATTTATTTTCGTTTGTTATTTTCAGTTTTAGCGGTTATTTGATACCTGTCCACCGTTTAGATCATAACTTGAGCTACGAGATGCCTTTTTATGCGTTCTAACATGCACTGGAAAGCTAAGCGAAAGGGATAAAACCTTCGTGTTGAAGACAAAATCTGATTCAGAGTGCAGACGTCTCAAATAATTTGTTGAAGTTTTATACTTTAGGAAATAATTTCTTTTGGGCCATTTGTTGGGCCAAATTTAGGTTTTCCGACCCAATTTGAATTATAACTGAAACCCTTATTCTATTTAAAAGGGAAGTCACGGTACTGTAGAAGACACACATTATTCCCAATAACTTTTTTGCTTTTGTGCGATCATGAAGAGGAACTAATCTCCTAGAGTCAATCTGCTGTAACCGAATTTCCAAGGCTTTGAGGTTTTTATTCTATCAATTTAATTTTGTTCTATTTCAATTCTATTCTATGAAATTTCATTTGCTTAATCTGTATTTTGTGGAATGGTTTTGATTAAATTCGTATGTTTGCATTCCTAACTATTAATCGTTGTTTTCGTCGTTTTGTCATTAAATTGTGTTTGTAAATCGTGTTTGCTTAATTCACGATTGTATTTATTCGTTTGCTTAATTCGGAATATAGGAATATAAATTTGTCATATATCTATTGCGCTTGTCAATCGAATTTGAATCGAATAGAGATCGAAGCCGCTTAGGGAATTGGTAGGTAAAAACCAGTGATTAGCCGGAAACCGAAAACAGTAGATTGACTTATTTTATAATCTCTTATTTTAATCATTTTTTTTTGCTTTGTTTTCTAAATCGACTACTAAACATAAACCCCACTTAAATCGATTTCATTAGGTTAAGAATAATACAAGAATCCTTGCGATACGATACTCGAGTTGTCGCTTCCGCTAAACTACAGTTTTCTAATTACTCGTTTTGACCCGTGTGCGACATCGGATCAAATTGGCGCCGTTTCCAGGGAATCTTATAGATTTTAACCATTATTATAGTCATAGGTGTTATTTTTTTAACATTCTTTTGCCCTAACTTTCTTGCGTACTGGTCTTTTTGCGGTTTAGGATAAAAAACATAATCTGTTTTTAAGAAAATCGTCTCAGATTTTTCCGATTCTTTGTCGATTCATTACGAAAAAATTAAGGATCGAAAGCCTCTATTTAGACACTAAATTGTGGAGACCGTCCTAAAAAAATCAAAATTCTCTATTTTTCTATTTTTTATGATTTATTTTCTGTTTTGGTAGTTTCAGAAAATTCCGCAAAAATTCTCAAAATTCGTAATTGATGTTATTAGATTAATTTTTGTATTTTTGTATTTTATTTTATTTTATTTTAATCATTTTTTCGTATTTCAATTGTTTTTACTTAATAGGGACATTGTCGGTATTTTTCTATTTGTTGATGCATTGCTGAATTAGTTGTGTTTTCTCATTGTTTGTTGATTTTTTTTCTTTTCTATTGAGTTTAACATGGCTGACCAAAGAACCCTCAGAGAACTTGTTGTCCCTGATGTTGATTATAATGCTTTGTGTATTGAATATCCTGTTGCTGCCAAATCATTGACTGGGAACATGTCACTTAACTCCCAACAGTTCATAACAAAGGATAATTTTGTGGTCCAAACAAAAAGTTTGAATGAGATTCAGGTTTCTTCTTCCAACAAGGCTCTAGAAACCATAATTGATGAACTTACCTCTTTAGTGAAATAATTGATGTTACCCATTCCACCACCACCACCATATAACCCTCCACAAGTAACCACCTCTTCACCTTCTGAACCTTCACTAGAGGAACTTGTCAAGCAAATGGTTGTAAACAGTCTCCAATTTCAGCAGCGAACAGATTATAGTATTCAGACTTTGCAAACACAAATTGGACAACTTGTCACTTCAATGAATGTCATGCAACAAGCTCAAGGATCAAACCAATTACATGCCCAAACAGTAGTTAATCCAAAAGGCTCTAATGTGAGTGCAATTTCCTTGAGATCCGAAAAAGTTACAGAACCAGGCCCAGAAAAAAATAAAAAAATTGTTAGTGTAACACCTGAAAATAAACCTGAACCTTCTATTATTGTTGAGG
Organism: Lathyrus oleraceus; assembly: GCF_024323335.1. Classification (NCBI taxonomy): domain Eukaryota; kingdom Viridiplantae; phylum Streptophyta; class Magnoliopsida; order Fabales; family Fabaceae; genus Lathyrus; species Lathyrus oleraceus. The sequence goes on along the minus strand of NC_066580.1, from coordinate 90,308,262 downwards.
TTGAAAAAAAGTATGTATCACCAATCTCTTTCCCACAAAAGGTACTGAAAAATAAGAAGATTGACGAGGAAGAACATTTTGTTTTTCAAATAGAGTTGCTTTCTGAAGTTGTTGATGAAGCTTATTCTGATTTGTTTTCAGCTGATTTTCGAACTTTATCTGGTTTTGATGATATTTACTCATGTGATGATTGTACTAACACTAACCTTTATGTTGTTTGTGCTGAGATTGATGCTGCCTTGTAGGGGGACAATGTAAATGAAGTTGTTTATGTAGCTGAAGCTCTTGACATTCCGGTTGCCCCAAACATACCATCCATTGAACAACCATATTCTGTAAAGCCTAAACCACTTCCCAAAGATTCATATTATTCATCAAAGCTTCAACTTAAAAAGAAACATAAGAAGGGAATTGGATGGACCATGGTTAACACTCATGATATTAGCCCATTCATATGTATGCACAAGATCTCACTTAAATATGAAATAAAAGTAGTGAGGCAGTCCCGTAATCCTTTGATTCTTGATGTTGTGAAAAAGGAGATCACTTTCACGTGCCTATTCAACACTTTTACTTGTCAAAGATTCTTCTTTGATCCTGGAATACAAGGAGAATGCACTAATCAAAATTTTAAGGTCAATGGACACTACCCAAAGCTACTCCATGAGAACACGACTTTGGAAGAAGAGAGTGTAGAAGAGCTCGCTTTGAGAAAGGTTGCTTATGCAATCATTTATCCGCCTTGACTCCTCGAGTGTGTTTTTTCCTTTCTCTCACTCTTATTTTATATTTATGCTCTTTCATTGAGGACAATGTATGTTTTAAGTGTGGGGGAGAGAACCATTTATTTTTTTTGTTTTCTTTGTTTTGTTTTCAGTTTTTCTCTGTTTTTGGTTCAAATTAAAAAAAAATACATGCTTTTTCCCTTGGTTTTTGAATTACAATTATGAGTATTTTTCTTAGTTCTCTTGACTAAAGTCTTGTGGTGTGATGTGAAAAATTTGTTGTGCATTTTTAGTATGATAGGTATGACTAAACCCTAAATTGTATATCTTTAGCAGTAGATCATTAACCCTGGTGAGCTTTGAGCCTTATATGGATAACATACAAAAATCCATCTCTTTCTTTCTTGTGTGATTCACTCATGTTTGTTAGTCTCTAGAACTTGAATTGACTCTTGTTGATGCTGTTGTTTACTTGTGCACACTGATATGATAAAGGTAGTTTTGTTTTTTTGTTTTTTTAGCCAATTAGCCAAAAAGCCAACCCTGAAATAATATCATCCCTTGTTTGAAACCCCCTTGAGTCTATTATCCTTTTTTTGTTTAAAACTCATTACAAGTCGAGAAGTGAAAAACAATGTTATCACCCTATTCAAAGGGTTGAAAGAGTCTTGTTTGGAGTTGTGTGAGGTTGAATAATTCTGTTTGTAATGTTTCAGAAGTTGGCAGAAAAAGAAAAAAAAATAGAAAAAGAAAATAGAAAAGAAAAAAAAATGAATGAAAAAAATAGAAGGATGTCAATACATGTAATACATACTCCTTCTAAAAATAAAAAAATATATATATGAAAATAAATAAAAAGAGGAAGGAGAAGAGAAAAAATTACTATACAGTTGTTCAAGTGAATGAAATATTTTGTAAATTCAACTCCCGCAGTTTCTTTTAACTCTTTTTTATCTCTTTGAATTTTATCCTAGTACCCCTTAGGATTTATCTCACCCTTACCTTGGCCACGTTACAACCAAATAAAAGTCCTTTTGATCTTTGTGTGCATGTATTCCAATTGTGGATGTTAGAGTCTTTTCAAGCTTATGGTAGTACCAGTTTTCATGTTATGCTTTGAGTGTAAACAATTAATCTAAACACTTGAGAGTTGAGTGAATTATATCCTGTGAGGATCTTACTGCTGTTGATGTACTTTCTGGTAATATCTTTGTCTATCTGCTTTGAATGTCACAAAAAGTTTCTTACTAACACCATGTTCTTGAAGCTTAGACTTATAATTATGCTTATACCTTGTATCGTGAAAACTTTTGGAAGTGCATGCTCTGTTTTCTTTCCTTTTGTTTTGAAATTGTAATTTTGCTCGGAGTGCAAAAGTTCATGTGTAGGAGAATTTGATCAGTGCATTTTGATGCACATTCTTCTATAATTGTACTTAGGCATTTATATAGTTTATTTTATTTATTTTAATATTTTATTATGTTTTCAGATTTAAGTTCATGTTTGTCTTTAATCTATTTTCGTTTGTTATTTTCAGTTTTAGCGTTATTTGATACCTGTCAACTGTTTAGATCATAACTTGAGCTACGTGATGCCTTTTTATGCGTTCTAACATGCGTTGGAAATCTAAGAGAAAGGACTAAAACCTTCGTGTTGAAGCCAAAAGATGATTCAGAGTGAAGACGTCTCAAATAATTTGTTGAAGTTTTGTACTTTAGGAAATAATTTCTTTTAGGCCATTTGTTGGGCCAAATTTAGGTTTTCCGACCCAGTTTGAATTATAAGTGAAACCCTTATTCTATTTAAAAGGGCAGTCGCGGTACTGTAGAAGACACACATTATTCCCAATAACTTTTTGCTTTTGTTCGATCATGAAGAAGAACTAATCTCCTAGAGTCAATCTGCTGTAACCGAATTTCCAAGGCTTTGAGGTTTTTATTCTATCAATTTAACTTCGTTCTCTTTCAATTATGTTCTATGAAATTTCATTTGCTTAATCTGTATTTTATAGAATGGTTTTGATTAAATTCGTATGATTTCATTCCTAAGTATTAATCGTTGTTTTCGTCATTTTGTCGTTAAATTATGTTTGTAAATCGTGTTTGCTTAATTCACGATTGTATTTATCCGTTTGCTTAATTCGAAATATAGGAATATAAATCTGTCATATATCTATTGCGCTTGTCAATCGAATTTGAATTAAATAGAGATCGAAGCCGCTTAGGGAATTGATAGGTAAAAACCAGTGATTAGCCGAAATTCGAAAACAGTAGATTGACTTATTTTATAGTCTCTTATTTTAATCACTTTTGTTTTGCTTTGTTTTCTAAATCGACTACTAAACATAACCCCCCTCCCTTAAATCGATTTCATTAGGTTAAGAATAATACAAGAATCCTTGTGATACGATACTCGAGTTGTCGCTTCCGCTAAACTACAGTTTTCTAATTACTCGTTTTGACCCGTGCGCGACAACGAATCACCCCCTTTTTTTATGTTTTTCACATCTTCAAATTTAAGGAGGAATGATTTGCGGTGAATTTGCTAGATGAGGATAAAGAATACATAAATAACATTGTCCAATCAAACTATTGGGGTGTCAGATCAATTTTGCTTAATATTGTTGAAATTGTTTGCTACTCTTTTACTGTTGAATCAACTATACATACCATAGTTTGTTTAGCATACAACTTGATGTATTTTGGTAATGACATCTTCCTTAGACAAAGACTCATTTTACAATTTTCAGATAATTTTGTATCTCTCTCTCTCTCTCTCTCTCTCTCTCTATATATATATATATATATATATATATATATATATATATATATATATATATATATATATATATATATATATATATATATATATATTAATAATAGGAACTTTTGATTGTAGAATATACTTAGTTGATGTTAACTATGATTGTCGAACCATGAATAATATATGACAAAATCATGAAATGAGTTGATGAAAAAAAACTTGAATTTTTTTCTATATGGGTATCATGTTACTAGAATAACATACATTTGGAGGGATATGTCAGCAACGTTAAGATCAAAATGATATATCATGTTAACGGTGGTATCAAGTGAAATTGTTGCTTTGTTTATTTTTCAAGTAAGAATAGATATAGATGAGTATTCCACTTGCGCTATTGGTCAAAAGAGTCATTTAGCATAATAAATAGAAAAAAAACTTATTATTTAGGATGAAGCACCAATGATGTATAAACATTATTTTGAAGTTGTTGATATAAGGAAAGATTGTTGCTTTTGGAGGAGACTTTAGATGAATTCTACCAGTTTTTCCTAAAGCAACAAGCAAAGGCGGAGTTCATGTTACTATTAATTCTTTATATATTTGAAATTATTGTAAGGTCATAAAATTACATACAAATATGATGATACTTACGGGGAACAAAGATGTTGATGTTAGACAAAGAAATGTGTTTTTTGATTGGGTGTTAGATATCGGTGATGAAACTATTGTAGAAGAAATCAATGATAATATTACATATAATATTCTAGAATACTTACTTATTAAAAAGTTAGGTGATACAATTTCTTCTATCATTCATAACATTTATCCATTCTTCTATGCTGGTTGTGAAACACATATAATGATGGTTACGAAACATATATAATAATGGTTTCAGATCCGTTGTTAAGTAGCGTGTGATTGTATGTATGTTGGTTTCCACAATAGGAGAATAATAGTGGTTATTAGTTAGGTAGCAAACTACTTTTAACAACAGGTAAAGAAGACAACCGTTGTGAAATAATTTATAGTCCTTGGTTCAAATCCCAACAATGTTATTCTTGCATTTTAACATTTCACCACAATATGTTTTTCAACTGTGATGGTATGTGTAAGATTTTATTATAAAATATGGTATTGCTTGTTTTTCCCTGTCCCTGATTAAGCATATACAACCATTCAAATAGATTTTTGAGATAATAATCAGAAAAAGTAAATTATTCTTGAAAAACCACTTAAACTATCAAAAGTTTTTCAAATTGCATACATCTTGCAATTCATGATTTCCTCATTAACCCATATAATTGTATTCAATCCTAAATTCTTCAAAGTAATGATGATGAATGAATATCTTCTAAGTCTTTTACACAAAATTTGATTTCCTCTTTTTTTTCTAGTATATTTTGCAAATATAAAATTTTATGTGAAAGACTTAGACTAACATCCATTTATCAACATTGTTTTGAAGAGTTTGTGGCATTGAATCAAATTCCATGGGCTAAAGAGGAAATCATGGATTGCAAGATGCATGCAATTTGAAAAACATTGAATCATCTAAGTTGTTTTTCAAGAATAATTTAGTTTTTATAATTATCATCTCAAAATTTTATTTAAATGAATGCAATTTTAATGAGGGGTTAGTGAAACAAGCAATCACATATGATATAACAATCTCACTAACATTTTTCAAAAAAAAAAATCAATTAATTAAAATAGATTGGGAGAACTTGATAACTAACCGTTCCTGGAAAATTAAGACAAACTTGTAAAAGGAAAGGAGGATGAAGTTGAGGAGAAGACTACAAAATTATGTTAAATTTGAATGAATATCATTCTAGGTCTATTATACAAGTTTGCATCTTTCACTTCAGCTTCATCCTCTCTGGTATTTTTTCTTCATAGCAACACAAATCAATTGTAATCCTACAAACACCATGTAAAAAATAGCATGTTAACATAAACTAGCAGTACATTATAAACCAACAAAAATTCATCAACATACATAACAATAACATCAACATGACAATAACATCAACATAACAATAACATCAACATAACAATAACATACATAAATAAGAGAAAATATGGAAAAAGATTTGTGAACAACAACAACCAACAATAAATCACGTGAAACATAACAAGATCTTCAATCGTTATGCCTACTTGAATTCGTGCAGTTCTCAAGGTCTTTATCTGATTTTGAATCATTTGTATCCATATTCCTTAGGTCCTTTACAATAACCTCTACCTTTATTATCTTTTTAGGGTGAAGATTCTTGAAAGGAATCTTCTTATAGTTTGTTCCACCAAACGGTTCAACAACACTAATGTGATCCCTAGTAGCTTCAGTTTCTTTGGATTTGTTCAACCATAACTTCAACATATCAATAACCCCCTTTGTAACCTCAACCTTGTGGACAAGTTTGATCCCACTATTCATGTTGATAGAGGATCTAAAATCTGAGAGAATGATCTGAAATTTGAACAAGAAGAGAAACCCTTTTTCAAAATAACATACAACAACAAAAAACCTATAAAGTCTCGAACAAGAAGAAAATCATGTGAAATATAATAATAACATACACGAAAATAAGAGAGTAAGAAAGAAGAAGAATACCTTTATGTATGAAGAACAAGATTTGAGGCTATATTGTAGAATAGGAAAGCTAATGACGAAGAAGAAGAGAGAAAATGTGTGCTAGGGTTTTGTTGTGAGAGATACAATGATACTGTCAAGAAGCGAGAGCTAATTCTCTTATATATGAGTAAACAATTTCACCACGGTCATATTCAAAAACTGTGATGAAATATAACTCCTTTCATAAGGGTTGAAATTAACAATCGTGGTGATCTAATCATGATTAATTATTTTGACTGTAATGCAATGTTTTTTCACAAATATAAAGAAAAGCGTGTTAAAAAATGAGGTATTACGACGGTTGGTAGTTAGACCATTGTAATTTACTGTTACGAAAGGTCTATTTTGTAGTAGTGAGTGGCCCTAAAATATGTTATTCTTGATGTTACTATTGATTATATGTTGTTATTCATTCCTAATAAATTAAAAATATATCTAAGCTTTCACACTCCATACTGGACTAATCCATATATTAATAGACCTAGTGATGTTCAAACCTATATTTTTTAACACAATAAGTGCTTTTAGCCTTCTAAATCTGAAGTTGAGACTCAAGGTTGGAGTACCAGTATTGTTATTGAGAAATATACATTAGTATTCTAGGTTGTGTGGTGACATACATCATTATGTGTTTTTTACGAGTGAACTCAGATGAAATTGAAAGCATGATGAGTAAAAGCATGCAAAAGTGTGGAATAATAGACCAAAGGCTACTAAGAGTTGAAAATATGGGACTTAGAAAACTATTGAACAAAAAAGAACCAAAGAAGTCTTAAAGCCTCTAGACTTCTCGCACGCACGAAGTAGCTCATCGTGGCACGACAAAGCTTCCCATCACGACGTGATGATTCCCGTTGTGGCACGCTACTGCACTTTTGCTGATACACATAAATTATTATTTAAAGGCATTTTTTGCGAACTTTGGGAGGAGTTATGAAACGGGGAGATAAAGTGATGAATATGAATATTCAAGAGGATAATTTTGAGAGCATTGGGATTATTGGGGAGCTATTTTTTCATAGATTTTAATGATGAAAACTTATCAACTCATGATATTTGTTAATTTTTCAATGAGTATTCCAAGCTCCGATTTTGACCCCCAGCATCCCAAATTGAAGAAAAAATAGTAGATACATATTGTACAATAATTTGAGATCACATATGCATCGATTATCATCCAAAATCATCAATTAATCATGAATTTAAGGTTATGCTCATAAAACCAAATACACAATAATGATAGTGATAACATTCAGATTTATGCTCATTAAATATACATTAAACTCAATAATACTCAGAGCATAAATTTACTCATCAAACATGGAAATTATATGGATTACATTTAATCACATTCAAGAATTCATAAAACACAATAATGGAGAAAAACCTAGAGGAGGGTGAGGATCCCTCTCTACCCTTCATGCAATGACACCTATATTAGAGTAGTTCTCCCCTTACCTGAATTTCCAGTAGCTAAACAAGTTTGATTATGGTGTTCTTCTTTTCCCTCAAGCCCTTGTTCTCCTTCTCTCACACTTGCCTCTTTTTTCCAATTGCCTAATTTCTACGTACTCATAAGTTTGACTCCCTTCACATATTCTATTTATTTTAACCTAAAAATATAATTAACTCTCTTTTTCACACTTTTACCCCTCCACTAATCTCTACTTTCACCATTTTCCCTTATTTTTCTAATAGTTCTGTTTTCTACCCCAATATCACTATTTCTCTTATTTTATTACTTTTCTATTATTTTAATCAAATAAAATTAACTAAAATTCTATTAAACTCCCAAAAATCACATAACACATGCTATCGCTAAAATAATTAATTAAAAGTATATCAAATCACCCAAATAATTAAATTAAAAGTAATGAAAATTCAATAAAATAAATCAATTGAATTCAGAGTGTTACACCCCCATTACCATTACTGTTGAAGATTGCTACCTTTCATGATTTCGAAAGGCTTTTGTAGACTTTGTTGAAAACCCTGGGATTTCTTACAATATGCAAGAAATAGTCAATGTAAATGGTTATTTCTCAATTCTAGTCACTCCCCTATGAGCAAATATTTGCCTTCTTGAAGATAAAGTTTATGGAGAACTGAAGGACTTGTTGATCAATGGCAAGCAATGGTTTAAAGAAGCTCGTCCTTGGAAACCTACTGACGTTGGTGATGAGATAATTTCATGTATTTTCTATTATGACATCCTTTTCCAAGCCTGGAAGCCTGAATTCTTTGTAACTTTGGTTAAATCAATTGGCAAGTACCTTTGCTTAGATGATGCCATTAGACTTCATACTAAATTTGATGTCACTAGGATTCTTTTAAAAACTAATCAACCTAAGATTTTAGATGAGCTTCTTGACTTTAAGATTAATTTTTTATTATTGAAGTGAAAATAGTTGAGGATTCCCAAGGCCCTCTGCGACTGTCTGATTTTGCTAAATATGATTCATCTTCAAGCAAAGATGACAAATGGCATGAAGAAGAAGAAGGTTTGAATTAATTTAATAAAGAAGTTTTTTTCTTAGAGGGTAGAATAAAAGAGTCGGAAAGTACAATAAAAAGCATGGTAAATCACAAGTTGGTAGTTTTTGAAGCTCATGATTATGATCCTAGGATTTCCAAGTGTCAAACTGCAGAAACAGTTTTGGAGGAAAAGTTAAAGGATGATGAGACTGGTTAATTTGGGACTAGCTAGATACTCTCCTCATTTTTTGCATCCCAATGGAATAGGAAATAATAGGTCAACTTTTCAAGGAAAATCTCCAATTCCTGAGCTGGTTACTTTTGAGCTTCAGTGTTCAAAACCCTTAGGCCCCATTTGCGATATGGGTCTTCAGTCAATTGAAACTGGAATAAAAGCATCTCATTTTCTTTTGTCCAAGCCAAAATGGAATTGCAAAAATATGTCCAAAGATGGGAAGGACTCCTCATCTAACCTTGAGGACTCTCTCCCTCCTTCATATTTTCCTTTTGTAAAGCCTTCCCACTTCTCCTCCCTAATCCCACCAGATAACGTAACTCAAAATATCCTTCAAGTTCTTTTTAACCCATACCCTCTATCTCATCTTCAGACATATTTTTGTTCAGTTCTACCTTTTGTTGTGAATCCACCTTAGATCTAGACGTTATTCAAGGAAACGTGGGATTTATAGCTATGGAGAAGGAGGTTATTGCAACTAAAATATGGAAAAAGGGCTCATTGATTTATGGGGACAGAAAGGGTAAGTAATGGGAAATCCAGAAGTTTTAGATCATTCTCCAATATGGCTTAAGGGAAACCCTTTAAATTAGACCCAAAGCCTTTTAAATTCTTCTCTTAGTGGATAGGTCATTCGTCCTTCATTCTTCTGGTTCAAGAAAGGTGGAACTCTTCAATTATTCAGGGTAAAAAACTGTTCATATTTAAAGAGAAACTTAAAAGTTGCTTAAGGCTAGGTTGAAGTCTTCAAATATGGAAGTGTTTGGGAGGCAGGACTTGGGTTTTGAGGAAGTTGTCTTGGACTTAAGAGCATTAGATAACTCATTGGCAAATAACTTAAAACCTTTATCCTCTATCGTTTCTAGAAAGAGATCATGAGCCCAATCTATTATCTTAGAGAAGGAGATCAAAACTCTAAGTATTTCCACTCTTTTATTAAGTAAGGCTCAAGCGCAACACCATCTCTATTTTGAGGCATGGAGACTCTCTTATCAAAGATGTTGATAGAATAAAAGCTTGTGTGTTTAAACATTTCAAAAGTATATTCCAAGATTCTAATCATATAAGGCCTAGGCTGGATGGAGTTTGTTTCAATAAATTATCCATGGAAGATAGAATAAAGCTTGACGCTTCATTTTCTCTTTTGGATATATAAGAAGCCATTTGGGATTCTGCTTAGGACAAAAGCTCTGACCTGGATGGATTCACAATGGGGTTTTACAAAGCCCCTTGAGACATCATTAAACATAATTTATTTGACTGTGTTAACAAATTTATCTTTTAAGGTTATCTTCCGAAGGCTATCACTGTGTCTTTTCTCACACTTATTATGAAGAAGCCAAATCCTCGGGATCTCAATGATATCATACCAATTTGTCTTATAGGAAACATGTATCATATTGTGTCTAAATTGATGTCATGGGGATTGAAGAATGTCATTGAACGCCTCTTATCTAGCAATCAAACGACTTTTATCCCTTATCGTAACATGTTGGACAAGGTCTTTGTGATTAATGAGCTAGTAGACTTTACACAAATAAACAAGAATTATATATTCTTATTCAAAGTTGACTTTGAGATGGATTTTGATTCTGTGTCTTAGGACTATTTGTTGTTCATTCTCAAGCAGCTGGATTTTGGTAAGTCTGTGTTTGCTCAAGCTCCCTATCTGTCCTTGTCAACAGAAGCCCAACCTTGGACTTTAAAGCAAAGAGAGGCCTCCTCCTAGGAGACCCCCTTTCCCCATTCCTCTTCATCATTGTTTTAGAAGGTCTGGTCAGTTTAATAAAAAATGATGTTTCCCAATTGGTGTACCAATATTTTTCCATTGAAGATAATCTCCACTTCAACCTTCAACAATTTGTTGATGACACTGTCATCCTAAGTCAATCATGTAGGGAAAACATATGGACTTTAAAAGACATTCTCCATGGCTTCAAAATGGCTTTATGTCTAAGAGTTAACTTCCATAAAAGCATAATTTCGGGTGGTTCAAGGGGCACTTGAGTTAGTCGTTGGCGCCCGACTGTGTCTTGACCCCTATCCAATTTTTGGACCAATTCCCCGTTCGTACTACCAAAAAATGAGATTCTTTCCAAATCCGAGTTTGCTGCTCCAACCATTACCAAACTTATACCTATTATGTTTTGTACATCAGGTGCTTCTGCTGCGTATAATGTAAATCCCGTAGTGGATCAATTCCAACGAGCCTTTCAAACAAGTACTTTTTGTAATCGACTCTATAACTTCTTCAATAAACGATGGTTCTTTGGTCAAGTTTTGAATGACTTTGTAGTCAGATCGTTGTTGCTTTTTGGATATGAAGTCTCATTTGAAGCTTTAGAAAAAGGTGATATTGAGATATTAGGCCCTTATGGTATATCATACACATTTCGACGATTGGCCGAGCGGATAAGCACTACTACAAAAAATAGATTTAACCTCATACGTAAAGTACATTAATCTCGGTTACCTAGGCAAGGTAATGAAGAGCGTCATGAAGAGTTTTCACTTTACCCCTCGGTTTTGGAATAACCGAGGGGAAAGCATTGAACTTGTAGTGGATTTGATCTCCAACAACTGCATAGTTGTGATTTTAAAAGGCACCACTTTACCTCTCGATAATTTATATAACTGAGGGGATATATATATATATATATATATATATATATATATATATATATATATATATATATATATATATATATATATATATATATATATATATATATATTCTTCATGTTTTACATTGTTGAAATAACTGAAAGAAACATATATTTCTTCATGTTTATATTTTTTTTCTTCATGTTATACCTTGTGTAAGAATAAATGTTGGATATTGCATGCATTTGTTTCTAATATAAAATTAAAAAAGGATTAGATAAATAAAATAAATTTGTAGTTACATGATCACAAATAATGTTAAAAAACCAACCTTGAACCAATTTTTTTCCTTCTTTTGCAATCTATCACATAGATCTTTGGCAGAGTAAATATACTTTCACCAACCACATATTAAATAAACTTAATTTTTTCTGCTCTTGCAATCTATGGCAGTGATACTTTTACTTTCATGGCGCGCTGATTAAACATAGAGGGTTTCACAACAATGTTTAGGTTTCACAACGTAGCGCCCTATATATACATGGGTGGTCTTCGCGTTCTGATTGGACGTAGGGGATTTCTTGTGAATTGATGTGTTGGCAATATCTTGAGCGATGTTACTTTATAAATGGATGACAAAGATATATTGAGACAATACCTAATTATTTTTCCCCTCAATTTTATAATAAGCTGGGGTCTAATATTATTTCTTTTTAAATAAAAAATAACCTAAAACTAGGATGTATCCCCTCTATTACTAAATAAACCAAGGTAATATAAGTAAATTTGTATATTAATAAAACATGAAATATATCCAAAATATAACAATGTATCCTTTTACAAATTAAACATTGACAAGAGGTAGAACAACAACAACAACGATAACAACCAAAACAACAACAACAATAACAACAACAACAACAACAAAAATAACAACATTATGTGAGATGGATAGCAAAAGCAGAAAAATGATTTATGAAACGTGGGTGTTAGAAGAACAACAACACATAAACAAATAATTTTTTTGTCTGGATATCCATCCAAAAGAATGATGATTATAAGTATGGAGAGGCAGTATATATGATTTAGGTTTAAGGAAAAACTTAGTGAACAAATCCTTGTATAGTTAAATCTGGGTAGCATACCCATCGGTTATTAAGGAAACCGACGAAGTATATTATTTAATAATTAAATAAAAACTAAAATAAAAAGAACGCCCCATTTTTTAATAAATAAAAACAAAACTTGCCACTGGTGGGATTTGAAGCATGTACCCTGAACTAGTTTACCCCTTAGTTTATTATAAAACCGACATAATAGATTGTTATTGTTATTGTTAGAAAGAAAAATAAAACATGGCGCGTTCAAGTGTTATACCTCGGGTTTTTGTTATGTGAGGTAAAATCATTGTCATAAAATGTATTATTTGTAGTAACGAAGTCAACTTCAAAGTGGATTTGTTGTGTGAACAATGTGTTATAACTTGTGGCCGCCTACCAGGTCTAGTGGGGTCATCTGTAGGGGGTAAATGGGAAACCCGACTCTACGAACCCGAGGAAAGGATGCACAACAGTAGTAAGGGCGTGAAGACTAGAGCTTTTTGTAGTGCTAGCAGGAATGCAAGTGAATGAATCTCTTCCCATAGCAAGTGAAGTGCTTATACCCCTTTAAATTAGAGATAGGGTAACACTAGCATTATAATAATAATAGAAAGGTTAGAGGGATGAGAAAAGCTTGTTGGTGTAAGCCCTATAGGTCAATACTTTTGGTACTTGTATCGAATTATTTATTAATAATAAAAGGCTTTTTCTTTATTATGTTTGTTTAATAAAGTCCCTAGAATAGCCAGTCTGTTTGATGTATCAAGTGTGACTTGATCATGAGATCACATTAAACATAAGGACACTAAAGTATCAGTAGTCGAGCTTTATTGTAAAGTGGGATAACATTAAAGCATTAAGACTATTATGTATATAGACTGATGATCACATATCATGGATCATGGATAAGGAGTTATCAAGTCTTAAACATATGTATGAATGTTAAGAGTAATATTTATACTGGATTGACCCGCTATGAGAATACTATATAGAATGTTATGCAAAGTGTCATAAGTTATTCTCATGGTGATAATGGTGTATACCACCCTTCAACCTGAAATCACTATGGACCCTAGATGTAGAGTCGAGTGCTTTTTTGTTGATCAAACATTGTCCGTAACTGGATAACCATAAAGACAATTGATGGGTACTCCACGAAGCATGCTAAGGGACATGAGTGACCTAGATGGAATTTTCCCATCCTGCATAACAAGATAAATGTCTATGGGCCCAATATTGAACTGGACAAGGATGACACGGTATATGCCTTGTGTTCAATATAGACATAAGGGAAAAAGGGTATTTATACACACAAGTATTCTCACAGAAGGATTTGTCAGATCACATGACATTTTCGTGTCTTGGGTAGCAGTGATGTGTTGCTAGATACCGCTCATTGTTTATTATGTTAAATGTGTGATTTAATATAATTGCCAATGCTGCGAAAACCTATAGGGTCACACACAAAGGACAGATTGATGAGAGATAGAGTAACTAAGGAACACTGTAAGGTACGGTGCACTTAAGTGAATTGTAGAACATCGTAAGGTACGATGTACTTAAGTAGAATACGAAATATGGTAAGGTACCATGCGCTTAAGTGATTTTGGACATATTATAAGATATGGGCCACATACACTTAAGTGGGTTTTTTAGCTTGAAGCTCATACAAGTGGTTCTATAAATAGAACCCTTGTGCAGAAGCATTGATTGCGGTTGCATTTTCGTTTTCTCTTTCTGTCTCTCTCTCACTCAAAGCCTTCATTCATAACAGCTAGCACTGAGATTGAAGGAATCCATTCGTGTGGACTGAGTAGACACGTTGTCGTCGTTCAACATTCGTGATCGCTCCGTAGATCTGCATCAAAGGTTTCAATCATCACAAGAGGTAAATATTCTATCACTGATCATGCCCATTCGTAAGGATCACTAAAGGAGAAAAAATTTAATTTCCGTTGCGTTTTGGATCGCAATTCTCCTTCAAAGCTTGTTGTTTAATTCTCTTCATTGTCCTATTCTGTAACTTACCTTCTTTAATCCATCCACGAGGTTGTAGAGTGTGGTCCGGCGAATAAATAGAACTCGTCTGTATCAAGTGATAAGTTAATTTCTCAATAGTGCTTTGCCACAACCATAGCTGGCGAAAATAGCTTAATGGTTTAGGATTCAACATTAATACATGTTTCTTGAAGGTAGCTTCAGATTTTTTATCATGCTTTATTGCTCATCTTCATTTCAATTTCCTAGGAATTCTTATAGGCATCAATCCTAGAAGGCGCAGTTCTTGAATTTTGATTCTTGAAAAGCTTCATTGTTGTCTTTCAAGCTGGAAAAGTAAGTTCATCTCTTTTGGAGGGTGTGTCGTGCTTTTAAATGTTGTTTTGAATTCCACTCCTCTATATTTTTCTCCTTCTACAAAGCACCCAATGTTAATAACTAAGATTTAGAGAGCTTTTCTATGGAAAGGGGAATAAAGAAAGAGAAGGATCAATTAGGTTTCTTAGTCGTCTGCGTGCAAATCTAAAGTTGACGGAGGCTTGGGTGTTAAGCATTGTGAATCCTTCAACCCGAATCTTCTTTGCAAGTGGGCCTAGAAATTATTGACAAGCAGGGTTATCCTTGGTTCCATCTACTATCATTCAAATATGGAGATATAAAAGGCCATTTACTTGACCAGTCTAGACCTTTCATCAGTAGAAATGCATCCCTATGGTAACGAGATTTGAGGGAAATTGTGGCTTCTTGGGGGCTTGAATATTATTAGGTTTCAAGCAGCATCTCTTGCAAACTTGGTTCAGGTTCAAAAATTGATTTTTGGAAGTTCAAATGGTTCGAATCCCAACCCCTCAAAGATTTATTCCCAGCTCTGTTTGACTTATTTTGTGATCATAAGTTGTTTGTTGGTTATGCAGAAGAGTGGTTATTTGGCAGTTGGAATTGGAATCTTTGGATTGATATTGCCCATCTCTCTGCAAAAGCCATGATACAATTGCAAGACCTCCAAATTATCGCCTTAAATGTCTCCCTCGATCCTCTCTCTGCATACTCATTTATTTAACGGAGTGACTAATCCAGTTTGTTTTGTAAAATCAGCTTATATAACTCCATCTTCTTCTACATGTTATTTTGTGGATGCAAATTTGTCTTCTGCTTTAACTTTAATTTGGATTTCTTGAGTTTCAAGCAATATTCAATTCTTTTCCTGAAGGCTTCTTTTTAGAAGGCTTCCAACTAGAGAGGAATTGGCTAAAAGAGGCATCCTCTTTGGCGCTCATAATCTTGTCTGTCCTCTATGCCTTGACTAAGCAGAATCTCTTGAGCATCTGTTTTTGTTTTTCCCACTTGCAGCTCGTGTTTGGTACATCATGTTGGAATTGATTGGTATTGGCCAACTGCCCATCCATGTGGATCTTGTGTCTCACTTGATAGCTTTTAATAACCTCTTAATAGGGAAGATCGAGAAAAATTTGTGCCTCTTTCTTTGGCTGTCTAATTCTCGATCCATTTTTTGTGTGGTATAAACCCGGTATCCCCTGCATGCAAATGCAAAGACTAATCCCTTGAGTTGTGTAGGGCCACAATAGACAGCAAATCCCTCCCTCAAGAGATTTAACACTATTGCGTACCCAGGACTGAATTTGAATGCATGATCCCTGGTTAAGCTGGAAGAGACCCCCGTCATCTCATCCAAGTGTTGGTTGTTGCTCGGTCCATTTGGTTGATTAGAAAAAAATCTCTTTTTAAATGGACCATAAAAGAGAATATGATATTATTGTGTTAGCTAAGAGTCTTGCTTGAGATTGGCTTTATGCTAAATCTATGGGCCTATAGGATTTGATTTTGAGGATTGTCAACGTGATCCCCTACTTTATTTTCCTTAGCTTTTTTCTTTGTTGGTTTTGTCCTCTTTTTATTCATCTTGTATTTGGGTTGAGTACCTCTAGTATTCAATATTAATGCAATCTCTTGTCTATAAAAAAATATTTATTACTCTGGAAGGATAAAAAAAGAATAGAGATGATAATTTTTGAACATCAAAAGAAAAATTCAATTTTGAATAAAAGTGATATTCAAACCCCAATACAAAAGGAGACTCAAAGGAACCGAAAAATCAAAAACACCTTAATTAGGTCTTAAAAGACACCTATAATAGAACAACAAACCATTCTTAATACATATAGATTTTTGGAAAGAAAATCCCAAAACCATCTTCAAGATGTTAAAAGAGATAAGAAAAAAATTTACTACATTACCATTATCAAGTTCCTTGTTTGCCACCATAAGCACAACATAGATGCTCTTAAATTGATAATGATCATACATAATTAATATAACATTAAGTTATTAGTTACTATAATCAAGGCATATAGTTATTGATTATTTTATCCAGGTTATATATAGGGAACTTGTACTGTTAGTTAGCTGGAATATACATGTAGCTGAAGTGATTTCATATGGTCAGTCACATACTGTCAGTCTCTTTCATCACTTCAATATACCTTCCAGTTTTAACTTTACATTCCCTCTCTCCGGTCTCTATCTAAACTTTCAGTTTACTACATGCATCTCTCAAACTAAAATATATATTATAATAATATATTTCAACTTGCATGTTTCTTTTTTTTCAAATATGAAAAATCCAAGTTTAGTTTATTCTTTAGCTATTCCACTTGTTCATCATTCTTTGCCTCACCCTTCACAGAAACTCTATCTCAGATGCTTCATTTTCCTTAAACAAGTCATTTTTTATTCTTCTAATGTTGCTTTCATTTTTATGTTTGGCTTCTACTGCAATATATGTATTGTTAGACGGCTACATATATATTCCGCAGGAAAATTCCAATATATGTATTGTTTATTCTTATCTGTTCTGAACAACTTGTGCATTATATATATATAGGTTATGAAAAAAAAAACAAGTTTATATTAATTTTGAGTGATATTATAATTTTCATAGAAGCCCTAATTAAATATTTATTAAAGTAGTTTAGTAAATTGTATTTTCCTTTGTCATTTTTCATTCATTGAACTGCATTTTCTGATGATATCTCAAACAGAAAAATGAGAACTCATAAACAATATTCCATATCATAATGAAGAAAAAATGAATGTAAATTAATATTCATATAGAGTTTGAAGATTTTCATTATATTCAATGTTTACTTAGGCAAATAAAAGTTCTCTTGCCATTTTTCAACCATCCTAATTAAAAATGACTAAAAAAAGAGAGGAACATGGAGAAGAAACTCCTACAACTTCACAAATCATCACAACTTGTGTACAAATAGAATAAACTAGTTAATAACTTTTTGTTGTTTCCCTAGCCTAAGTTCAAGATCTAAATCTTCCATTCCATGGTTAACTCCAACTCCAAGTACATTTTCTGAAGGTTGTTGAAAAGTCAAGAACCTTTGATGATCCTTTGAACATGGTTTGATGAAAAGAGAAGGTATATAAGAAGTATTATCAGTCTTCAATCTTTTACAAATGATACCTTTTTCCTCACATGGAAGAACAGTTGATGATTTTGGTCCAAACACTCCCAAAGACAAACTTGTTTCGACACAATCCTTAAACTTGTCTTCTCTTGCATTATTACACCCTATCTTCTTCTGTCCCCAAATAATTGAAGAAGAATAAGGTGATGATATAGTTGAGGTTGAGATCATTCTAGAAGGTGAAATAGATCTTCTTTTTGCAGGAAAACAATGATTACCTAGTGATGATGAGTTGATCAAATCATTGTTGCTTTGAGGGCTAAGATTTTGTTTGAGTCTAGCTCTATCTCTCCTATGAATGTTCATGTGACCACCAAGGGCTTGTGCAGACCTAAACTCTCTTTTACAAAAGTTACATGAATAGAATCTTGGTGGCCATATGCTTCCATTAAGGATACTCCTAGCTGCATCTTCTGCAAACGCTTTTTCTTCCCAAGATTCAGTTTGTGCTTGAATTTGCCTTCTCTTCATCCAAAACCAGTACTGATCAGAGTGAAATCCCTCCATGCAACGAAAATTAAATCAGCCAAAGATGAAAACAGTTAAGAAAAAATAGGACTATGGAATGTGAAAACAAGAAGCAATGTTGAAAAAAAAGCAAGAGAGAGTGAAGTGTATATAAATGATTTAAAGGGTGTCCTTGTCCATGTATTTATAATATAATTGAGTAAACAGTTATTTAAGTATTCGAGCCCTAGCGCTAATTCTAGGTTGCGACGATTTATCAACTGTTGCAAAACCTTGTGTCGCGAGCCTCTTTAGCGACGGTTTGAAATTTATAACACTAGCTCACACATTTAGATATTTTTTCAAGTTAAAAATCTAAGAGTGATTAGAGAAAATTACTAGATATTATTGGTTTTTGAATAGTGAAAACTAGCTATAATTTTTTTTTTATGAATTTTGCTTGGTGAGATATAAAGGTGTAGTGGGGGTCCCTTTTAAGAAACTGTCTTGTATCATATTTAAATCACACGGATGAAGAAAATAACGGTTATGATAGCAAGAAAAAAGAAATGCTGCAAAACTGGATGGATTTTTGAAGGTTCCATCAACATTATATATAGGGTAATAGTGTTGACTTATGTTAATATGACATAACTTTTTTCCTTTGGTAAATGCAGTATATGTACTGTGTGCATGTGCATGAAGTATATAGCTCATTTAATAATTCTGTACCATTACAGCAACTAATCTGTTATACATAAAGTCCTATTTAATTGTATTTCTACTTTGAACTTATAGTAGCGGTTTATATTTTCAAAATCAATATGTGATGATAAGAAGTGACAAATGAGGGAAATATTGCATGTCAACAAGAACTAGTAACTCATTTGCTTAATCTTTTTATATCTATAATATATAAGAAAGGTTAATGGTCTCGAAAGTATATTTTTTGCCCTTCATTAAAATCATGACAAATGTTGTTTATGGGATATTTGAACTCCAACTTCCCAATCATATATGTATTATCATTCCACAATCATAGGAGTTTCACAATAGATAGGCTAACCGGAAAAAATTTCAGTTGATTTAAGCTTTCACTCACATATATATTCCGAAGGCAACATGTGTGTAGACAATTAAAAAAAGAAATTATAATTTGTCACGTGAAAATCATGTCATAATTCAAAATGTCATGTTGCTACACTCAAATTAGCAAAGTGAGTAAACACATCGCAGAAACACAAGTTACAATTTTTTGCGACGTGAAAAACACGGCGGAAATTTCTCACGTGAAAATCACGTCACTAATATGTACATAGGGATAGGTGCAGAAACTATCACCACCATCACCACCACATTCCATCACGTTTCTAAAAATAACCACCACCACCTGCAGGTACTAGCTACACAATCATTGGCACCGTCAACGACTTCTCAGCGGTGGAAACCGAAATAGAAGCCTTTAACACAAAGGGATTTTGAGGAACCTTAAAGACCTAACTTGAATGAAACTGATTTTTTCGTTGTTGTTCCTTGTTGTTGAGAGAGAAAAGAGAGCAATGGATTTGAAAGAGAAGAGGAAAATATGTTTGTTGTTGTTGTTCGGTTTTGAAGGAGGGAGAGAATGGTTTGGTTCTTTTGATGAAGAAGAGAAAGAAAGGTTTTCGCGTGACAGAGAAAGAGGAGGAAGAAGATGGTGGAAGGTGATAAAGAGAGAAGAGAGGTTTGCTTTCTTTTTTCAGAGAGAGAGAGAGAGAGAGAGAGAGAGAGAGGGAGAGAGAGAGAGAAGCCACCTCTTTCTTTTGTTTTCTTTTTTCAAAATAATTTAGCGAAATGTTTTTCACGTGAAAATCGTGTGGCAACGTCCTTTTTTAGCGACATGGTTTTCACGTGGAAAAACCTTATTTTCATTTTTTTTAATTCTAAATGTTTAGCGACGTGGAAATCACGTGGGAACATCCTTTTTAAGCGACATGGTTTCCACGTGGCAATATCACGTCGATGGAGTTTATTTTTCTTGTATCGGACAGACTCGTTAATTATGGTCTTGTACTTGTCAGACCCTCATTTTTACCATACCATTCATTCACTATGCATTCCTCATTTGCATTAGCATGAGCTCAAGGCATGATGACTATACCTGAGGAAGAACTAGGTTTTTTCTTGATATCATATTGAGATGTGCTTAATCATGCCTAGACCCTAAATCTCAGCTTTGAGCACTCATTGATTTTGTAAGATTGCACCAAGGCACTTCACTCATCCCTAAACTCTAATTTGATTGCGGGCCATTGATTTGAAGCATTGTCGTTCATTTGGTCATCTTTTGGCCATAACCCTAGTTCCTTGATCCATTGTTGCTTGTTCAGTCATCTGTTAACCTTGTGTTTTGTCCTTTGGCTTTGACTTAAATTGGAACCCTGTAGCACCTCAAATTTGCACCTATCATTATACATACCATTTCATATTAGGTCATAACATATCATAACCCATTGCATAGCATTTGCATTGTTCCTCAGTTGCCTCAAGAGCAAGCAAGCAAGAATTAGGTCAAACTGATCAGGAGATCAGTCTACCAATCAAGCCAAGGTGTTTCTCAAGGAATCAAGGTCCTAGGGTTTGACCAACAAGTTCACATGCCTTGGGGGTCTTTTTGAAGTGTTCAAGTCAAGGGTTGAAGGCTCAGAGGTCAGCAGTCAATGCACAGGCAGGCACAAAACCCTAGATAATCAACAGTCAATCAAAACAGTGGATGGTGGCCATTCTTTTGGAATTTGGGCACCATGATCAATCATCAAGAGTTCATATGTCTTGGGACATCATTTGAAGTCAAGATTTCAAGGAACTAGGGTTTGGAATTCATCAGATGTGCACAGTCAGGTCCAAAACCCTAGAAAAGTCAAAGTTGGTCAACTGTGATTGATTCTTTGGATTGGATGGATAGAAATGGTTTGAAGGAGTTTGTTCATGTCCTAATAAACCTCATATGTCATGGCAATCAACATCATGGAAGAATTTGAAGCAAATCAGAAAAATTCCCAAAATAGAAACTGGACCTGTAATTTCAACTGCCAAAAATAGAAACTTCTTGATCCTCAACTTGCATCATGATACGAGCTTCAAATGAATTTTTGCCCAACATGAAAGTTGAAGATCTTGTTCTCCCATTTTCAAAAAGTCCAAGAACTCCCAAATCCCATGTGTGGTTGTCAAGATATGATCCAATCATTTTCACCAAATTTTGAACTTCAACTGAGCATATCTCCCAAACCATAAGGCCAAATTTGGTGGGGTTTTTTCCTACAAACCACATTTTTCATCCTCTTTCCAAAAATATAAATTTCATGACCTAAAACCTTGCCAATCAAAATGGCATTTTTGGACCTTTTTCACTTAAATTCAAAGTTTGACCAAACTTTGACTTTTTGCTTCTTTGACTTTTTCTTGACTTGGCCAATTGAGAAATGTTCTAAACCATATTTGTGACTTGCCTCAAGCTTAAAAGCATGTTCATAACACCATTATACTCCATTTTTGAATCAAAATGCAAAGTAGGCCAATGGTGCAAATAACCTCATTTGAGCAAATCAAGTACAACATTCTGCAGCAGGCCACCAAAACAGCACAAGCAAATGTCATGTACAACCATTCCACAAGCCCACTCGAGCAGCAATCCACACCTCCACTTCTACACTTTCCAAATTAGCAAATATGCATATTGGTGCATTTAAGTTAATAAGGTTTAGCATTTGATTAACTAACAGTAAACAGATGATATAAATGCATTATTCTGTCATTTGCAACCCTAGGGGAAACACGGCAGCCACACAGAAATACACATATTCTCCTTCTTGCATTTTTTGGCATTTCAAAAATTCTGATCAAACCCTCAAAGCACACAAGAAACCCTTGCTTTCTCCATCATCTAAACCTCATTTGAGAGGGTTTTCGAGCATCAAATCTTGACTGTGGTGCATTTCCTCGGTCTGTTTTCTTCAAGCCATAGTAATGGAAAATCGTGAGTTGGATAATTAAGAGTATCATTGAGCTAGCATACTTCAAGAATCCTCCATTATAAAGCACAAGGGCCATTTGTTTGAGCAAATTCCACCAAGTAACCACTGTTCCATTGGATTCTTCAAAACAAGTAAGTGAATCGATTTTCTCCTTTTACCATGCCATGCTATGTCTTAACTAGTTTGTGTCGTGCTGATTTTAAGGAACTTTAAATGGCTTGAAATGGTTAAGCATGCTGTAGGATATTTGGATTTGAAGTATGATGTACAAATGTATTTGCCCTCGATTCATGATTAATAAGGTGTTTTAAGAGAAACCATGCTTTGATCCTTGGTATATGTTGAATGCTGATGAGATTACCATGCTTGATTGTTGTGTCTGGAACTTTTGTTTTTGGTCGACTGCTGGATTTGATGATGATATGCTGTTCATGTCAAACTTAACTCTGCCCAGATTTTCTCATGGTTGATGATTTGTTTTGTTGATTGATTAATGCTGCTTAATAGTGATACTTCATGGCCGGGAGTTTTGGTTGATAATGTTTGTCCATGTGTTGATGATTTAAATGATGAACCATGAATGTTGAATACTGAAGGTTGCTGCAAGTGCCAAACCCTAAATGGTGCATGAAGCATTTCTAAACCCTGCTGCTGTGATTGTTTATTCGAGTTTTGTGTTATGATAATGTTGAACATATACTGCTACTTTATGATTTATGTTGAAAGCTGTGAATGCATTGCTGTTTGATCTGTTGGTATTTGAATGATTGTTTTGAAGTTGGATAATGAGCCTACCCTGCTGCTGTTTTAAATATGTCCAGAAAATCAATGATTTGTGTTTGGTTGTGGCCATTTGATTGTTGCTTTAATTATTATGTTAACATGTTGCTGTTGTTATTTTTTTTTTGATCGATTGATGAACCTGCTTTAAGAACAAATGCCAATGCCTTGCTTTATTAGAAACCATGCTGCAGTTTCAAAACCCTATGAACATGTCCAGGAATCCACAGGATTGGTGTTTGTTTATGTTTAGTTTATGGCTATTTTGAATATTACATGAATATTGTTGTTGCCTATTATCATGCTGCTGTTTTGAATGTGCTTAGAAAAAGCCATATGTCTGTATTGTATGATGTTGTTTGCTTGCCGAATGCCATGGATGGTTGATGTTTGAATTCGTTTGAATGGTGATTGAATATGCATGAAGAGCATGAACACATGCTGTTATAAACCCTAGAAACCTGCCCAGAATGCATGAGCTCGTGTTTCATCTGTATGTTGCATGATGCGTTTCAGTAGCATGTTGATGGGATGATTGAATTTTGCTTGGCTGATGTGATTACAATTGCCCTGCTATAAAACCTTAAGTTGTCCTGAAAATCCATGTGAAGCATGTTGTATGCTGTTGTTTGTTTGCAGTAGGAGCACTACCAATGATATGATTAATTGTATGTTGTTGGAATTTTGATTTGTTGATGATGTTGATAAACCAAGTTTCCAAAACCATGAGCTGCCATGATAGTTAAATCCTGCTACTGTTATGCTTGAACACACGAATTGCCCTGCTGTTTTGTTTTTTTATCCGTCCAGAAATCCATGTGGTTCGTGGTTGGTGTGTATAGTTTGTGGCTACTTGATTTGTTGCATAGTTGTTATGATTATATGCTGCTATTTCATTTGTTGTTTTGATCGAATGCCCATGCCATTGTCAAACCCTAATACTGCATGCCATGCCCAGAAATATTGAAGTTGGATTGGTTGATTTTCATGCGCGCACTGTTCTGTTGGATCATAGCCAATCACAACATTTCGTTGTGTGCTTCAAAACGCTGCAGTTTTGATTAGTGATATCCAGAATTACAAGATTGCCATTCCTTTGACTTGTGTTGACCATATGCCTTGCTAGTTTGTTCATGTTTTGCTCAATTAATCACCCATTTTCCACATTTAATTTCTCAGTCATTTTTATTCCAAAAATTCTGATTCTTTTTCCATGATGATCACAAATGTGTCTAGTTTTTAATTATGATTTTTATTATTTTTTTGGTTGGCTGGATTTTTATTGATAAATGATTTCTCAACATGTATGCCATATTGATACATCTTACCATTTCAATTGTGAAATAATGATGTTATATCCATTGCCTTTGAAATTTTTTGTGATGAAACTAGACATGTTCACCTTCATTTTGGTATAAAGTTTGTGGATTTCCCATTTGTGGTTTGCTGGTTATGAATTTTTGAAGTTATGTGTTACATTTGTTGTTACACCACGATCATGCATTTTCCCTAATTTTGTTCACATACTTCCTTGCATCCAAATGACCCCAAATTTTGCATGAATGATCTCTTGTATGTCTAATTGATGTATGAATTTTCTTGGAATTAATCTTGCTGTTTTCCATTTGATTGTGAATTTTCTCCCATGCTTGGTCATTTGTTGACTTTTTTGTGCTATGCCTTGCCAAATCCTTTGTGAAATTCTCATAACATATTGTATGATCATGAAACTTCATATGTGATAACTAGACTCTTTGAGCTTTGCATTGGTGTTAATCTCATTCATTTCTCTTCTGTTTTCAAATTGATATGTTTTTTTGAAGTTGACCTATGCTTGTTGACTTTCACCATGCTTACTTGAATTTGGTTTGACCTCATGATTTTATTTGACTGCCTTCCTCTCATCCAAATGCCATGAAATTTTACATGTCTACCATGTTAGATGTTAGGATTGAGTGTGATTTATTTCATAATTTTTGGAATTGTTTGAGTTGACTTTTGATGCAAGTCATTCTGTTGACTTTTGTATGCTTTCCTTTGCCTTGTTTAGGTTTCAAATGTTCATGAAATGATAATGATGCATGATTTGAATGTGGGCCCAAGTGTGTTAGCTTCCCAAATGTTTGACTTTGACTTTGAGTTGACTTTTCCTTGCTGCCTTGACTTTTTCTTTCATGTTTGACCCTAGGCTAGTCCTAGTGGTCCTTTGGACTTATGTTGAGTTCATCTGTTTCAGGTTGAGCACAATGCTTCAAAGATCATTCAGATTTGTTTGAATATGATTTGTTTGTCCCATGCTAACCTTTTGTTTTGTAGGTGACTCATGTAACTTGAGTCTTGCTTTGCACAGTTGACCTCCTGTGGTTGACTGTTTATCCATTTCTTTTGATTTTGACTGTTGACTTGTTTACTAATGAGTTTGACTTTTTTCAGGTACTTTAGTTGCCTAAGTTCTTTGAACTTGCTTGCTTTGCTTTTTAGCATTTGCTTTGAGGTATAATTACTTCTTCTTCATGTAGTCTGGAGACCCGGTCTGTTATTTGACCGGGCAAACTGTCTGAAGTCCTCCTTAAGAGGCAATGCCTGTGTTTGTTTAAATTTGTCCTAAGCAGGAAAAGTCCTTCAAGTAAGGCAATTGGTGGAAGGTAGGGATAAGCAATCTATCCCCCACTATTCAGTGTGTACTCTCTTTGCTCCCAGTACCTGGTTGAAGCATTGAGATAAATACCCAAGATCTAATCGAGTCAATAATGGGGAAAGAGTTCCATCTTTCTGGACTCCCCCACTTTCTATTTGATGCTCTCTCTTACCTGAGATAGAAGCAATGAGGCACACCCCTCATCTCCTATTCATCTGCTTCACCTGAGCCCCTCAATGGCCAGGTTAAGAGCGACCTTCACCCATTACAGTGGACTTTCAAAGTCAAACCCTCTTGTGTGAGCCCCCAATTGTTTGGCTATAGAGTGTGCTGTTTGTTATTCATTGACTGATTGCTTGCTCTATGTGCATTTGCTTGCCTGTATGTTATGCATTTATCATCATCAATTACCATTAATGCATGAGCATCTCTTTTGTCTGTTTGACATCATTATTGTTGTTTACCCATTGAGGACAATTGTAAGTCCCACAAGTTGGCATTTGTTCCTATGATATGGAAGTGAGTATAAGTCCATCACATTGGCCACTCATCTTATCTTTGCTTGTTGTATAGTTTGTATGTGAGGATACAATTGTAAGTCCCACAAGTTGGCAGTTGTTTTCCTAGGATCATACTGTGTGTTAGAGTAAGTCCCACAAGTTGGCATCTGACATCCACTGTTTTATTTTATCTGTTTATGAGAGGATGCAATTATAAGTCCCATAAGTTGGCATTTGCTTTCCTATGATCATGTGTGGGGTTAACCTAAGTCCCACAAGCTGGCAGTTGACTTCCATATTTCTTCATTGTTTTCTTTTTGAGGAGATTAGTGTAAGACCATTGAGTGGCCTCTGATATCCAGTTCTGTTTTAGGAGATTGGTGTAAACCCAGCCATTGGTATCCGATATCCGCTTTTGTTTGTGAGATTGGAGTAAGACCATTGAGTGGCATCCGGTATCATTTGTTTGTTTGCTTTATTACTTACTTTCCATTCCAAAGGACACCCTTGAATCATTTCTCATATGATCTCAAGAAGTGAACCTCCTGAGAAGCTTTACTTTCCATCCTCACTCATTCATCCTCATTGTGTCCTAGAACCTTTTCACACTTTGATCTTAAACTTGACTTAGACATTGTGCAAACATCTTCATGTTTTTTTTCAAACTAAAAACCTGGACTCAAGTCCTTGACTCTTTTCACAAACTCCATTTCATAATACTTCTTTTGAATTAATCTTAATCATACTTTGACTTCACTTTCATAATCACAATCAATTAACTTCACTCATTCACTTGTTTTGGCCATGTCCATTAATCTTTTCATGCATTAGCCGTAGGTTTCAATTATCATTGTGGTTGATGTAAACCTCACCTTATCTTTAGTGAGTCGACAGTAAGACTTCCGTATTGAAAATAGGGTTAACCCCTCTCGTACGTCGAAGCTATCCTCGCATGGTGGATGTTGGTTTTGGTCGAGTGTTCTCCCATTGATAATGAAAAGCCTCAGTGCTATTGTTTAAAATTGAATCCAACTCACTTTTGGAAATCTTTTAGCCGAACTACGGCGTTTTGATCCTTACCTTTGATGGAAGGTACGTAGGCAGCGGGTTCATCCGCTCAAACCCAATAAAACTTGTACATTCTTTCCTCATCATCTCACTCATGTTTGCACAATGCATATGTCTTAACAAATAACAATCTTTTACAACAAGTGTGAAAAGGGCTCCCTAGGAGTACCTAGGACGTAGTGGGTGCCTAACACCTTCCCATTGCGTAACTTACCCCTTACCCGGAATCTCTGATCTTTTATTAGTTTTCTACGTGTAAAACTTCTTAGGCTTTTGTTCGCTTTTTAGCCAGTCCTTTGGATAAATAAAAGTGCGGTGGCGACTCGAAACTTCATTGTATTGCTTTGCTTATGGTTTAATCGATAAATCATATGGCGACGAATACACCGCTACAGAAAAGTGGCGACTCCACTGGGGAACCTAGTTTCCTTGGCGGTAGTGCCTACTTTTCACCTTTGTTGTGATATATTGTTATTTGTTATTTGATTTATTCTTGTACCATTTGGGATCACTGTATTGATTGTAATGTGTGAATTGCTTGATATACATTGCTGTTTGCTTTGGTGGTCTGTGAGATGAGTTCTATACCCGAACCCGAGTGCACTCTAGGATAGGAGAATGGCATAGTCTTGTCGACTGGTGTGGAGTATTCCTTAGCCAGTTGACTTGCGAGCCCATTCACTTGGTGGAGGTCATGTTGAACTAATAATGTCACACAAGTCATTTGTGGTTAGGCATTATTCTTTCAATCATGTGCCGCAGAAGCCAAGGACCTTAGTTTACCAAACCCATCTTGGCCTATTTTTAGGACCGTAGTGCGGAGGTCGTTCAGATGTCAGTTCTGATACGATTGTCACGCGATACTACACTCATAAGAGTTTCTCTTGAGAATATTCTTGGAATACGAGTATTCGTTCCTCCGATAATATTCGAAAGATGGAACGATGATTATGGGAACCTCTGATAGAACATGTCTGGCAGGTTTAAACCCTAGTACACTCCTTTTGGGTGGTTCTTAACCGAGACCCCATGCTCGTGACTCTCAACAAACCCTTGATTCGTGGTTGAGTCGTTCAAACACCGTTAATATCAATGGATCCCGGATCGGGTGCAAAACCTAAAATCCACCAAAGCGGCTGGTTGATATTAGGGATGTTTGAACCGGTTCATGTACCGTTAATATCAATGGAACTTGGGTGTCGATAAGGTGAAAACCTAAATCCACCAAAATGGATGATTGATATTAGGGATACATAGAGCTTTCCCACGACCTTTGTTTGGTGTGACTTGCTTGATTCTTGAGTGTGTTTGTTGCATTCATACATTCATGCACTCATCCGCATACATGTCATCATCAGAAAAAGAAAATGTTCAAGGAACTTAAAGGGTTTATTTGCAAATTTTTCAGACAATGGAAAGACCAAAAAGACATACAAAGAAATACAGCTTCAAGCAGCCTGATGTAAAAGAGTTAAGGAATCTGACATCATATGTATTAGATCCTTTGGGTTTCAAAGCTCGCTATGGGAAGCTTCTGCCTCTGCTCACCACTCAGGTTGACGAAGGGTTGATGAGTACTCTTGCTCAGTTCTACGATCCGTTGCATCGTTGCTTCTTATTTCCAGACTTCCAGCTACTGCCGACTTTGGAAGAATACTCTCACCTCATTGGGATTCCTATTCTGGATCAAGTGCCGTTCAGTGGCCTAGAGAGTATTCCATCTGCTCGAGAGATTGCTAGTCTGTTGCACATAGATGAAGATCTGATTGGAGCTAACCTGACTACCAAAGGCGGAATTCAAGGTTTTCCTTCCGAGTTCCTCATTTCCCAAGCTACTTTTTATGGGAAGGCCATGAGTGAGGACGCCTTTGAGGCTCTGTTTGTGCTGCTCATCTATGGATTGGTACTGTTCCCCAACTTCGACAAGTTCGTGGACATGAACGCCATTAGGATTTTTTCAGTCCTTAATCCAGTTCCGACCTTGTTGGGTGATGCATATGTCTCCATGCATCTGAGGAATATGAAGAATGGAGGAGTCATTGTCTGCTGTTTACCCCTGCTGTACAAGTGGTTTATTTCGCACTTGCCGCAGACAGTCGCTTTCAAGGAGAATAAGGGATGTCTACGGTGGTCTCAGAGACTCATGTCTCTCACCAATGATGATATCACCTGGTATGATCGCGTGTACGATACCGTTCAGATCATCGACTATTGTGGGGAATTCCCTAATGTGCCTCTTCTTGGTACATGTGGTGGGATTACTTACAATCCTATTCTTGCACGACGTCAGCTTGGGTTCCCCCTGAAGGATAAACCTAATAACATTCTGTTAGAAGGCGCGTTCTTTCAGGAGGGTAAAGATCCCCAAGGCCTGAAAGCCAGATTTGTCCGTGCTTGGCGCAGTATTCACAAGAAAAGTAGGAATGAATTGGGTCCAAAGAACTGCATTGCTTTGGAGCCCTATACTTCTTGGGTCAGACAGAGAGCTGCAACCTACCTGATGCCGTATGATCATCCAAGACCTACACCGTTGGATATGGCTGGGCCTTCAACCCTCCCTACCCAACGTGTAGAGGGGTTGAGAGAGGAGGACCTTTCGCGTGCCTGGATCCGTGAGAGGGAGGAATTGCTGCAGCAGCTCAAGGAAAAGGATGCTATGATTGAGTTTCTCGAGCACCGAGTGATCGACGATCCGAACGACACTTGGACTTCTCTGCTTCCTCAGTCATCCAAATTCTGGAAGAGGAAGTATGATCGACTTGCCAAAGAGAAAGCTGACATGGAGGCTGCCTATGAGAGGGAGATCAAGAAGTTGTGCACTTCCCGTCTTCCAGCATCCCGAGCTTCTAGGGATCCATAGGATGTTATTTACCTTTTCTCTTTGTAATGAATCAGAAACGCTGTATTTCTTTGTCTCAATATATTGAATGAAATATTTCCATGAGCAATTAAAATGTGTAAATATTCAAAATATTGCAAACAATACCCTAAGGGTTCCTTGAAAACAAAGCATTTGCACAAGCATTGCATGCATCATACTCATCTCATTTGCATAACAGGTGTTCTCAGGCCATCTTCTCACTTTGATTCCTGTGTCCAGACAGGATAGCTGATCAAAGACCGCATCGCTACTCAACAAGGCTCAACCATCAACGCAACATGGATCAGGTTCAAGCCGAGTTGGCAGAGATGAGGGCAAGCATGGCCCAATTTATTCACATGATGCAAGGGGTCGCACAAGGCCAAGAAGAGCTACGAGCAATGGTCCAGAGGCAAGAAGCTACATTGCCACCGCCCAACCAGCCTCTGCAAGAAGGAAACCCAGTTCCTGAGGTCCCTGCCGCTGCTATTCCCGTCAACAACTACGCTGTGGGTGAAGAGTTGAGGGGTATCCGAGTCGACGGTCAACCGATTGCTCCGGATGTTGTTAGTCCCAGAGTCATCCATGCTCCGGTCCGTAACAGAATTCCAATTGTTGACAGACAAGAGGATTTGTTTACTATGCTCAGCGAAGACGACAACATGTTGGGTAGAAATGATGCGAGAGATCGCAAAGTGGAGGCCCTTGCTGAAAAAATCAGAGCAATGGAATGTCAAAACTCTCTCGGTTTTGACGTTACCAACATGGGATTGGTTGAAGGACTCAGAATCCCGCATAAATTCAAGGCACCGTCATTCGACAAATACAACGGTACCTCTTGCCCTCGCACCCATGTGCAGGCGTACTATAGAAAGATATCCGCATATACAGACGATGAGAAGATGTGGATGTATTTCTTCCAGGATAGTCTATCTGGGGCATCCTTGGATTGGTACATGGAATTGAAGCGGGATTCAATTCGGTGCTGGAGAGACCTGGGTGAGGCGTTCCTCAGGCAGTATAAGCACAATATGGACATGGCTCCAACCAGAACTCAGTTACAAAGTTTATGTCAGAAGAACAATGAAAGTTTTAAAGAGTACGCCCAGAGATGGCGCGAACTAGCTGCGAGAGTTCAACCCCCTATGCTGGAAAGGGAGTTGACTGACATGTTCATTAGCACTCTACAAGGTGTCTATATGGACCGGATGGGAAGTTGCCCATTCGGAAGCTTTTCTGACGTCGTTATCTGCGGCGAAAGAACTGAGAGCTTGATCAAAGCTGGGAGGATCCACGATACTGGTTCCTCATCGTCATCCAAGAAACCCTTCTCTGGGGCACCTCGCCGTAGAGAAGGAGAAACCAACGCTGTACAGCACAGAGGGAGTGCTTACAGATCCAACAACAGGGACCAGTATCGTCCAATCGCCGCAGTGACCATTCCTGCACCTCAACCGCGTCCACAACAACAACAAAGGGTTCAACAACAACCGCAACGACCTCAACAACAGCAACAACAACAACAACGTCCTTTCCAGCCTCAGCAGAGACAGAGGTTGAATCCTGATAGGAGATTTGATCCTTTGCCTATGTCGTACGCAGAGCTACTACCCGAACTACTCCGGTTAGGGTTTGTAGAGTTGCGTACGATGGCAACTCCTACCGTACTGCCACCCGGTTACGATGCAAATGTGAGATGTGACTTTCACTCTGGGGCACCAGGCCACCATACTGAAAGATGCCGGGCGTTTCAGCACAAGGTTCAGGATCTGATTGATTCCAAGACAATCAACTTCTCTCCGGTCCCGAATGTCGTGAACAATCCTATGCCACAACATGGAGGGCATAGGGTTAATAACATTGAAGATGGAGAAGCTGAAGATCTGGTTGTGAATGTTGAAGATGTCCAGACTTCCTTACTGATTGTCAAGGGCCGATTGTTGAAGGGGGGTGTTGACCCGGGCTGTAATGAAGATTGTGTGGGCTGTTCAGAGGTTGTCAACGGTTGTGACCAGTTGAAGACTGGTATTCAGAGGTTAATGGACGAAGGCTGTCTACAGTTTAGCCGTGCTACCAGAGATAATGGGGCAGTGTCTACTGTCACCATTTTTTATAAGCCGGCTGAAGGAAGAGGACGTGGGGCTGTCAGTACACCCACCACCAGCAATACTCCGGTTACCATTTCTACCCCGGTAACCATCAGAGCACCTACTACTATTGTGGCGTCCGGCAGAGGACAGATTGAAAATAGTAGGGCTGTGCCCTGGAGTTATGACAACGCCTATCGCCGGGATAGGAGGGCTGGTAATCAGACAAGGCCAATTGTTCAAACACCAGTCACGATCAGTGCTCCTGTGAGGATCCCTGCTGTTACAAGTCCGGTAGTGGACAACGTTGGAGGACAGGGAGGTTTCACAAGGAGTGGACGACTGTTTGCACCTCAGCCTGTGAGGGATACTGCTGCTGAGTCATCTGCAAGGGCTAAGGGCAAACAGGCAGTGGTTGACGAAGAACCGGCTCAGAAGGAGGCTGAGGGTTCTTTTCAGAAAGATGTTGAGGAGTTCATGAAGATCATCAAAAAGAGTGACTACAAAATTGTGGATCAGCTCAACCAAACTCCGTCAAAAATCTCAATACTCTCTTTGCTGATGTGTTCTGAGGCACATCGGGATGCCTTGTTGAAGATGCTGAATATGGCGTACGTCCCGCAAGAGATATCAGTCAACCAGCTAGAGGGTGTTCTAGCAAATGTGAGTACCAGGCACGGTGTAGGTTTCACTGACCTAGACTTGACACCTGAGGGCCGTAATCACAACAAAGCCTTGCACATCACTATGGAGTGCAAAGGTGCTGTTCTATCTCACGTGCTAGTGGACACCGGGTCGTCCCTGAATGTCCTTCCGAAGCAAATACTGAAGAAGATAGATGTCGAGGGAGTCGTGCTCACTCCCAGTGACCTGATCGTGCGTGCATTCGACGGATCCAAACGTTCTGTGTTTGGTGAAGTCACCTTGCCAGTGAAGATAGGTCCAGAAGTCTTCGACATCGTGTTTTATGTGATGGACATTCAGCCTGCTTACAGCTGTTTGTTGGGGCGTCCTTGGATACACGCCGCTGGAGCAGTCTCGTCAACTCTCCATCAGAAACTCAAATATGTCTGGAACGGTCAGATCGTGACCGTCTGTGGTGAAGAGGAGATTCTGGTGAGTCATCTCTCCTCATTCAAATACGTTGAGGTGGATGGCGAGATCCATGAAACCCTGTGCCAGGCATTTGAGACTGTGGCATTGGAAGGTGTAGCTTGTGCAGAGCAGAGGAAGCCAGGCGCTTCAATATCATCTTACAAGCAAGCCAAAGAGGTTGTTGACTCCGGCAAAGCAGAAGGCTGGGGCAAGATGGTTGACTTGCCGGTAAAGGAAGACAAATTCGGCATTGGGTACGAGCCTCTTCAAGCAGAGCAGAGCATACGAGCAGGTCCGAGCACCTTCACCAGCGCTGGGCTGATGAACCATGGGGACGTCTTTGCTACTGATGGTGAAGACAGTGATCATGAGTTGGATGTCTGGGTCCGCCCTTGTGCACCAGGCGAGGTCATCAACAATTGGACGGCAGAAGATGTAGTCCAAGTTACTCTACTGACAGAGTAATTTTCTTTTGTTTTTTTCATTTTGCATGAAAACCCTACGTTCTGCCCAGGGCGTAGTGGTTCATTGTAGGGCCACATCATGTTCGCAATGTTTATAAATAAAGGACGTTTTTTCAATCAAATTTTGAGGTCTTTGTCTTTCTATTTTCGGTTTTCCACTTTTTCAAAACAATAAAAATGGCAATGTTTTTGTTTTTTGTGACTTTATTGAAATCTTTTTCTAAAAACAAAACATTAAACATGCAGAAGTGATCTTTTGGCACCCACTGTGAACGACTCTGTTATGGCTCAGTATGATTTCAACAATCCCATCTACCAAGCTGAAGAGGAGAGTGAGGAAGACAGTGAACTCCCTGCAGAATTGGTCAGACTACTGAAGCAAGAGGAAAGGGTCATCCAACCTCACCAGGAAGAGCTGGAAATTGTCAATCTGGGTACTGAGGACGCCAGAAAAGAGATCAAGATTGGGGCTGCTTTAGAAGACTCTGTCAAGAGGAGGCTAATCGAGATGCTGAAAGAATATGTGGAAATATTCGCCTGGTCATACCAAGATATGCCTGGGTTGGATACAGACATCGTGGTGCATCGGTTACCTCTTAGGGAAGAGTGTCCGTCGGTCAAGCAGAAGCTTCGCAGAACTAGTCCTGATATGGCTGTCAAGATTAAAGAAGAGGTTCAGAAGCAGTGGGATGCAGGTTTCCTGGCTGTTACAAGTTACCCGCCGTGGGTTGCCAACATTGTTCCCGTGCCGAAGAAGGATGGCAAAGTCAGGATGTGTGTCGATTACCGAGATCTGAATAGGGCGAGTCCGAAAGATGATTTCCCATTACCTCACATCGATGTATTGGTTGATAATACGGCTCAATCCTCGGTATTCTCTTTCATGGACGGTTTCTCAGGCTACAACCAGATCAAGATGGCGCCAGAGGACATGGAAAAGACGACATTCATTACACCTTGGGGCACGTTCTGCTACAAAGTGATGCCATTTGGGCTGAAGAATGCCGGTGCTACCTATCAGAGGGCAATGACGACTCTCTTTCATGACATGATGCACAACGAAATCGAAGTGTACGTGGATGATATGATTGCGAAGTCGCAGACGGAAGAGGAGCACCTGGTAAATCTGCAGAAGTTGTTTGACAGACTGGTCAAGTTCAAACTGAGGCTGAATCCGAACAAGTGCACGTTTGGAGTGAGATCCGGGAAGCTCTTAGGCTTCATTGTCAGTGAGAAAGGGATTGAGGTAGATCCAGCTAAAGTCAAAGCTATTCAAGAGATGCCTGAACCGAAGACGGAAAAGCAAGTCCGTGGGTTTTTAGGGAGGTTGAACTACATTGCAAGGTTCATATCTCATCTAACTGCCACATGTGAACCAATTTTCAAACTACTCAGAAAAAATCAGGCGATCAAATGGAATGATGACTGTCAGGAAGCTTTTGACAAAATCAAAGAATACTTACAAAACCCTCCAATCCTGATTCCTCCAGTTCCTGGGAGACCACTGATCATGTACCTATCAATCACCGAGACTTCGATGGGGTGTGTATTGGGTCAGCATGACGAGTCTGGTCGAAAAGAGCATGCCATATACTACCTGAGCAAAAAGTTTACCGACTGTGAAACAAGATATTCACTGCTCGAGAAAACTTGCTGTGCTTTGGCCTGGGCTGCTCGCCGACTAAGGCAGTATATGTTGAACCATACTACTCTGTTGATTTCTAGGATGGATCCAGTCAAATACATCTTTGAGAAGCCAGCTCTCACTGGACGTGTTGCCCGTTGGCAAATGATCTTAACCGAGTACGACATTCAGTACACGTCGCAGAAGGCCATCAAGGGTAGTATTCTGTCAGACTATCTCGCCGAGCAACCGATCGACGACTATCAGCCTATGATGTTTGAATTCCCTGATGAAGACATCATGTATCTGAAGGCGAAAGACTGTGAAGAGCCGCTTGTTGAGGAAGGACCTGATCCTGATGACAAGTGGACACTGATGTTTGATGGGGCCGTGAATATGAACGGTAACGGTGTTGGTGCAGTGTTGATCAATCCCAAAGGTGCTCATATACCTTTTTCTGCCAGATTGACATTCGACGTCACCAACAATGAAGCTGAGTACGAGGCTTGTATCATGGGGATAGAAGAAGCCATTGATCTGAGGATCAAAACACTCGACATATTTGGAGATTCAGCTCTAGTGATCAATCAGGTCAATGGAGATTGGAATACAAACCAGTCACATCTGATTCCGTATAGAGATTACACCAGAAGAATACTGACGTTCTTCAAGAAGGTGAAGTTGTATCATGTCCCCCGGGACGAGAATCAGATGGCTGATGCCTTGGCTACTTTATCCTCTATGATAAAGGTTCATTGGTGGAATCATGTGCCACATGTTGCTGTGAATCGACTCGAGAGGCCTGCATATGTGTTTGCAGCCGAGTCTGTTAATGCTATTGATGATAAGCCGTGGTATTATGACATCAAAAACTTCCTCAAGACTCAAGAGTATCCTGAGGGTGCGTCGAAGAATGATAAGAAGACCCTGAGAAGGCTGGCTGGAAGCTTTTATCTGAATCAGGATGATGTGCTATACAAGAGAAACTTTGACATGATCTTGCTCAGATGCGTGGATAGACACGAAGCAGACATGTTAGTGCAAGAAGTGCACGAGGGTTCGTTTGGTACCCACGCTGGTGGTCATGCAATGTCGAAGAAATTGCTGAGAGCCGGATATTACTGGATGACTATGGAATCCGATTGCTTTAAATATGCTCGGAAATGCCATAAGTGTCAAATCTATGCTGATAAAGTGCATGTACCACCAAGCCCATTGAATGTCATGAACTCGCCTTGGCCGTTTGCCATGTGGGGCATCGACATGATTGGAAGGATTGAGCCTACTGCTTCTAATGGACATCGTTTCATCTTGGTTGCGATCGATTACTTCACCAAATGGGTGGAAGCAGCTTCCTATGCCAACGTCACCAAACAAGTGGTTGCCCGGTTCATCAAGAAAGAAATCATCTGTCGTTATGGAGTTCCCGAGAGAATCATCACTGACAATGGTTCGAATCTCAATAACAAAATGATGAAAGACTTATGCAGAGATTTCAAGTTTGAACATCACAATTCTTCTCCTTACAGACCAAAGATGAATGGTGCTGTAGAGGCAGCAAACAAGAACATCAAGAAGATTGTGCAGAAGATGGTCGTTACGTACAAAGATTGGCACGAGATGTTGCCTTTCGCTTTGCATGGATACCGTACCTCAGTGCGTACGTCGACCGGGGCAACCCCCTACTCCCTTGTGTATGGTATGGAAGCAGTCCTACCAGTTGAAGTGGAGATCCCTTCTCTGAGGGTATTATTGGATGTCAAACTGGACGAAGCCGAGTGGATTCGTACAAGGTTTAATGAGTTAAGCCTTATCGAAGAAAGACGGTTAGCAGCTGTATGCCATGGGCAGTTGTATCAGAGAAGGATGAAACGAGCCTTTGATCAGAAAGTGCGTCCTCGGACATTTCAAACTGGCGATCTAGTTTTGAAGAGGATCCTTCCTCCCGGTACAGATAACAGGGGCAAGTGGACTCCTAATTACGAAGGTCCATATGTTGTAAAGAAGGTTTTCTCCGGTGGAGCCTTGATGCTTACAACTATGGATGGTGAAGATTTTCCTTCCCCTGTCAACTCAGACGTAGTCAAAAAATACTTCGCATAAAATTGACCCGCTGGACAAAAAGAACAAAATAGTCCAGGCAAAAATGGGCATCCCGGCGAACCAAAAAACAGAAAGAAAAGGTTCGGGCAAAAGTTAGGGATAAAAATGGAAAAATTGTACACCCGGTAAGTCGAAAACCCGCAAGGGCGGCTTAGGCAAAAATGGGTATCCCGGTGGATTGAAAACCCGAAAGGGCGATCCAGCCAAAAGAGGGATTAAAGCGAAGACTACAGTCTGAGTCATCTGTACTTCGTCATGCTTCGTCAGCTACCATCTCGACAGATGTGATCGGTCCAGTCATTCTTCTCAGAAAGCAAGGAATTGGGAGGAAACTGATGATCTATGAGTTATAACAGAGTTGGGAAACAGTGGATGCCGTGTTCACATTGCCATTAGGATAGTTTATTTTTTCCTTTTGTGCGCAATTACCTCTTTCTAGGAATTGCTTCCCAATGTATTTCGCCTTTTCAGGCACACTTTCAATCAATAAAAGTCGCTATTCAGATGAATTGCCCTTGTTTTTACTTTTACTGTTTTGTTTGCGAAAACGTCCGATTTTTGATAAACATTGCATATAAAAACATGAAGGCTAAACAATGACGTGCAGAAAGATTAAAACATTTGAAAATCATTTTGAATGTTGAGGACACTTGAGCGTATCTTGTCCATGTACTCCCTGGGGCATCTGTTGTTCTGATTTGCGGGTCGTCACCTGTGAATATTTTCCCCAGTAAGGTCGTCGCCTGTGAGCACTCTCCAGCAGTGCTTTCCCCAGACAGAATCATTACCCTAGTCTATGGATTGTTCAAGCCTTCCCCAGCGAAGCAGTCATTTCTCCAGCGGAGATTATCCTACCAGAGGATTGGATGAGTTATCGTGGCAGATCGATATCCGCATCCCCAGCTGAGTTGATTTCTACTCGTGAATATTGTGGGTCGTCCCCCGGCGGAGTAGCGGTTATTTCCCAAAGCAGTCTGTTTTATCTGAGGGTTGCATGAAGCCTCATCCCCAAAGAGTCGTATGTTTTAGCTTCCCCAGCGGATTTTTTTATTTCCCCGAGCGGAATTTTTCATGGATTGATTGGGCTATCCCCGGCAGGTTTCCCTTTGCTTTCCCCTAGCAGGTTTGATTCATTTCTCTCCAACAAAGTTGTTTCATTACTCCCCGGCGAGTTGCTTTGTCTTCCCCTAGTGGATTTGTTTTGTTGGCTCCCCAGCAGCGGTTTGTATTGCTTCCCCCAGTAGATTTCATCTTGAAGATTTCTCAGCACAGTCGACCTGTGTATCTCTCCCCGCAGAGTTCTCATCATATTGCATTGCATATAGTAATCTTTGCATCCTCAAAATTGCGTAGCATTTCCATTCCAATATGGAGCATTACGCCATAGAAAAATTCAAACATATGCATTCATGTGTTCGAAACCACATCAGACCGCACCCCCGGCAGAAGCGGATCATTTTGTTCAAAATCAGCACCAGTCTGCTACAGTTGCTTCGACAGCATTCGGAATTGATTATCCCCACAGAGGTTCATTTCCCTCACCCGATGGTGACAGAGGTTTATTTCCTCACCCGATAGTGACAGAAGTTTGTTTCTCCCCAGTGAGACTCCCAGCAAGTGATCAGCCTTGCTTCAACATATCCCAGATATCGTTCTTTGTGATACCAGTAGGTGTCATGTCAACACCCGCGTGTGTCTTCTTTGTTTTGGGTGTCGGTAAACGCCATTCTTGTGATGTCGGTAAACATCGAGTCTCACCCAGTCATCGGTAAATGTCTGGTCATTTTTTGGTGTCGGTAAACACCATTGCTTCGGTGTCGGTAAACATCGAGTCTTCCTTTCGGTCATCGGTAAATGTCTGATAATCCCCAACAGAAATCCCCAGTAGAGTCATCGGTAAATGTCCTATCTGGTTTTCAGTTGCAATTTTTTGTTTGTCTCTTACCATAAATGTCCCCCCCCAGTCATCGGTAAATGTCTGGTCATTCTTTTTGATGTCGGTAAACATCATCTTTCGATGTCGGTAAACATCGTGTCTCACCCCAGTCATCGGTAAATGTCTGGTCATTCTTTTTGATGTCGGTAAACATCATCTTTCGATGTCGGTAAACATCATGTCTCACCCCAGTCATCGGTAAATGTCTGGTCATTCTTTTTGATGTCGGTAAACATCATCTTTCGATGTCGGTAAACATCGTGTCTCACCCCAGTCATCGGTAAATGTCTGGTCATTTCTTTTGATGTCGGTAAACATCATCTTTCGATGTCGGTAAACATCGTGTCTCACCCCAG
The DNA here is from genome assembly GCF_024323335.1 of Lathyrus oleraceus. Lineage (NCBI taxonomy): Eukaryota > Viridiplantae > Streptophyta > Magnoliopsida > Fabales > Fabaceae > Lathyrus > Lathyrus oleraceus. The sequence continues at coordinate 90,268,253 of NC_066580.1, read as the reverse complement.
TCATCGGTAAATGTCTGGTCATTCTTTTGGATGGCGGTAAACATCATCTTTCGATGTCGGTAAACATCGTGTCTCACCCCAGTCATCGGTAAATGTCTGGTCATTTCTTTGTTCTCTTGTTAATAAAATCAAAACCCCCAGAAGTCGTCGGTAAACGTCTTGTCTGGTATCACCACAAAGATTTTTGTTCCTCCCCAAGCGGAGATGCCATCGGTAAATGGCCCAGCTTTTTCGATATCGGTAAATATCGAGTACCCAGTTGCAGCAGCCATCGGTAAATGGTCTTGCTAAGTTTGACATCGGTAAATGTCAAGTTTCTTTGAAGCCACCATCGGTAAATGGTCTCGCTTCCTTTCAACATCATTTGTTTCCCAGCCGCCATCGGTAAATGGTTGTGCTGAAGTTGATATCGGTAAATATCAAAGTTTTAACCGTCGATAAATGGTTTGTTTTTTCAGAAGATATTTTCCCAGCAGCCATCGGTAAATGGTCGTGCTGAAGTTGATATCGGTAAATATCAAAGTTTTAACCATCGGTAAATGGTTTTGTTTTTCAGAAATTTGTGTTCCCCAGCCGCCATCGGTAAATGGTCGTGCTGAAGTTGATATCGGTAAATATCAGGTCTCCAGTTTCCAGCCATCGGTAAATGATCGTGCTGAAGTCGATATCGGTAAATATCAAATTTCCAGTTCCTCAACCATCGGTAAATGGTTTTGCTTTTCTGAAGCTGTCTTGCAGTTTGTCATCGGTAAATGACGTGGTTCCTTTTGTGTCATATCCAGTCGGTGCAAATTCTACGGTTCTTTTGTATTCAATCCCTGTTTACCCTGAAAGTCTGACAGCCGTTGCTCTCATCCGTTCGGGTTCCCAGCTGATTGAATAGGGGCAGCTGTAGCACCTCAAATTTGCACCTATCATTATACATACCATTTCATATTAGGTCATAACATATCATAACCCATTGCATAGCATTTGCATTGTTCCTCAGTTGCCTCAAGAGCAAGCAAGCAAGATTTAGGTCAAACTGATCAGGAGATCAGTCTACCAATCAAGCCAAGGTGTTTCTCAAGGAATCAAGGTCCTAGGGTTTGACCAACAAGTTCACATGCCTTGGGGGTATTTTTGAAGTGTTCAAGTCAAGGGTTGAAGGCTCAGAGGTCAGCAGTCAATGCACAGGCAGGCACAAAACCCTAGATAATCAACAGTCAATCAAAACAGTGGATGGTGGCCATTCTTTTGGAATTTGGGCACCATGATCAATCATCAAGAGTTCATATGTCTTGGGACATCATTTGAAGTCAAGATTTCAAGGAACTAGGGTTTGGAATTCATCAGATGTGCACAGTCAGGTCCAAAACCCTAGAAAAGTCAAAGTTGGTCAACTGTGATTGATTCTTTGGATTGGATGGATAGAAATGGTTTGAAGGAGTTTGTTCATGTCCTAATAAACCTCATATGTCATGGCAATCAACATCATGGAAGAATTTGAAGCAAATCAGAAAAATTCCCAAAATAGAAACTGGACCTGTAATTTCAACTGCCAAAAATAGAAACTTCTTGATCCTCAACTTGCATCATGATACGAGCTTCAAATGAATTTTTGCCCAACATGAAAGTTGAAGATCTTGTTCTCCCATTTTCAAAAAGTCCAAGAACTCCCAAATCCCATGTGTGGTTGTCAAGATATGATCCAATCATTTTCACCAAATTTTGAACTTCAACTGAGCATATCTCCCAAACCATAAGGCCAAATTTGGTGGGGTTTTTTCCTACAAACCACATTTTTCATCCTCTTTCCAAAAATATAAATTTCATGACCTAAAACCTTGCCAATCAAAATGGCATTTTTGGACCTTTTTCACTTAAATTCAAAGTTTGACCAAACTTTGACTTTTTGCTTCTTTGACTTTTTCTTGACTTGGCCAATTGAGAAATGTTCTAAACCATATTTGTGACTTGCCTCAAGCTTAAAAGCATGTTCATAACACCATTATACTCCATTTTTGAATCAAAATGCAAAGTAGGCCAATGGTGCAAATAACCTCATTTGAGCAAATCAAGTACAACATTCTGCAGCAGGCCACCAAAACAGCACAAGCAAATGTCATGTACAACCATTCCACAAGCCCACTCGAGCAGCAATCCACACCTCCACTTCTACACTTTCCAAATTAGCAAATATGCATATTGGTGCATTTAAGTTAATAAGGTTTAGCATTTGATTAACTAACAGTAAACAGATGATATAAAGGCATTATTCTGTCATTTGCAACCCTAGGGGAAACACGGCAGCCACACAGAAATACACATATTCTCCTTCTTGCATTTTTTGGCATTTCAAAAATTCTGATCAAACCCTCAAAGCACACAAGAAACCCTTGCTTTCTCCATCATCTAAACCTCATTTGAGAGGGTTTTCGAGCATCAAATCTTGACTGTGGTGCATTTCCTCGGTCTGTTTTCTTCAAGCCATAGTAATGGAAAATCGTGAGTTGGATAATTAAGAGTATCATTGAGCTAGCATACTTCAAGAATCCTCCATTATAAAGCACAAGGGCCATTTGTTTGAGCAAATTCCACCAAGTAACCACTGTTCCATTGGATTCTTCAAAACAAGTAAGTGAATCGATTTTCTCCTTTTACCATGCCATGCTATGTCTTAACTAGTTTGTGTCGTGCTGATTTTAAGGAACTTTAAATGGCTTGAAATGGTTAAGCATGCTGTAGGATATTTGGATTTGAAGTATGATGTACAAATGTATTTGCCCTCGATTCATGATTAATAAGGTGTTTTAAGAGAAACCATGCTTTGATCCTTGGTATATGTTGAATGCTGATGAGATTACCATGCTTGATTGTTGTGTCTGGAACTTTTGTTTTTGGTCGACTGCTGGATTTGATGATGATATGCTGTTCATGTCAAACTTAACTCTGCCCAGATTTTCTCATGGTTGATGATTTGTTTTGTTGATTGATTAATGCTGCTTAATAGTGATACTTCATGGCCGGGAGTTTTGGTTGATAATGTTTGTCCATGTGTTGATGATTTAAATGATGAACCATGAATGTTGAATACTGAAGGTTGCTGCAAGTGCCAAACCCTAAATGGTGCATGAAGCATTTCTAAACCCTGCTGCTGTGATTGTTTATTCGAGTTTTGTGTTATGATAATGTTGAACATATACTGCTACTTTATGATTTATGTTGAAAGCTGTGAATGCATTGCTGTTTGATCTGTTGGTATTTGAATGATTGTTTTGAAGTTGGATAATGAGCCTACCCTGCTGCTGTTTTAAATATGTCCAGAAAATCAATGATTTGTGTTTGGTTGTGGCCATTTGATTGTTGCTTTAATTATTATGTTAACATGTTGCTGTTGTTATTTTTTTTTGATCGATTGATGAACCTGCTTTAAGAACAAATGCCAATGCCTTGCTTTATTAGAAACCATGCTGCAGTTTCAAAACCCTATGAACATGTCCAGGAATCCACAGGATTGGTGTTTGTTTATGTTTAGTTTATGGCTATTTTGAATATTACATGAATATTGTTGTTGCCTATTATCATGCTGCTGTTTTGAATGTGCTTAGAAAAAGCCATATGTCTGTATTGTATGATGTTGTTTGCTTGCCGAATGCCATGGATGGTTGATGTTTGAATTCGTTTGAATGGTGATTGAATATGCATGAAGAGCATGAACACATGCTGTTATAAACCCTAGAAACCTGCCCAGAATGCATGAGCTCGTGTTTCATCTGTATGTTGCATGATGCGTTTCAGTAGCATGTTGATGGGATGATTGAATTTTGCTTGGCTGATGTGATTACAATTGCCCTGCTATAAAACCTTAAGTTGTCCTGAAAATCCATGTGAAGCATGTTGTATGCTGTTGTTTGTTTGCAGTAGGAGCACTACCAATGATATGATTAATTGTATGTTGTTGGAATTTTGATTTGTTGATGATGTTGATAAACCAAGTTTCCAAAACCATGAGCTGCCATGATAGTTAAATCCTGCTACTGTTATGCTTGAACACACGAATTGCCCTGCTGTTTTGTTTTTTTATCCGTCCAGAAATCCATGTGGTTCGTGGTTGGTGTGTATAGTTTGTGGCTACTTGATTTGTTGCATAGTTGTTATGATTATATGCTGCTATTTCATTTGTTGTTTTGATCGAATGCCCATGCCATTGTCAAACCCTAATACTGCATGCCATGCCCAGAAATATTGAAGTTGGATTGGTTGATTTTCATGCGCGCACTGTTCTGTTGGATCATAGCCAATCACAACATTTCGTTGTGTGCTTCAAAACGCTGCAGTTTTGATTAGTGATATCCAGAATTACAAGATTGCCATTCCTTTGACTTGTGTTGACCATATGCCTTGCTAGTTTGTTCATGTTTTGCCCAATTAATCACCCATTTTCCACATTTAATTTCTCAGTCATTTTTATTCCAAAAATTCTGATTCTTTTTCCATGATGATCACAAATGTGTCTAGTTTTTAATTATGATTTTTATTATTTTTTTGGTTGGCTGGATTTTTATTGATAAATGATTTCTCAACATGTATGCCATATTGATACATCTTACCATTTCAATTGTGAAATAATGATGTTATATCCATTGCCTTTGAAATTTTTTGTGATGAAACTAGACATGTTCACCTTCATTTTGGTATAAAGTTTGTGGATTTCCCATTTGTGGTTTGCTGGTTATGAATTTTTGAAGTTATGTGTTACATTTGTTGTTACACCACGATCATGCATTTTCCCTAATTTTGTTCACATACTTCCTTGCATCCAAATGACCCCAAATTTTGCATGAATGATCTCTTGTATGTCTAATTGATGTATGAATTTTCTTGGAATTAATCTTGCTGTTTTCCATTTGATTGTGAATTTTCTCCCATGCTTGGTCATTTGTTGACTTTTTTGTGCTATGCCTTGCCAAATCCTTTGTGAAATTCTCATAACATATTGTATGATCATGAAACTTCATATGTGATAACTAGACTCTTTGAGATTTGCATTGGTGTTAATCTCATTCATTTCTCTTCTGTTTTCAAATTGATATGTTTTTTTGAAGTTGACCTATGCTTGTTGACTTTCACCATGCTTACTTGAATTTGGTTTGACCTCATGATTTTATTTGACTGCCTTCCTCTCATCCAAATGCCATGAAATTTTACATGTCTACCATGTTAGATGTTAGGATTGAGTGTGATTTATTTCATAATTTTTGGAATTGTTTGAGTTGACTTTTGATGCAAGTCATTCTGTTGACTTTTGTATGCTTTCCTTTGCCTTGTTTAGGTTTCAAATGTTCATGAAATGATAATGATGCATGATTTGAATGTGGGCCCAAGTGTGTTAGCTTCCCAAATGTTTGACTTTGACTTTGAGTTGACTTTTCCTTGCTGCCTTGACTTTTTCTTTCATGTTTGACCCTAGGCTAGTCCTAGTGGTCCTTTGGACTTATGTTGAGTTCATCTGTTTCAGGTTGAGCACAATGCTTCAAAGATCATTCAGATTTGTTTGAATATGATTTGTTTGTCCCATGCTAACCTTTTGTTTTGTAGGTGACTCATGTAACTTGAGTCTTGCTTTGCACAGTTGACCTCCTGTGGTTGACTGTTTATCCATTTCTTTTGATTTTGACTGTTGACTTGTTTACTAATGAGTTTGACTTTTTTCAGGTACTTTAGTTGCCTAAGTTCTTTGAACTTGCTTGCTTTGCTTTTTAGCATTTGCTTTGAGGTATAATTACTTCTTCTTCATGTAGTCTGGAGACCCGGTCTGTTATTTGACCGGGCAAACTGTCTGAAGTCCTCCTTAAGAGGCAATGCCTGTGTTTGTTTAAATTTGTCCTAAGCAGGAAAAGTCCTTCAAGTAAGGCAATTGGTGGAAGGTAGGGATAAGCAATCTATCCCCCACTATTCAGTGTGTACTCTCTTTGCTCCCAGTACCTGGTTGAAGCATTGAGATAAATACCCAAGATCTAATCGAGTCAATAATGGGGAAAGAGTTCCATCTTTCTGGACTCCCCCACTTTCTATTTGATGCTCTCTCTTACCTGAGATAGAAGCAATGAGGCACACCCCTCATCTCCTATTCATCTGCTTCACCTGAGCCCCTCAATGGCCAGGTTAAGAGCGACCTTCACCCATTACAGTGGACTTTCAAAGTCAAACCCTCTTGTGTGAGCCCCCAATTGTTTGGCTATAGAGTGTGCTGTTTGTTATTCATTGACTGATTGCTTGCTCTATGTGCATTTGCTTGCCTGTATGTTATGCATTTATCATCATCAATTACCATTAATGCATGAGCATCTCTTTTGTCTGTTTGACATCATTATTGTTGTTTACCCATTGAGGACAATTGTAAGTCCCACAAGTTGGCATTTGTTCCTATGATATGGAAGTGAGTATAAGTCCATCACATTGGCCACTCATCTTATCTTTGCTTGTTGTATAGTTTGTATGTGAGGATACAATTGTAAGTCCCACAAGTTGGCAGTTGTTTTCCTAGGATCATACTGTGTGTTAGAGTAAGTCCCACAAGTTGGCATCTGACATCCACTGTTTTATTTTATCTGTTTATGAGAGGATGCAATTATAAGTCCCATAAGTTGGCATTTGCTTTCCTATGATCATGTGTGGGGTTAACCTAAGTCCCACAAGCTGGCAGTTGACTTCCATATTTCTTCATTGTTTTCTTTTTGAGGAGATTAGTGTAAGACCATTGAGTGGCCTCTGATATCCAGTTCTGTTTTAGGAGATTGGTGTAAACCCAGCCATTGGTATCCGATATCCGCTTTTGTTTGTGAGATTGGAGTAAGACCATTGAGTGGCATCCGGTATCATTTGTTTGTTTGCTTTATTACTTACTTTCCATTCCAAAGGACACCCTTGAATCATTTCTCATATGATCTCAAGAAGTGAACCTCCTGAGAAGCTTTACTTTCCATCCTCACTCATTCATCCTCATTGTGTCCTAGAACCTTTTCACACTTTGATCTTAAACTTGACTTAGACATTGTGCAAACATCTTCATGTTTTTTTTCAAACTAAAAACCTGGACTCAAGTCCTTGACTCTTTTCACAAACTCCATTTCATAATACTTCTTTTGAATTAATCTTAATCATACTTTGACTTCACTTTCATAATCACAATCAATTAACTTCACTCATTCACTTGTTTTGGCCATGTCCATTAATCTTTTCATGCATTAGCCGTAGGTTTCAATTATCATTGTGGTTGATGTAAACCTCACCTTATCTTTAGTGAGTCGACAGTAAGACTTCCGTATTGAAAATAGGGTTAACCCCTCTCGTACGTCGAAGCTATCCTCGCATGGTGGATGTTGGTTTTGGTCGAGTGTTCTCCCATTGATAATGAAAAGCCTCAGTGCTATTGTTTAAAATTGAATCCAACTCACTTTTGGAAATCTTTTAGCCGAACTACGGCGTTTTGATCCTTACCTTTGATGGAAGGTACGTAGGCAGCGGGTTCATCCGCTCAAACCCAATAAAACTTGTACATTCTTTCCTCATCATCTCACTCATGTTTGCACAATGCATATGTCTTAACAAATAACAATCTTTTACAACAAGTGTGAAAAGGGCTCCCTAGGAGTACCTAGGACGTAGTGGGTGCCTAACACCTTCCCATTGCGTAACTTACCCCTTACCCGGAATCTCTGATCTTTTATTAGTTTTCTACGTGTAAAACTTCTTAGGCTTTTGTTCGCTTTTTAGCCAGTCCTTTGGATAAATAAAAGTGCGGTGGCGACTCGAAACTTCATTGTATTGCTTTGCTTATGGTTTAATCGATAAATCATATGGCGACGAATACACCGCTACAAACCCTAATTGTGGGTGCTCATCATTGGTGACTCATCTGAGCTTTGTTTAAGCTTGAAACCCTAGCTTGGGAGGTCATTCCTTGAGGTTTACCTATTAACTATTGCTTGTGCATCAAACCCCAGTTGTGCCCATGTATTTTAAGCATTGACTTGGTGATTGAAGCCATACTTCCTAGAGAGTGCATTTGGTCATTTCAACTTGCATTTGTCATCAATCATCTGCTTAGAGCTTATTACTTGATTGTTTGATTTTGGTCTATGCAAATTGGTTCATGAACCATTGTGTGTGATACATTGATTCTTATTATGGATTCATTATTTTGTTGGTTCATTTGCATCCATTTAACTTTAGTCCATTTTGGCATTCCTAATTCATATTTGCATTGGACATTCATGACCACTTGGTTTAGTAATGTAGCTTCACCCATTACATGATGCATGGTTCATAATGCATGTTCAAAATTGAGTTTAGTAAGAAACTGTGTTTGAATTTCAACACAAGAATCATGTTTGTTCATTAATCACTTCGCTTTGAAACAATCCATCATTACATCACAAAATCCTTAGAAAAATTCATTTTCATACAAAAAAATACATTTTTAACCTAAGTTGACTTTTGGTCAACCAGTTTACCAAAGTCAACTGACTAAATCTACTTATCCTAACCTTAATTCCTACTTTACTTTTTCTACAAGCTATCCCATTTTTTGCACGAGTCCTCAAAAACCTCCATTATTGAAATTGGCCATGGCCATGTTACTTTGCATAATCCTCGTGTGTGTACCATCCTGCAAAAACAAAAATAACCATACAACCACATTACAATGTAACATACACGATCCATTCCAACCCAACCAAGCAGCATAGTAGCAACTAGTATACACATACATTCCTAACTTCACAATGTTGAATTTCTATTACTTACATATCATACATTCAGCATTCTATAGCGATAAATTCATGATCGTCAGGCTATGGATAAGCAAGACATCAACAAAACAAGAGTCGCCACCGCGCTTTTATGGTTTCCAAGGGAAAAGGGAAAAGTACGAACAGAACCCAAAAAGTAAGAAGTTTTCAAATCAAAACTAATAAAATGTCAGAGATTACAGGTAAGGGGGTTGGTTACACAGAGGGAAGGTATTAGCACCCAAAGTGTCCTAGGTACTCCTAGGGAGCCCTTTTTTGTGTGCATATGTATTTTGTACAAATTGATGTATACAAACAAATAGAATGAGGGGATGAGAAAAGAATTCATTAATTATATTTTTGTGTTTGACAAGACCTTCGGACTTATGCCTACGTACCAACATAAAAATGAGGGATCAAAACCTCGTAGTTCGTGGTATAAATTTCAAAGTGGATGTATTGCTTTTAATAAAAATTAAGTTTGAAAGGCACAAAGGCCTAAAATGGTTTGAATGAGTTAGTTCTTTTTGCCTTTTTGAAAGTTTAAGTCAAGTATAATTAAATCTATTTACAAGTTTGACTAAGAAAAGGAGTTTAAAAATGCAATTGCATAAGGCTAAAGTTTCTAGTTTGTAAAGGTCTAAGTTTTAGGAAAAAAACACTAGTAGGAACAAAGAAGATTTTTTAAAAAGAGAGCGAGAGATTTTGAAATTAAAGAAGTGGGGAGGAGATGAAGAGACTAATCCTAAGCACAAAATTAAAAGTTAAGAGTTGAAAAGATCTGACCGATGGGTAGCAATCCAATAGACAAGAATGTCATATAGAAACCCAAATTCCCTTGGATATTAGAATCAAGCAACAAACAAGCATACAATATTAACTTGAAGAGTAAGACATCAAATAAAGATAGCCACATCCAAGCTTTAGCCACTCCATAATTGATAACGCAAAAATACATCATGTATTTTCCTTGACTTACATTCAAAAATCGTACCACTTTCATTTATATTCTGATTATTCCACAAGTGTTCGAGTTATTTTTGCAGGTATTTCAATTCCCGTGTTTAAATGAGCAAAGTATAGAAAAGGAAGGAAAAGAAGAAGAAACAGAAGAGAAAACAACAGAAAAGTAGAAAATACAAATCTTGTGCATTTGACGACCGTCACGAACCCTGTCACGACCGGCCCGCCCTGGGTGTCACGACCGACACGAACCCTGTCATGACCGGCACGTCCTGGGTGTCACGACCGGCACAAACCCTGTCACGACCGTCACAAGGCCAAAAGAAGCGTATTGAATTTGTCAACAGAAGTGATCCACACACCCATTTTTCTCGCTCCTCAGCCCACTTCCCGTGAATTTCTCACTCAACCAAGTCACACTTATTTCTCTCAATTACCAAGACCAAATGGAGAATATAAAAGGATGGAAGTTGGAAACCTACGGGCACGCTTGATTTTCCTCCTAAAGGCAGCTTTCAAGATTTTTCTCTGCATTTATTTTCTACATCAATTCTGTTTTCGACTATTATTTTTCTTCAGCAACATTGTTTTCTTTTACCGCAATTTAGTTACAATTCCGTTTAGAGTTTCCATTTTCCCTTTCCCTTTTTCGTTTTTCATTTAGCCAAAGTAGTAGTTTCCTACATTGGGGAACTACTGCAATTTATTTAATTTAGTTTAAGCAAATATTTCGAAGAAGTAGAATCCTACCGACCTGTGGAGGACTGCTCTAGTACTTCAAGATTCGGCAATATTCGATTAATCCAATTTCTAGGTTTTTATTCAATTATTATTGTTATTGCTTTATTATTTTTATAATCATGTTTTCTTTATTGGTAATCTGTTTATGTTCGTCTGTGTTTGTGTTATTTAACATGTCTGGCTAAACTATCGGTATCAGTATGTAAACAATTTAATTAGACGGGATTTAATAATAATCGGTGTAAAACTTTTTTTCTCAAACAATCTTTTTGGCAGTGGTTTTTAATTTAAATTTAATTAACTTTGTCACGAGAGTGAGAAGCTATTTAATAAGGTTTTGCCACGAGAGTGGGAAATTAACTAAGGTGAGAACCGACAATCGCGAGAGCGTGATGGTCGAACTAGAGAGTAGAAACTAGACATTGATTTTAAAAACAGCGAGAGCACTTTAAAAGCAATTAGAACTTATTTATTTTCAAAAAACATTTTTAACTTCAAATGGGACAGCGAGAGCGTACACTCTGACTTAAAAGTATAGTCCGAGTCAACAATCACGAGAGTGTGAGATAAAGCCTTTTAAATGAGTATTTTCTACTAAAAGATATTTGGTAATTAAAATATACACCGATGACTTATTGAATCCCTGACGATTAATGCGTTGCATACTAATATCCTTTGATTAATATTTTCTTAAAAACTTAACTTCCTATAGATTTAATTTTTGTTCAACCAAACCTCTAAAAAATCATCTCCTTAGCTAAACATAGTAACATCGATAGTATTAGTTTGACCATCGGTCCCTGTGGGTTCGATATCTTTTAAAACTAAAACGACTAGATTGTGCACTTGCAGTCAAGTACCCGATAAACTATAATCTATATACAGCCACGAGACGTATCAAGTTTTTGGCGCCGTTGCCGGAGACCTGATTTAGTCAAATAGTGCGATTCTTTCATTGCGCAGTATAGACTAAGGTAAAAACTAATTTCCTTTCCTTTATTTCCCGGTTGTATGCCAAGTACTCGCTCACAAGGCAAAAACTTAGCACCACCAATCGCAGAATTAGAGCGTTTCTTATATTTAAGACGCCGAATACTAGAGTACCCATGAAGGTACAATATTCCTGATATCTTCTTTCCTACTACTGAACCTGTTGAAAAACCAACCATGGCTACAGTGGAACCACAAAATCGTCCTCTTAAGTTCTACGCTACCCTGTCCCAACAAGAACCTCACAACAATATTGCTTCCCCTGCTATCAATCGAAACGATTTTGAGTTGAAACCCTCATTATTATCAGCTTTCCAGCAACATCAATTTGCTGGAAATCCTACGGACGACCCTAATGAACATTTGACCAAGTTTGTGCAGTACGCAGACACTGTGAAGGCGAATGGTGTATCTCAAGATGCGATAAGACTACGCCTTTTTCCTTTCTCTCTAAGAGACAGAGCTTAGGCTTGGTTGCAATCCTTGCTATCCAACTCATTCACTACATGGGAAGAACTGAAGAACGTTTTCTTACCCCGATATTTTCCGCCAAGCAAAACTGCTATGCTGAGAGCTCAAATCAACGAATTTCGACAAAAAGATATAGAATCTCTCTACGACGTGTGGGAGAGATACAAAGATATGATGAGGATATGTCCACATCACGGTCTCGAAGACTAGGTGATCATTCACACATTTTACAATGGGCTTCTGTATAACACAAGACTGATAGTAGACGCTGCCGCGGGCGGTGCACTTATGGACAAGCCATACAATGAAGCCTATCAACTCATTGAAAATATGGCCCAAAACCATTGCCAATGGGGAGGTGAAATAACTCCAGTAGAAAAGTCCCAAACAAAAAGTGGAATGTACGAAATCAGTAGCCTTGACCATGTCCATGCAAAGGTAGAGGCCCTTGTTCAAAAGTTAGACAACTTGACCATACCACCCGCAGCCACCGTGGCTGCCGTGACTCCAAACTGTAAGTTATGTGGAACTCCTGGACACACTGCACCAGAATGTCAGATATTAGCAGGAGTCTCCACTGATCAAGTGAATTACGCACAAGGAAATCCTTATTCGAATACCTACAATCCAGGTTGGAAAAATCATCCTAACTTTTCGTATAAGAACAACAACGCCCTGTATGCACCTGGCCAAGCACCCGCTGTTCCGCCTGGATATCAAAAGCTAGCTAATAATGCTCCTAACATACCTAGGAAGTCCAACCTTGAACTAATGATGGAAAGCTTCATAGCTACCCAAGCTCAAACAAACAAAGACTTCTTGAACCAAAACATACATACTAACGAGCAACTTAAACAATTAGCGAGCAAAGTAGACGCCTTAGCCACCCATAACAAAATGCTTGAAACACAGATTTCACAAGTGGCTAAACAACAAGCATATACTGCTGCTCCCGTTGGCACATTTCCTGGACAGCCACAACCTAATCCAAAAGGACATGAAAATGCCGTTATATTGAGAAGTGGAAAAGAACTAGACGGACCCGTAGATCCAAGACTCCAAAATCCTATCATGTACCAAAACCCTGACAAAACAACAACTGAGAAGGTAAGTGAACCAAAGGAGAAGGAAGATAACAACCAAGAGGCCTAAGATAAAGAAAAATCTTATGTGCCTCCACCACCTTATAAACCACCCATTCCGTATCCTCAAAGACTCGCAAATTCTAAAACTGCAGGGCAATTTAGGAAATTTGTTGAACTTCTGAAGCAATTGAATATTACAATTCCCTTTACAGAAGCCATCACACAAATTCCCTCATATGCCAAGTTTCTTAAAGAGATCCTATCCAATAAGAAAAAGATCGAGGATAACGAAATAGTTACACTTACTGCTGAGTGTAGCGCAATAATCCAAAATAACATGCCTCCCAAACTAAAAGACCCAGGTAGTTTCTCCATATCCTATGTCATTGGAAAGTTCGTCATAGACAAAGCTCTATGCGACTTAGGAGCCAACATTAGTGTAATGCCCTTAACCATCTATAAAAGGCTCAACATGGGAGAACTAAGACCAACGAAGATATCTGTTCAACTAGCTGGCCACTCAATCAAATATCTTTTTGGTATACTAGAGAATGTCCCAATACCTGTAGGACAATTCTACATTCCTACAGACTTCATAATCATGGACATCAAAGAAGATGCCAATACACCTATTATATTAGGAAGGCCATTCTTAGCTACCTCCGGAGCCATAATAGACGTGAAAAGAGGTAAGCTAACATTAGAAGTTGGAGAAGAAAAAGTTGAATTCATCTTGACACAATTCTTACAAGCGCCAGCTATAGACGATACCTGTTATCTACTTGTTGTCATAGACGAGTGCGTAAGAGAGATGGAGATGCAAGAAACCACATATTCTGATATAATGAAAATCCAAATCCCTCCAATCTTTGAAGATGATAATTGGCGTCAACCATACCAAAATGACAGTCTAAGCGAATGCTTGGAACTTACACCCAACCACATGCCATGCCCGAAGAAACCAGACTTATAATTAAAAACACTACCAAAGAATCTAAGATACGAATTCCTAGACACTGAACTCAAACGACCAGTAATAGTCAACGCAGGCTTAGTACAGATTGAAACCAAAAAGTTACTAGATGTTTTAAGAAAATATCCAATTGCGTTAGGCTACAGCATCGCTGACCTAAAAGGAATAAGTCCTTCTATCTGTATGCATCGCATTATGCTAGAGGAAGGTTGTAAAACCTCTAGGGAACACCAGAGAAGGATCAACCCAATCTTAAGTATTATAGTCAAGGATGAAGTAAAGAAGTTATTAGATGCAAGAATCATATACCCGATCTTCGATAGTCAATGGGTTAGCCCCGTTCATGTAGTACCCGAGAAAGGGGGTGTTACAGTTGTTAAAAACGAGAAGGGAGAATCTATAGCACAACGAGTTGTGACCGGAAGTAGAATGTGCATCGATTATAGGAAACTAAACAAAGCCACTCGAAAGGATCATTTTCCTCTGCCTTTCATCGATCAAATGCTTGAACGATTGACTAAGCATTCCCACTTCTGCTATCTAGACGGTTACTCAGGATTCTTTCAAATTCCTATGCATCTCGACGACCAAGAAAAAACAACCTTCACATGCCCTTATGGTACATTTTCTTATCGACAAATGCCATTTGGACTATGCAACGCTCCCGCAACATTCCAAAGATGCATGATGTCAATCTTTGCAGACTTTATAGACGACAAAATGGAAGTCTTCATGGACGATTTTTCTGTTTGTGGGCAGAGCTTTGAAGGATGTCTATCAAACCTTGAAATGGTACTTGAAAGATGCATAAAGGTGAATCTTGTCTTGAACTGGGAGAAATGCAATTTCATGGTCCAACAAGGAATCGTGTTAGGACACGTAGTATCTGATAAATGAATTGAAGTAGACAAAGCTAAGATCAAAATTATAGAGAATCTTCAACCTCCGAAAACCGTACGAGAAATACGAAGCTTTTTAGGACACGCCGGTTTCTACCGACGCTTTATCAAGGATTTCTCGAGAATTACCTAGCCATTTGTTGGTGTAAGCCCTAGAGGACAATTCTTTTGGTACTTGTATCGAATTATTTATTAATAATAAAAGGCTTTTTCTTTATTATGTTTGTTTAATAAAGTCCCTAGAATAGCTAGCCCGTTTAATGTATCAAGTATCACTTAATCATGAGATCACATTAAACATAAGGACACTATTCTTAAAGTATCCGTAGTCGAGCTTTATTGTGAAGTGGGATAACATTAAAGCATTAAGACTATTATGTATATAGACTGATGATCACATCTCATGGGTCATGGATAAGGAGTTATCAAGTCTTAAACATAGGTATGAATATTAAGAGTAATATTTATACTGGATTGACCTGCTATGAGAATACTATATAGAATGTTATGTAAAGTGTCATAAGTTATTCTCATGGTGATAATGGTGTATGCCACCCTTCGACCTGAAACCACTATGGACCCTAGATGTAGAGTCGAGTGCTTTATTGCTGATCAAACATTGTCCGTAACTGGATGACCATAAAGACAGTTGATGGGTACTCCACGAAGCATGCTAAGGGACATGAGTGACTGTAGCGGGGTATTCGTTACCTTTAGATTTATTGACTAAATCAAAAGTAAATGTTAGATGCCCAAAAGTTCTTATTTGAGCTACCAAATGTGGGAATCTTTCACTCCTTTTTATCGAGAAAGTGTTCGAAATTGCCCTTGCTTTTGATGATTTGCAATACAATGTGAAATGATCTTGGTACCCTTAATTTGTGTGTTATTGTGCATGAATTAGGCATGAAAGAGTAGAAAACAAAGACACAAGAAAGTTGGCAAAGGAACCAAGAAAGGAAGCATTCATCAGCATGCTCGCTAGGCGAGTGATGTAGCGAAGTACTCGCTAGGCGAGCATCCAGCGAACATTCCCAGAATTTTACAGTAGCAAAATGATCAAACTCGCTGTGGAGAAGGAAGTAGCGAACACTCTCAGACTTGGACAAAACCATAGCTAGCACTTACTCGCTAGGCGAGCCACTAGCGAGCTCCCAGCGAGCAATTCCAGTAGCAAAACATTAAAACTCGCTGGAGCGAAGGAGGAAGCATGGGCTTCGCCTAGCGAAGGATTCTTCGCCTAGCGAACACATGCAAACAGGACTTGGATGACTCCTCTGGGCGCAGGCACTTCTGATGGCCTATTTTGGGGCTCGCTAGGCGAACCATTCTGCTCGCCTAGCGAGCATGACAGCTCAGAAACCAGTACTATAAGTAGCAGGAGCTACTTTTTGGAAAGGAGACAACTTTTACACTTAGATATTTTTCAGCATTTCTTGGGATCATATTTTTGTAACCTAGAAACCCATTTTCTAATATTTCTTCATCTCTTAACAATATTCTACAAAATGAAGGTGGATTCCCATCCAATCTCGATTCTTCGACTCGGATGTTGATCAACCTTCAACCGAAACTTGTTGACCAAGCTACCATGAAAATGAGTAGCTAAATCCTTCATTTTGTCAAGGTTAGATGTAGATGATCATAAGCTTTGTATGTATATGGGATGATCTTCATTTGTAAACTCTTTAATGATGAATGTATGGTGAAAACTTTGTTTTATTGATAACTCTTTGTGTTGGTTTATGATCGAGAGATGTTTTCCAACTCTTTACCTAGGTTTTCATCCAATCTTGTTTGTTAGCTAGAGATAGTAATGAATGATTTTGTTCACCATAAAGTTGAACCAAAAAGTTTTCATTTTGATAGATTGTGTGAGAGATCAACAATGGATCAAAATGGGAAAACCCACAATGTGTGTTAGAGATAAACACATTGGGAGGACTTTGTGAAATAGTTTATCATCTAAAGGAGTTTATGAGTTTTGTTGATCGAACATATGCATGCAAAGTGATCGCCGACCCCTAACTTTGACAATATTTCTCAAATCTTAAAACCGAAACTTTTACCGCACTTTCTTACTTTTTATGCAAGCTACCGTGACCAAAAACCAAAACCCCCCTTGTTACTACGAGTTAAGAACTTAACAACTGTCGAAGGGCGGCGATATCTCATAATCCCTGTGGAGACGATAATAAAAACCCGATACTCTAATTCTATTCCAATAAAATGGCGCCGTTGCCGGGGATTGTGAATTGATATTGCGAGCATCGCAATAGTTGCTTAATTTTTAACTTCCGAATTTTTGACTTGTGCTTGTTAATTTGTTTGGTTTAGTGTGCAGCTATCGTTTTATGCGAGGGCAGGTTCCTGAGGACCAACTTCTTTTTGATCCCGAGATCGAAAGAACCGCAAGGAGACTGAATAGCAGAACGAGACGAAGGAGGCAACAAGCTAGACAACGACAAGAACAATGAGAAAGTTCTTCTACACACACACCACCACCTTTTATACCTATCATGGATCCACCACGACAACCACCGCCCGCTTCCACACCATGTGTCAACAGTCCGAGGAATACAGCTCAATTTGCCAACCACACGGGAAGGCGAGCCGAGATGAAGACGGGAACTCTTAACTTGCTATATGGAAGTCCATTCACCGGAATGGACCATGAAGACCCCTTTGCTTTTCTCACCAAATTTTACGAGATAGCATTGGCGGCCGGAGTTGATCAAGCTCAAGAGCTACCATTGTTCAAAAGACTATTTCCTCATGCTTTGCTCGGCAAAGCCAAAGATTTGTACTTGGATTAAACACCTGCAGTCATGACGGATTGGAACGTGTTGGAAGAGAAGTTCATTGAAAGATTTTTCTCCCACAACCGGTTCATGGAATCCAAAACGGCTATCTCCGTGTTTTCACAAGGAACCAACGAATCATTGAATGAGGCATGGGAAAGATTTAAATCCATGCTTCGAAAGTGCAAAGGGCACGGTTTTGACGAATTGACTCAAATCCACATTTTCAAGAATGGCCTTCAACCGAATTGCAAGACTTTATTGGATGCTACCTCGGGTGGTTCTTTGTTGTCTAAAAGCACCGAAGAAGCTACTGATATCATTAACCGAATGGCTCTAAATGACCTCCAAAGTCAAAGTAGAGGCAACACTTTGAAGAAACCAGGAGTGCTTGAACTTGGAACGAGTGATGCTATTCTTGCCCAAAATAAACTCATTTCTCAAAAAGTTGAACTCTTAACTCAACAAATAAAAGAGTTGAGAGAGCCTTCAAAAGCTAAACAAATAGCTTGTTGTGAGCTTTGCAAGGGTGATCATGACACCGGGTTTTGTCCACCTCCCGGGTTCGAAGAAGTGAATTACATGGAGAACCAACGAGACTACCAACCGAGGCAACAACAACAACAACCGTATCAACCACATCCTCAAAATCAACAACAACACTTTCAAGGGAATCAAGGGTTCCAACCAAGGGCTAACTATTACCATAACCAAGGTTATGGGGGTGGTACTTCTAGCCGTCAAAACCCTCCCCAAAATCCTTACCAACCTCAACAACCGCCGGTCGTGACTTCAAAGTTAGAAGAGACATTGACACAATTTATGCAATTGTCGATGGCTAATCAAAAGAGCAACGATGCGGCAATCAAAAATCTCGAAACTCAAGTCGGTCAACTTGCTAAACAACTAGCGGAACAACAACCCGGACCATCTTTTTCGGCGAACACGCAAACGAATCCTAAAGAGCATTGTAAAGCGATAATGATGAGAAGTGGAAGGGAGTTGATTAGTGAGAGTAAAAAAAGAGATGAGAGTGAAAAAAGAGAGGATGAGAAAAATGATGAGGAGAAAAAAATAGAGGATAGTATTGATGGTGAAGTTAGGGAGTGAGTGAGGAAGAAGTTGAAAAGAATGAAAAAAATGGTGAAGTAGAAAATAAAGAAAGTGTGGAAATTGAAAAAAATAAGAGTGATGAAGTGAAAGTGGAGGGAGTGAAAAAGAAAAGAGAGAGGAATTCTAGAGTTTCTAAAAGAAAGGAGGTAGTGGGCGCTACTCCAATCCAAAACCTTCCGTATCCACATGCTCCATCTAAGAGGGAGAATGAACGACATTACGCCCGATTCATGGATATTTTCAAACAACTGAAAGTGAACATTCCGTTTGCCGAAGCATTGGAGCAAATGCCTAAGTATGCAAAATTCATGAAAGACATACTTACTAAAAAGCGGAGGTACACGGAACCCGATACAATCTTGCTTGATACACGATGTAGTGCCATCATTCAAAAAACTCTCCCAAGGAAGGAATCCGATCCGGGCCGAGTCGCTTTACCGGTAACCATTGGAGACACCTACATGGGTAATGGCTTGATTGACTTGGGATCTAGCATCAATTTAATTCCCCTATCCATTGTTAAAAGATTGGGAAATGCTGAGATCAAATCTACAAAGATGACTTTACAACTAGCTGATAAGTCTACCACTTCACCATATGGAGTTGCTCAAGACATGTTAGTGAAGGTGGACAAAGATGACTTTACAACTAGCTGATAAGGTCTACAAAGATGACTTTACAACTAGCTGATTGAATGTGATTGATATGGAAGAGGACGACGATGCTCCGCTTATTCTTGGCCGACCATTCATGAAAACCGCGCGCATGATGATTGACGTTGACAACGGTTTGATGAAAGTAAGGGTCCAAAATGAAGAGGTAGCCTTCAATCTTTTTGAAGCCAAAAAGCATCCTAATGAGAAGCATGATTCGTTCCGAATCGATGCCACCAAGGAGAAACTAGTGGAGGTCGCAAACCAGGTTCATGTTTCTAATCCTTCAGAAAGATCTCTTATCGGAGTCTACAAAGTTTCGACCAAAAATAAAGGAAAAGAGATGGAAGTATTGTTGCATGAATTAGAGTCTTGTGGATAACTTGTTTATCATGAAGAGACAAGCGAAGGCTTGGATATGACAAAGAAAGTGGAGGAGCCAAAACTAGAGCCACATTTGAAGTATGTGTTCCTTGGTGATAACTGTACTAAACCGGTGATCATTAGCAATACATTGTCCGTAAACGAGGAGAATCAATTGATACGAGTGCTGCAAAAGAAGGAAGTTGTCAAACTAGTAGAGGCCGGGATGAATTGTTCTATCTCCGATGGTGAATGGGTGAGTGTTGTGCAAATAGTTCCGAAAAAGGGTGGTATCAGATTTTATCGAAGGTTCATCAAGAACCTCTTGAATACAACAAAGCCCTTGAGGAAGTTGCTCAACAAAGGCGGATCGTGAAGACCGTCGAACCGTCGAGCTTATCCGACGTTAAACAAGCGCTTGTTGGGAGGCACCCCAACATTTTAAGTATTTATAGCTTTCTGTTGTGTGGAATTGGTGTTCAAATTGTTGGAAACTTGCTGAGATGTGCTTTGCATGCTGTTTTGAAAAAAATAAAATACGGTCATGCTCGCTAGCTGCTCGCTAGGCGAAGGCATTAGCGAGCTGATTCGCTAGCTGCTCGCTAGGCGAAGAAGTAGCGAGCGCTGCGTGGCAGAAACCCATTTAATTTTCAGCAGGCCACTCATTTGGGCCCAAAAACCATTTTTAAGTGTTGTAGTCTGAACCTCACGAACTCACAGTCACTCTCTCACTTTCCATCTCACACAAACCCTAACTGTTACATTGCAAACACTAACCACCGTTGCATTTCAAATTCAATCGATCTCTCCAATCAGGTTTGTCCTATCTCATTTACTTTATGCTGTCAAGTTGAAACTTCTAAAGTAGGTGACATTTAGGGTGAATTTGGGAGATTGGGTATCATTAGGTTTTGCATGTATGTTTAGGTTTGCATGTATCTTTAGAACGATGCCTTGCATGATAAATCACTTAGTTTCTGAAATGGGTACCATAAGACTTAGGGTTTTCTGAAATTTGAGTGTTAACAATGGAGAACTCAGAATCCCATATCATTCGCTAGCATATTCGCTAGGCGAATCAGTGGCGAGCATTCGCTGCCACTTCGCTAGGCAAACCTGTAGCGAAGCTTCGCTAGGTCCTCGCTAGGCGAAGTAGTAGCGACCATGACAACAGTTGGTTTTTCTGTTTTGCTCTCTAATCTGTTTTGTGGTTTTGCTGTTTCTTTTCTATGACTTTACAGATGGCATCCAGGTCGAGCGCTTCGAAAAAGAGAAAGGTCGGGAGCACTTCCCGTACTATGCCAATACAGTTCGACACCGACAAATTCATCGGGGCAAAGCAAGCCGCACGCTATGTGGCTTTGGAAAAAAGAAAAATCTTGCCAGAGAAGAGGTTTATGATCAACCCCGAAGGCGATTATAGAACATTTTCTGGGTTGATTCATAGCAAGAAATGGGACCGGTTGATCGCTCCACTCGAGAGCTATGACATCGAGATAGTGCATGAGTTCTACGCGAACGCACTGCCTAATGACGACGAGCCTTTCACTTGGACTACAAGAGTGTCAGGCCATCAGGTTGCTTTCGATCGGGATGCAATCAACCGTGTGCTGGGTGAACCGCTCCATATGGGAGCTAATGAGAGGGACACATACCACCGGGATTTGAGGCTACACAGAGACACTGACTCTATTTCTGCAGCCCTATTATTTGAGGGAAAATCAGTTGAGTTGAACCCATTTGGGGTTCCTATGAGGTACCATAGGGAGGACATGATTCCCTTAGCTCAGTTGATCCTAATGCTGGTTCTGACCAATATCAAACCCAAGTCACACACCTCAACCGTGTCGATCCCAGTGGCACACTTGGTCCATTGCATTCTCACTAATATTCAGATCGATGTGGCGAGAATCATTGCTTTAGAGATGATGTTTGTGGTTGAGAGCGGGCTGAAGTCGGGGGCAAGAGTTAACTGCCCCTTACTTTTCCTTGTCTCATCATGGCTTTGTGCCAACAGTCGAGGGTGAAGCTACCCTCCCGCAGCCAAGTGAGGATTCCGTCGGCTATCGACGATAGATATGTGGCCAAGTATTGCAAGCCAAAGAACTTCAGGAGTAGTGCAGTTGCTGATGCTACCGGGGCTTCTGATGGTCCTGGTGCTTTTGCTCAGGGATTTGATCCTTTCCAGCAGGCTGTCTGCAACTATAATTGGGATTGGATGGCGGCGACTCACCGCGCCATGATTGATATTCATGATTCTATGCAGTTGTTACAGTTGCAGGTACGTGACCCTTCCGGAGAACATCCGATGATGACGCGTGAGCAGTTCCTGCAGCATGCTAGCTGGCCTGTGGACAGGCCTGTTTTCGGAGAGGGGGCGGGTGCTGGTGCATCTGGTGCTGATACTTCTGGTGGTGCTGAGGATGGTGATGACGATGATGATGATAGTGATGATGGTTCCAGTTCTGAGGCCGGTAGTGATGAGAGTTCTGAGTCCTATAAGGACTAAGTTTTTATTTATGTTATGTTTTATTTTCTTTGTATTTTTAGATATTTGGTTATGTACTTTTGGGGTGTTTTGTCCCCCACGCACATTTTTAACATTTTTAAGTAATAGTTATTGTTTATGTTTTAAATTTTTGTGTTTAGTTTGAATTTCTTTGTTTTAATAAAGTTTTGGTTGTTGAGTGTCAAACCTTCTAGATTGGTTGCTCCTCAATGAAGTATCCAATGAAGGTGCATCCGAGCTTGGATGGCAATGATAAAAATAAACAAGCGAATAATGCTAAGGTACATGGTTACCTCCGGTTAGAATTTTAGACTGCATTAAGAACTTTACTCTTTTCGTAATTGAATATTGTTCTTTTTGCAACATAATTGAATGAATGATTCATCTAGGATTCAAACCACAAATTGTGAGGAAACCTCTATTCTACACTAAAATGCTGGATTCTAATAAACTGTGTAATTCATTTGATTCATGCTTTGTCTTTTATTATTGTGAATTTATGGAAACAATTAGAAATGATCAAGGCGCTTGTTTTCTTTCGAGCACAACCAGTTCCATATATAACTTACCCATGAGCAGAGAGAGTATTCGTTAACCCCTTTGAGCTTAAACAGTTGAATCTCAGCTTGAAATAAAGCGAGATGTCAAAAATCTTTTTTCTTGAAACCCGGAAATTTTTGATAATTGTTCTTTTGCGGTAAAAAGTCAAGAGCATTCACTTAGGGTGAGTAAAAGATAAGTTGGGGAGAACGAAAATGAGAATCGGTAGGTGTCACAACTCTTGAATAACCGAGCAAGCATTGAAAAAAAATATACAAAAGAGAAACATTGTTTTGTGATTACGATGTGAAAAGAAAAAAATAGGAAAATGAAAATGAATGCTTGCTTGGAAGAAAAATAATGAAAAACAAAATTGAGTTGTGAAATAAGAGTTGTGAAGGTTTCAAATGAGAAACAAATGGAACGAAGTTGAGATGTGTAAATAGCTTGTACAGTGAATGTCTCTTTTGCATCGGCAAGTTCGTTTTCAATGGCCTTAGATATGACCCTTGTTTGTAAACCTAACCAAGCTACAACCGAAAAAGACCTTAGTGATCTTCGTGCTTCCGCATTTTCATTTATAAATGTCAGACATTGTATGAATTGAAGTGACTTTTGCATTGTTTGTTGGAGAGTGAAATTGTCCCCGCGGTTGCAAACGCGTAATTTCTTCAATCCTTATTCGAAGAGGAGAGATAGGGTGATTCATTCATGATAACATTGTTGTGGATTGTTACATGTTTTGCATTGCTATAAGGCTTTAGTTCTTGTGCATTATGTTATCCTAACCATTGGGAACTTGTGTCTGGTTGATTCTCTTGTGTTTGAGCCATTTTATCCAATATCGGAGAAACCTTTTTCTTTAAGCAAATCCTCTTGTCCTTCAAGAGGCATACTTTGCTTGAGGGCAAGCAAGAATCTAGTTGGGGAGAGTTGTTAGATGCCCAAAAGTGCTTATTTGAGCTATCAAATATGGGAATCTTTCTCTCCTTTTTGTCGAGAAAGTGTTCGAAACCGCCCTTGCTTTTGATGATTTGCAATACAATGTGAAATGATCTTGGTACCCTTAATTTGTGTGTTATTGTGTAGGAATTAGGCATGAAAGAGTAGAAAACAAAGACACAAGAAAGTTGGCAAAGGAACCAAGAAAGGAAGCATTCATCAGCATGCTCGCTAGGCGAGTGATGTAGCGAAGTGCTCGCTAGGCGAGCATCCAGCGAGCTGCCAGCGAACATTCCCAGAATTTTACAGTAGCAAAATGATAAAACTCGCTGTGGCGAAAGAAGTAGCGAACACTCCCAGACTTGGACAAAACCATAGCTAGCACTTACTCGCTAGGCGAGCCACTAGCGAGCTTCTAGCGAGCAATTCCAGTAGTAAAACATTAAAACTCGCTGGAGCGAAGGAGGAAGCGTGGGCTTCGCCTAGCGAACACATGCAAACATGACTTGGATGACTCCTCTGGGCGCAGGCACTTCTGGTGGCCTATTTTGGGGCTCGCTAGGCGAACCATTCTGCTCGCCTAGCGAGCATGACAGCTCAGGAACCAGTACTATAAGTAGCAGGAGCTACTTTTTGGAAAGGAGACAACTTTTACACTTAGATATTTTTCAGCATTTCTTGGGATCATATTTTTGTAACCTAGAAACCCATTTTCTCATATTTCTTCATCTCTTAACAATATTCTACGAAAAGAAGGTGGATTCCCATCCAATCTCGATTCTTCGACTCGGATGTTGATCAACCTTCAACCGAAACTTGTTGACCAAGCTACCATGAAAATGAGTAGCTAAGTCCTTCATTTTGTCAAGGTTAGATGTAGATGATCATAAGCTTTGTATGTATATGGGATGATCTTCATTTGTAAACTCTTTAATGATGAATGTATGGTGAAAACTTTGTTTTATTGATAACTCTTTGTGTTGGTTTATGATCGAGAGATGTTTTCCAACTCTTTACCTAGGTTTTCATCAATCTTGTTTGTTAGCTAGAGATAGTAATGAATGATTTTGTTCACCATAAAGTTGAACCAAAAAGTTGTCATTTTGATAGATTGTGTGAGAGATCAACAATGGATCAAAATGGGAAAACCCACAATGTGTGTTAGAGATAAACACATTGGGAGGACTTTGTGAAATAGTTTATCATCTAAAGGAGTTTATGAGTTTTGTTGATCGAACATATGCATGCAAAGTGATCGTCGAACCCTAACTTTGACAATATTTCTCAAATCTTAAAACCGAAACTTTTACCGCACTTTCTTACTTTTTATGCAAGCTACCGTGACCAAAAACCAAAACCCCCTTGTTACTACGAGTTAAGAACTTAACAACTGTCGAACAGCGACGATATCTCACAATCCCTGTGGAGACGATAACAAAAACCCGATAACTCGAACACTATTCCAACAGTAAACCATACAAGTCGAGTCGCCACCACACTTCTATTTATCCAAAGGAATGGTTAGAAAACGAACAAAAACCTAATAGTTTTATCGAATCAAAAACTAGTAAAAATGTCAGAGATCGGGGTAAGGGGGTTGGTTATGCAATGGGAAGGTGTTAAGCACCCAAAACATCCTAGATACTCCTAGGGAGCCCTTTTCACACTTGTTATAAGGTTGGTATTTTGTGAAAATTTGTTTGTACAAACATGATTGGGGAGATGAGAGAAGAATATACAAGTTATTTACAATTTTGTGTTTGAATGGATAAACCCATTGCCTACGTACCATCTTAAAAAGATTAGGATCAAAACCTCGTAGTTCGGGGTAAAAATCTCAAAACAAGTTGGTGAGTTGATTGGGTCCAAAAGCCTTAAGGTCTTTTCTTATCTAAGGGAGAAAACTCAACCTAAAAACCACAAATCCACCATGTGAGGATAGCTTCAACATGCTAGTGAGGGGTTAACCCTATAATAAGCATGGAAGACTAATTGTCCATCACTAAGGATATAGGTGAGTATTACATCTACCTCAAGGATAACTCAAACCTAATAGCTAAAGGTTATGAAAAGTTTTGATAAGAAAGTGGCCATTGGAACCACAAAAAGTATTTGAATGAGTTATATTTACCAATGAAAAGTATTTACAAAATATGGTCAAAATTGACTTAAAGATTCAATTTAAAATAAGTGTTTGTAGCGGGGTATTCGTCACCATTGGGGATATTGGCTAAATCCAAGGTAAATCATACAAGTTGAGTCGCCACCGCACTTCTATTTATCCAAAGGAATGGTTAGAAAGCGAACAAAAACCTAATAGTTTTAACAAAAACTAGTAAAAGAAACAGAGATCTGGGTAAGGGGGTTGGTTATGCAATGGGAAGGTGTTAGGCACCCAAAACATTCTAGGTACTCCTAGGGAGCCCTTTTCATACTTGTGAAGGTTGTTGTTTTGTGAAAATTTGTTTGTGCTAACATGATTGAAGAGATGAGGAGAGAATATACAAGTTATTTACATTTGTGTTTGGATGGATGAACCCATTGCCTACGTACCATCTTATAAAAAGATTAGGATCAAAACCTCGTAGTTCGGGGTAAAAATCTCAAAATGAGTTGGTGAATTGATTGGTCCAAAAGCCTTAAGGTCTTTTGTTATCAAAGGGAGAAAACTCAACCTAAAACCACAAATCCACCATGTGAGGATAGCTTCAACATGCTAGTGAGGGGTTAACCCTATAATAAGCATGGAAGACTCATTGTCCATCACTAAGGATACAGGTGAGTATTACATCTACCACAAAGATGACTCAAACCTAATAGCTAAAGGTTATGGAAAATTTGATTAAGGGAGTGGCCATTGGAACCAGAAAAAGAAATTTGAATGGGTTATATTTACCAATTAGAAGTATATGCAAAATGGTCAAAGTGGACTTAAAGATTCAATTCAAAATAAGTATTGTGAAAAGAAAGTTTGAAAATCAAAAGCATAAGGCTTAGGTTTCTAATGTTTGAAAACAATGGTTAAATGTTTGCACAAAAAGTTTTGGCTTGGGTTAGAGTGGAGAGAAGAAGAAGAAGGGCTAAGTCCTAAGTAAAACAAAAAGAGAAGGGATGAAGAATCAAAACCACAATGGAGTTCCTCTCTTGAGATCATATTGATGATCCAAGTAGCTCCCATCCTTTGGAATAAGCAACCACAAAGTATAAGCAAACAAACAAGTCTCATAAGAGATCCTCAATGTGTCTTGTATCCTTCACTTGGATGAACATGGCAATGGTCCTCCAATTAAGCTCAAGTAGAATCCCTAGCACAAAAGCACACACATCAAAAGTTCCATGAAGTAAAACAAGAATGGACAAGAGAGAGTTTAGGGATTTGGTCCTTCTAATCCATATTCAACATTAATATCTTTTCACTCCAATTTTGCATAAGGAAGGTCCTAGAAACTAAGTCCAATTCTCCATTTCTTTGCATAGGGAAAGTCCTAGAAACTAAGTCCATTTCTTTGTATTTGGTTCACCACAATCAAAACAAAACACAAGCACAATAATATATACACAATTATATGCTCAAGTGAGGAAAAGGCAAATGACATTAACATAAACATGTGCTCAAGTGAGCAAAGAGAAAAGCAAATGAATAATATGTGCAAGAATAGTAAATTGCATTAAAGTAAATTGCATAAAGTAAATTGCATAAAGTAAATGTTAATTGTCAATAGTTAGTGTTAGTAGTTAGTATGCCATAAGGCAAATTTAGCGCTATGTTAAGCAATCGTAATTGGACTTATGTAGAAGTCACAACTATCTGAGGCCGGTCAATAATAATGTAGGCAACAAACACAAGTTAGGAGTCTTGATTAGTGAACCAAATCCCAACAACTTGCCATGCCAAAAAGGAGAAGAGAATTGATCTTGTATTGGTTTAAGCCTTTTGCATGATTTAAAAGACAACCTATCCTTAATGCAAAGCCATTCACTTGATCAATTGATCAAGATGAATTAGATTTGAATCAAAGAAGGTTAAATCTCTCTAATCAATGCTAACTTATCAACCTTCAACTCATTGATCAAAAAGAAAAAATAAGAAGAAGAAGGAGATGGATAAGAGAAAAGGAAATGACAAAATGGTAAAAGAAATATAAATGCATAAAATGGAACATCATGTACCAATCCTCATATGTTGACCAATAACATTGAAAGTCAAGGTCAAACAATCAAAAACAGAAGTGAGATGAAGATTGGAAGTCAAGAAAAGAATAAAATATTTTTTGCATTTTTTAATATTAAAAATAAACTTGAATTAAAATATTAAAGAAAGGTCAAACTTCAAAATCACTTCAAATCAACCTTGAAAGGTCCAAGTGATTTATCCTCAGTTCAACAAGGTCAAACCAAGTTTGACAAAAAATTTCAGCATTTTTAAAAGTCAGAAACTATTTTTAATCAATTAAAAATGAATAAAAATAACCTAATTGAACTAAAATCACAAATAAATCTCAAATCAATTCAAAAATTGATGAGAATATTTTTCATAGATCCATCATCATTCAAATAGGTTAGGAAAATATTTTTGTATTTTTTGAATATCAAAATCTATTTAAAATGAATTAAAATAACCAGAAAAGAGAAAATTCACAAAAAATATCAAATGATGGAATAAAAAATATTAAAAATCAGAAATAGAAACTAGAAATTATTTAGGAAATAATGCAGTTAGTCCCATATTTTTTTGATAAAAAATGAAAGAGATATTGATTTTTGAAAATAAAAGGAATTAAAGAAATTAAATCAGAAATTCAGAAAATGGAAAAAACCACAAGCGTCTGATCAAGCCTCATTAATTGACGTGGCTGATCAGACGGATGTGAGATACGCGCGCATGAAAGGCATGAGTCAACAACGAAGCATCCAGCATTATTGAAAGTCATAAGATCCAAAGGACACAATCCAATCTGGAAACAAGATCAAACAGTCTAGATTTAAACTGGACATGATGAAGCCACCGGAGCCACCGTCTTCTCCGGTGAGCTTCCAGATTCCGGCCAAAATGCAGAACTTCAAAAGGCAACCAAAACGTGCGATCTATACATCAATAGAAAGCTAAGATGATGTACATCATCTCCATACCATCCATTTTCCTTCTAGATCTCTATGATTTGAGAAATCAGAAGTTGAAAAATCTGGTGTTCATCATGAACTCAATGAATTGTAAAAATTAAAAGCATAAACATGATGCCTCTATTGAGAGGACTCCAGCCAACACAAAATCACAGCCAATAGGTCAATGGATTAGGAGAATCGAAGAAAATACCAGTTGGAGTTCAAGTTTGAGTTCTGGTGGTTTGAGCTTGAAACTTTTCTTGCTTTATCAAAACAGAAGTTCAATGAAGTGTATGGTGAAGGTTTAGAAGCATTAGATCTATGAATACAACCAGATGAAGCTGAATTCGAGATCTGAAAATTTTAAGAGAAATGAAACTTGCTTCTTCAGTGATGGTTGGGGAATGAATTCTGCATCATTTCAGGTTGAAATTGGGTGTCAAATGGAGGGAATGAAGCCTTTATTTATAGAGAAATTGGCAAGGAAAGTGTGGAATGATCCGTGTGCAAAAAATTTGGATACCACTTGCATGGGCTTGCATGATCATGCACAAGGCCCAAAAGCAATGCCAAATGCAATCTGAGTTCAAATGCCAAGGGTTTGGACGTGTAATTTGCTCTGAATTGGCTTGTGCAACAAGATTTCAACATGAATTCGACAATTGAACCTAATCATTCACCTCTTCGAAAATACCATTTAGAACATTCAAGCATAGGCATATGGGTAATGGTTGGAAAGGTCTTTGTATGAGGAACAAATGTTATGTTGGTCAAAAGTCCATTTGGAATGTGTAAATTTATGAAATTTGAGTTTAAAGTGTGATGTGCAAAACATGTCAAGGCAAGGTATCTAAAATTGGCCAACTTTCAAGCCCTTATGTTTTGGTGGTGCAAGCTTTAAATGAAAAAACCTCCAACATCGAAGTTGTAGATATTTTAAAGACAATCAAAATGGACTTAAATTTTGCATCATTTGGATTTTTGATGAAGAAGTTATGGGTACTTGAAGTTGGACTTTTTTGACTTTTAATGCCTTTGACACAAAAGGACCTATAATGTCTTGCGTATGACATGTATTTCCTTTGAGATTTTGAAATTTTTTTCAAAATAACATTTGAACTAGACATCTTAATATTTCCAATGCATTTTATCCCACCTCAAAATAATAAAGAAAGAATGAGTTATGTCCTTGGGAAGTTGACCCAAAATTAGGGTTTCAGTCAAAATGACCTATAATGTATTGGAATGGAAGATGGTTTTCCAAGTTTCAAATAAAATTTTGATGAACATGAAAGTTGTTAATATTGTCCTTAAGAACATTTTTACTTTTGGAACCATCTCCATTTGACCAACACATAAAAAGTTAGGTCTCAGTGCACTTCGAAATAGTCAGATGAATTGACTGATCAACTTCTCAAATCCATGACTCATACCTTGATGAATTGATGATTGAGGACAATCAAATAAGTTCAAATATGCATGAAATGAAGAATTAAAGAACTTCCCTTGATTGTATTTGACCATGGGCTGAGGTTGCTTCATGAGCAAAGCATTGTGGTGCACAAATGGATTAGGGTTTCTTTGAAGAACAAGTCCTCAAACCCTTTGACTTGCTTTGATCAAAATGATGAATTGAGATGCTAGGAAGGTATATTTGATGGATGAGAGCCTTGGGAATCATTACCATGCTTGCTTTCATCTTCTCTTGGCCATATCATTGCACCAAGGATCTCCTAGAAGCTTTTGACCTTGTGATTGCTCAAGCTACAAACAAAAGATGTTAGTGACATATTTTTGTGCTTTTGGTTAGTAAATAAAATGTGAAAAGAAATGATGATACAATTCAAGCATGCATGGTGATCTCAAACCACTCACAAGGAGTCCCACCCAAAGGTAAATGGGACTAAGATGCTCAATGATCCTTGAGGCTATGCAATGCAATGTTATGATGCTATGAGGGATCTTAGGGACAAAATTGGGGTCTTACAGATGGCCCTATTTAAGGTCATTCTAGCCGGAGAAGTGAAGGTTAAAATCTTCGTCTCGACGAGGTAGAATGGGCTTAAATAATAACAAAGAGATGAATTTTGGTCCCTAAGAGACCTCATGATGCTAATGTTTACAAAATGATAACACTCTGTGGGGATATCTGTCCACAAAGGTAAAGACAATCAGGAGACACTGACAATCCACATGAGTGATACATCCCATGGGTCAAAAAACCTGGGGACAAGAAAGAAATGCGCGAGCAGGGCACGACTCAAAATTTGGGGAGCAGAATTCCAAAGGGAATAATCCAATGGAAAGACTCGAGCTGACTCGAAGACGCCTGTATTGGGGAATATGCCAATACAGCAAAACTATCCACAACGGATACTTCGGATAGAGATCCGGACAAAAACCATCCACTAAGGGACCTCGCTGGGGACGTCTAAAAAGACTCTCCTGGGGGAGCAGCAAGATGAGGTGTTACCGGTTACTAGGTAACAAGCTCGATGAGACATGTGATCTGAACACCGACATAAGGGTCAGAGATACAACATGCTCGGGAAGAAATGAACATCTAAGACCGGTATAAGGGTGAGAGATATCAAAACTCCGAATCATCTGAGGAAGACCTAAAAGGTATATTTCAACTCAGGGAAATCTGACTCCACAGGGGACAAAAGTCATAATATGGAGCAGAAAGGGAGGAACACCAAGGATACCGGTTACTGGGCATATAATAGGTGACCAACCAAGGTGTGAATTGGGGAATATTTCCAAGACACTCATCATCCAACAGAGGGCTAAAAGCAAACTCGATTATAGGATGGACACTCGACTCCACAAAGGGAATACGAATCTTACTCAACTGGGGAAGAACAAAAGGCTTCGACCGAAGAGTGCATGAGATATACTATCTATTACCGTCAGAACATAGATAATATACTCGCATGGAAGATTATCCACAACCGGTTACTGGGTTAATAAAGGATAAATTGACCGAAAAGAAAAGGCATCGGGATACCGCAACTAGGTATATAATGATGACCAATCCAGGGGAGAAACAATCGTCAGCAACAACAGGGTAAACGAAAGATGACTTGCTGGGGATAAATTGCGTAACCAGGGCAATTATCCAGGCACAAGAGGGAATATCAACATCGAATATTGGATGAAGATAACCACCAAGGAGGGGATTACACCTACCGGCTACTGGGTAGGAAACCACGGAAAAGTAACCGTCATCGATTATGATGAACCAAAGGGTAACTCTGCAAAGGGGAGAAAATAGGGTTTACAACTACCGGTATCAGGGTAGAAAACCACAGACTCCGCCAAGGATAAGTTGAATGATTATTAATTACTGAGTAATTATTCATTTATACCGCGGGGAAACAAAAGAAACGGCTTCAAGGGGCCAAATTAGGAACAAACCAAAAAGGCAAACTGAATCAAGACTCGTCCTAATGAGGATATAACTCAATAGGGAAGCCCATCCCAATATATGTGTTGGGGGGAAACAGAAACAATCATCATCCACGAGGACATAACTCGGTGGGGAATATGGAAGAAAGGATAAACGCTTTCTGCCTATGGAGCTAACTCTATATGGAGAGATCAGACACACACATCTGCTTGGGGAGATCTATATCACCAAATAGCAGGAGACAACAAACAAACGATATATGGCAAAGAATGCAACATGAATATCTGAATGTTATGATTTATACATGCATATGCGTGGTTGATGAATGCTGACAAACAGATATATCTAACACACACAGGATCCAGGAATCTACCACCCGGTACTACCCCTCAAGATGGAAAACCAAAATCACCAGAGAGCAAATGATCTGCCAGAGATCAGAGATACCAGGAAACAACAAAATCTCTATAGGGGAGGAATCAATAATCATCCCGACCAGGGATAGGAGTTAAAATGAGACCACTTCCACCACATGAGCAACTCTACTGGGGAGTCTATCCGATGATTAAAGGGATTATGGGGACCAACCACCAAAAATCGAATCTTCCAGAGAGGACACATCTGCTGAGGAGGAAAGATCACTGCTCCACTGAAGGGCAGGGAGGTGAATAACCTCAACAAGCACTCAACTTGATGGGGATAAACCACAACAATATTCTGGAGGAAGAGGATACAGTTATGCCAGGGATATGAACGAACGTCTTACCCTGTTGGAGATCATGCCACCCTTGGGAGAGCAATGAGGATCTCTTAAGTGTCCTTTTGTCTTTGTGAATGTTCACTTTGTTTTAAAACAATTTATGAAGAAAATTTATTTGTTTAAAACAATGATATTTTCTCAACTAAATTATGCAAAAAATTTGTTGAATAGAAACAAATAAGAGTGCAAATACTTGGTTAAAGGCTCAAATTTATTTGATGGAATGGTAGTCTGCAAATGGCAAGACTCCATAGATCTTTACAAGTTTGAAATTGGTGATATATATTGGAAAAGGGCTACATTGAACATAATGACCATTTCTCCACCAATTCTGAATTCGATGTATTCGAAGCTTCGGTTGATGACGAATGAACGAGAATCTCTGACGGATGATAATTGTAGAACAAAGTCTTGTCAGGATACAGTTACTTGCCAAATCCCTAATTTTTGCCTAGATTGCCCCAGGATGAGGTACTCAACCTAGCGGGATATAAATATTCATCATTTTTTCATGTCTCTAACTTTTGTTTGGACCGCCCTTTTGGGTTTTCAATCCACCGAGACGCTCATTTTTGCCTAAGCCGCCCTTTCGGGTTTTCAACTTAGCGAGCTATTCTGTTTTTATTTTTAGGCGAAGTATTTCTTGACTGCATCTGAATTCACAGGATGAGTGAAATCCTCCCCATCCATAGTTGTAAGTATCAAGGCACCACCTGAAAAGGCTCTCTTAACAACATATGGACCTTCATAGTTTGGAGTCCACTTGCCCCTGGAATCGGGCGCGAAAGATAAGACTTTCTTGAGCACAAGGTCACCTTCTCGGAACACACGAGGCTTGACCTTCTTATCAAAAGCTTTCTTCATTCTCCGATGATATAACTGACCATGGCACATGGCAGTCAATCTCTTCTCTTCAATCAGATTCAACTGGTCATAACGACTCTGAACCCATTCAGCATCAGTCAACTTGGCTTCCATCAAGACTCTCATTGATGGGATCTCCACCTCTACTGGGAGTACGGCCTCCATGCCATAAACAAGAGAGAAAGGGGTTGCCCCTGTCAAAGTGCGGACAAATGTACGATATCCATGTAAAGCAAATGGCAGCATCTCATGCCAATCTTTGTACGTAACAACCATCTTCTGGATAATCTTCTTGATGTTCTTGTTAGCAGCTTCGATAGCCCC
This sequence comes from Lathyrus oleraceus, assembly GCF_024323335.1. Classification (NCBI taxonomy): domain Eukaryota; kingdom Viridiplantae; phylum Streptophyta; class Magnoliopsida; order Fabales; family Fabaceae; genus Lathyrus; species Lathyrus oleraceus. Next base: position 90,233,973 of record NC_066580.1, on the reverse strand, counting down.
ATTCATCTTTGGTCTGTAAGGAGAAGAATTGTGATGCACTATCTTGAACTCACTACACAGTTCTTTCATCATCTTATTGTTCAAGTTAGATCCATTATCAATAATGATCTTATCTGGCACACCATATCGGCATATGAGTTGATTCTTGATAAACTTCACAACTACCTGCCTGGTCACATTTGCATATGATGTCACTTCAACCCACTTGGTGAAGTAATCAATTGCTACGAGAATAAATTTGTGTCCATTGGACACTTTCGGCTCAATCATGCCAATCATGTCAATTCCCCACATGGAGAAGGGCCATGGTGATGAAATCACATTCAGAAGTGTCGGAGGAATATGAATCTTATCCGCGTAAATCTGACACTTGTGGTATTTCTTCACGTATTTGCAGCAGTCAGACTCCATTGTCAGCCAATAGTAGCCTGCTCTCAACATCTTTCTAGCCATGGCATGCCCATTGGAATGAGTACCAAATGAACCTTCATGAACTTCAGTCATCAACAAGTCTGCTTCGTGTCTATCCACGCATCTGAGCAGAATCATGTCAAAATTTCTCTTGTAAAGCACTTCGCCATTGAAGTAGAAACTGCCCGACAATCTCCTCAAAGTCTTCCTATCTTTCACAGATGCCCCAGGCGGGTAAACCTGGTTCTGAAGGAAACACTTGATGTCATAATACCATGGCTTATCATCTTTCACTTTTCTACTGCAAATACATGAGCTGGTCTATCTAAACGCATCACAGTGATATTGGGAACTTCATTCCACAACTTTACCACAATCATGGAAGCAAGTGTGGCAAGAGCATCTGCCATCCGATTCTCATCTCGAGATATATGACGGAAGTCAACCTCAGTAAAGAACGTTGAAATCCTCCTTGCATAATCCCTATATGGAATAAGACCAGGCTGATTCGTCTCACATTCACCCTTGATCTGATTAACAACGAGGGCCGAATCACCATAAACATCAAGATGCTTGATCCTGAGGTCAATGCATTCCTCCAATCCCATAATACAGGCCTCATACTCAGCCATATTATTCGTGCATTTGAAAGTTAACCTTGCTGTAAAAGGAATATGTGTGCCCTGAGGAGTAATGATTACTGCCCTAATACCATTTCCATACTGGTTTACTGCGTCATCAAACACCATACTCCATCAGGAACTAGGATCTGGCCCTTCATCGAGTGTAGGTTCATCACAATCTTTCATTTTCAAATACAAAATTTCCTCATCCGGGAAGTCATACTGAACTGACTCATAATCCTCGATCGGCTGGTGTGCCAAGTGGTCAGCCAAGATACTACTTTTGATAGCTTTTTGAGCTCGATACTCAATATCATACTCAGATAACAACATCTGCCAACGGGCAATCCTCCCAGTTAAACCAGGCTTCTCAAATATATACTTGATTGGATCCATTCTGGATATTAACCAAGTCGTATGATTTAACATATACTGGCGTAAGCGCTTAGCTGCCCAAGCCAGAGCACAACATGTCTTCTCAAGCATTGAATATCGAGACTTGCAATCAGTGAACTTCTTACTCAGGTAGTAGATAACATATTCTTTCTTCCCTGATTCATCTTGTTGACCAAGGACACAACCCATTGAATCTTCAAGAACAGTCAGATACATGATCAATGGTCTTCCTTCTACAGGCAGAGACAGGATCGGAGGCTCAGACAGATACTCTTTAATACTGTCAAAGGCTTTTTGGCAATCCTCGGTCAAATCATGAGACTGATCTTTCCGAAGGAGCTTGAATATCGGCGCACATGTGGCAGTCATGTGGGATATGAATCTGGAAATTTAATTCAAGCGGCCAAGGAAACCTCAGACTTGCTTCTCAGTGTAACACCCCAAAATTTGCCCTCCTCATTCATGCATTCATTTAGCATTTCATATTGCATTTCATATTGCATTTCATATTGCATTTCATATTGCATTTCATCATGTCAATCAGAATTAGATCCAAGAAACTTAAAAAAAAAATAAAAAAAAATAAGAATAATTTTTTATAAAAAAAATAAATAAATAAAAATAATAATAAAAAAATAAATAAAATATAATAGAAAAAACTTGGACTTGGACCTCTCTCATTTGAGCCCACAAAGCCATGAAAATCAGGTTATAAAAGAGGGAGATCAGACAGAAAAAGGAAGAGAAGCAAAATACTCTGAGGTTTCCATGAAACAAAACCTGGAGAGAAACCTGACAGAGAACTCAGAGCAACCCCCAGGCAGCTCTGAAAAATACAATCTGACTCACACACTTTCATCTCACGCAAACCCTAACGTTGCCTTGCAAACCCAGCCGTGCCATTTGATTTCAACCGGTCTCTCCCATCAGTTTTTGTGAGGGCTCACAGACTCTTGCAGAGATGGTTTGCGTGGTTTTCCCACTTTATTTGTGGGATACCCCCTGGAGGTTCATTCCGATTACCTGTACTGACTCACCTTTCTTTGATGGCATTAGCTTGGGAGATCCCTGGGTTTCTTACTCCTTTAATTGCTGTTACTTCGGATCTTTATCCGTGTGGTACTTTTACCTCTTTTCCGCATTTTATTGCTTTCTTAGCTGGAAGACCTCGATAGGAGGCATTTGTTTTCTTTTGTTTATTTACTTCTAAGCCCCTTGTTGGCACATTTACTTTATACATGTTTGTTTTGTATGTGTTCGTACCCCTGCAGGTAGCGCGGTTCCTTCGTCAAGGACTGCCTTTTTGCCCTTGAGCATCCCAAACCCTAAAACCCAAAGCAACACGTTAACTCCTTCTACTACAGGCGAGTAAGTCTCCAAAGGTCGAGCATCCGGTAGATTGCGTAGTGACGTCGTTCGTCCAAAACCCAATCCATAACCCCATAGTTAGCCGAACTACGTTTTGCTCTGATTCTCAGGCCAGATGAGATACGTAGGCATAAGACGCGATGTCTTAGCGAGCACACATCGCCCCAACCCATAGGTCAGCCGAGCTACGAAGACTCTGATTCTCGTATTCAGATGAGATACGTATGCAGTGGATGCGACATCCGCGCGAGTCATTTTCATTTAACCCCCTTTTTTTAGTAAATAACACATTAGATAAACCCACACCCTTTAGACAAGAACTACAAAAGTGGATCCCGTAGAGTACTACGGATGCGTAGGGGTGCTAATACCTTCCCTTCGCATAACCGACTCCCGAACCCAAGATTTGGTTGCAAGACCCCGTCTTGTCCTTTCCTTTTTCAGGTTTACTTCAAGCGTTTCCTTTCCCTCCTTTGGGATGAATAACGCACGGTGGCGACTCTTCTGTATTTTTTTTCGCCGGTTGTTTATTCGCGCACTGTATTTTTCAGGTTGCGACAGCTGGCGAATCTGCTGGGTACTGAAAGAAGTTGACCTCTTGCTGGTCCATCTTCCCTAAGCGAGTCCCTCCTAGCTTGTGTGATTTCTTGTTTATTGGGTGTTCATGCTTTTGTACCTTTATTTGCTTACCTGCTTGCATGCATCTGTTGTATCTGTTGGATTTGTTTGTTTGTTTGTTGGGATGGGGTGTTCTATGAGAGATAAGCCCATTACCCAGGCTTGAGTGTACACACAGGTTTTAGAGTGGATAATCATGAGGCTTGCGTGGCGTGTTGCTACGTTAAGTCGTTCGTGAAGAACCACACCCAAACGAGGTTTCTTTTGGATATATTATGTCTTACGGGTGTTCCGTAATGGCAGGATGTTCCTCTAGAAATCGTCGACTCTGGTGACCATTTCCCGAGAACTCAGTCGAGGCCTCTCCTCCGAGACGTGATTATGTTAGCTCTGGTGGGCGCATTCTCGCTGCTCAATCCGAGGATCCCGACACTGGGAACTTGCTATTAGGATGTCCTGTTGAGGGGAGTCAATGGAGGTCTTTTGTCCCGTAATAATACCAAACCTTCAGTGGTAAACGTATTATTCGCGACTGAAGGGCTGAAGCTGACGAACCTCTGTTCTTAGAACCTACCAGTGAGGGGCGGGCTAAATTCAGGAAACCTTAACCTTCAACCAACCCGGTTTTCTGGAGCAGAGTTTTGGTCTTGTATTATATTCATCAGTGAATTTCTCTCCAGGCAGTTCAACCTGACAGATGTTCAAGCGGATCCATCAATTCTGATTGACATGCCTTTGCATTGCATAACATCATCTGCATATTTGCATCCAACATCTCATGCTTATTCATTTGCAGGGTATTCCCTTTCAAAATGGGGGTGCCTTAAAACTGAACAAGCAGTGCATCGCATACCATGCATATTAACCCTTGTCTGTTTTGCAGGTGTCACCGCAGTGTCTAATGTTTGTTCCCTGTATCAGGCAGTCATTGGTCCCAAGCGAGTCCACAGGTACCCGACAAAGGAAAATCGTCCACAGCTAGCGATGGACCAAGTACAGAAAGAGCTGGCTAATATGCGTGAAAGGATGGATCAATTCATGACATTGATGACTGGTATGGCAGAAGGCCAGGAAAAGCTGAGGGAATTGGTTGAGCAACCGAGACCCGATCCGGAGGTGGAGATACCAAATGCTGAGGGGAACGCTGATAACCCTGTGAACACTGGTAACGCGGGTAACGCAAATGCTGATGGAAACCCGGGTAATGTTGGCAACACAAGGAATGTTGGAAATGGTATTGGCGGAAGGTACAATGTGAATCAAGGAATTCGGATTAACGGGCGCCCTGTTACTGAAGATTATCAGTATGATCAATTTTCTTTGCACGACGAGGCCCTCGAGACCACTCGCCGTATGGATGAGCTTGCTGAGAAGCTCAAATCTTTGGAGTCTCAAAATTCCTTAGGCTTTGATGTCACAAATCTTGGTCTGGTTCAGGGAGTAAGGATTCCTCACAAGTTCAAACCCCCTACTTTTGAGAAATACAACGGGGCTTCTTGCCCACGCACTCATCTCCAATCTTATCTGGGAAGGTTGGGAGCTCACACGGAAGATGAAAAGCTGTGGATGTACTATTTTGAAGACAGTCTAACTGGAGCTTCTCGTGAATGGTATTCTCATTTGTCTCGTACTACCATCAAGAGCTGGAAAGACTTGGCAGAGGCTTTTGTTAAGTAATATCAATACAACTTGGACATGGCTCCAAATCGGACCTTGTTGCAAGGTATGTCTCAGACTTCCAAGGAAACCTTTAGAGAGTATGCTCAGCGTTGGAGACAAATTGCTGCGTCCGTCCAAGCCCCTATGTCTGAAAGGGAGATGGCGGACATGTTCATGAACACTCTTCAAGGCAATTATATTGAGAGATTGGCTGCTTGCCCGTCAATCAGCTTTGCAGAGATAGTAATTGCTGGAGAAAGAATCGAGAGTCTATTAAAGATGAGCCGAATTCAAGACAATAGTGCTTCCAACTCATCAGGTCCCAAGAGACCGTTTGCTGGTAACGGTCAGCGAAGAAAAGAAGGCGAGGCAAGCGTTGTGTATGCCAGCAGAGGCAGGGGTAGAGGACGCCCTAATTATTATCAAGATCAAGTGGCCGCAGTCACTATTCCAACACCTGTTCCTCAACCGCAATATCATCCGCAACAACAACCCAGGTACAACAATCAACAACAAGGAGGTAATCCGGGTCAGCAGAGACACTATCAACAACGTCCAAGGCAGACGGACCGGGTCATCGAGCCAATCCCAATGCCTTATTCAGTATTACTTCCCAAGTTGATTGACATGAATCTGGTTACGTTGAGAACTCTGGCCCCACCAATCGATCCCAATAATTTGCCTAGAGGTTATGATGTCAACGCCAGATGTGCTTTTCACTCCAACGCACCTGGCCATACTACAGATAATTGCAAGGCTCTCCAGTTAAAGGTACAAGATTTGAGAGATGCCCAGGCTATCAATTTTGCTTCGGTGCCTAATGTTATCCAGAACCCGATGCCGGCTCACGACGGGCAGAGGATTAATGCCGTTGATAGTGGGGAAACTTTGAATTTGGTTTCTGATGTGACTAAGGTGAAGACTTCGCTATCGGTGGTTAAAGACCAACTTCTGAAAGGACAGATTTTCCCGGGCTGTGGGGAAGAATGCATAAATTGTCAAGCTGCCGAAAACGGATGTGATAGTTTGAGAAGGGGTATTCAGCAACTGATAGATGAAGGTTGTCTTCCGTTCGATCAGGCCCGTCCAATGAAGAGAGATGTATCGACGGTGACGTTTTATTTCACTCCTGAAGAAATATGTGTTCCCGAGAGACTCGCTCCGACAACAATATATTTCCCAGAAAGTACAGAACCAGCAGCGGTGAACATCGAAAGTTCAGCACCAGTTGCAATTTACTCTGACAGCCCTCAACCGACTTTGGTTGGTCCGATCACCATCACAATACCAGGACCCGTTCCGTATGAGAAAGACAGTGCTATCCCGTGGCACTATGGGGCTGATATCTACTGCCAGGGGCAGAAAGTTAACGAAGAAGACATTAACATTGGTAGCTCCGCTGTAGACAATGTTGGAGGGGTTGGTGGCTTCACTCGCAGTGGACACCTATTTGCACCATCAACATTACGCGCAAATACTGAAGCCGAGGCAGCTGCCAAGGCTAAAGGGAAACAGATGGCCGCCGAAGAGGTTACTACTGAGGAAGATCCTCCTAAGACCGCATTCGAGAAGGAAGTGGATGAGTTTATGAGGATTATCAAGAAAAGTGACTACAAGGTAGTCGACCAGCTAAATCAGACACCCACAAAGATCTCCATTCTCTCATTATTGTTGTGCTCAGAGGCGCACAGAGCAGCCTTGTTGAAAGTACTGAATATGGCCTATGTTCCACCGGAGATAACTGTTAACCAGCTGGAGTCGGTAGTTTCCAATGTAAACGCTAGCCGGGGGCTAGGTTTCACCGATAATGACCTGACATCTGAGGGCAGGAATCACAACAAAGCCTTGCATATCATAATGGAGTGCAAAAGGGTGATGCTTTCCCATGTTTTGGTTGATACAAGCTCTTCTCTGAATGTTCTTCCAAAGAAAGCCTTAACGAAGTTGGATTGCGATGACACCATCCTGAGGCCAAGTAACTTAGTTGTGAGGGCTTTTGACGGCTCTAAGAGAGCTGTCTTTGGCGAAGTTGAGTTGCCAGTTAAGATTGGACCGCAGGTATTCAAGAGTACCTTTTATGTGATGGATATCCAGCCTGCCTATAACTGTCTGCTAGGTCGGCCTTGGATTCATGTTGCCGGTGCTGTTACTTCTACCCTCCACCAGAAGCTCAAATATGAACTAGAATGTCAGGTCGTCATTGTCTGTGGTGAAGAGGATATTTTTGTTAGCCACCTGTCTACATTTAAGTATGTAGAGATGGACGGCGAGATGCACGAGATGTTGTGTCAGGGCTTCGAAGCCACAAACATCAATGAGGTCGCGCCCGAAGCTGTCTTTTCACCTGAGTTTGAGAAGGTCGGGACTTCTATCTCTTTATACAAGCAAGCTGTTGAAGTGGTTAAAGCTGGTAATGCCCAAGGCTGGGGCAAATTTGTGGAGCCAGTCATCAAAGAAGACAAGTTTGGATTGGGGTATGCTCCGGGATCTCAGAAGAATGAAACCGGTACTCTCTCCAGCGGGGGTTTGGTTTCTCCCCATATCGTCAATGCTGCAGATGAAGACAAGGCTGACAGCGACTGTGACTTAGATAGCTGGATTCGCCCGTGTGTCCCGGGAGAAAAGCAGCGACAATTGGTCGTCTGAAAAAACCGTCTGGGTTACTCTACTGAAAGAGTGATTTTTATTGTTTTCCTTTATTACATGCATAAAAAAGTCTTACACTTTGCCCAAGGTGTAACGGCTCATTTGTAGGGCCATCCATTTAGTTACATTTCACAATTATTTTTATCATCAATAAAGGACGGCTTTTGCAAACAATTTTGTGTTCTCTTTCTTTCAGTTTTTTTTACTTTTACAAAAAAAAATGGCAATGTTTCTTTTTTCGTTTTTCTTTCTTTCCAAAAAAAAAATCTCTCATTCTAAGGTAAAGCATGATCCTCCATCATGCAGAGCGGACCACCCGGATCTCACTACTAACGACACTGCTATGGCCAAGTATGACTTCGACAATCCTATCTATTAAGCCGAAGAAGGGGTTGAGGAAGATTGTGAATTGCCTGAAGGGTTAGCCAGATTGTTGAAACAGGAGGACCGAGCTATTACACCTTATCAGGAGGTGATTGAGACCGTCAACATCGGTACCGCAGACGACAAGAAAGAGATCAAGATCGGGGCAAGTCTACAGGCCGAGAGGAAAGACCGTTGATCATGTACTTGAATGTGTTAGAAAGGTCAATGGGTTGTGTGCTCGGTCAGCATGACGAGTCAGGTCGAAAAGAGCATGCAATATACTACCTTAGCAAAAGTTTACCGACTGTGAACAAAGATACTCATTGCTCGAGAAAACTTGTCGCGCTTTGGCATGGGCTGCTCGCCGACTAAGACAGTATATGTTGACTCACACGACTCTATTGATATCAAAAAGGGATCCAGTCAAGTATATTTTTGAAAAGCCAGCACTTACCGGAAAGGTTACTAGGTGACAAATGATACTGACAGAGTATGACATCCAATACACTTCACAAAAAGCCAGCAAGGGAAGTGTCTTGTCAGACTATCTTGCAGAGCAACCGATTGATGATTACCAACCTATGAGGTTTGACTTTCCTGATGAGGACATCATGTTTCTCAAATTGAAAGATTGAGAGGAACCACTCCCGGAGGAGGGGCCTGACCCTGAATCCAAATGGGTTATGATGTTTGATGGGGCGGTCCACGTCAATGGTCACGGAGTTGGTATAGTGTTGATCACACCGGAAGGGGGTTCATATGCCATTTGGTGCCAGAATAACTTTTCCCTGCACCAACAATGAAGCCGAATACGAAGCTTGTATCCTAAGACTTGAGGAAGCCGTCAATATACAGATTAAAACCCTGGATGTATACGGGGATTCAGCTTTGGTCATCAATCAAACCAATGGGAAATGGTATACACCTCAGCCTCATCTGGCTCCTTACAAAGACTACACGAGAAGATTGTTGACTTTCTTTTGAAGAAAACCAATTTGCTGATGCTTTGCTTACCTTGTCTTCGATGATTAAGGTGCTATGCTGGAACTACGTACCCAGAACTGACGTATCTCGGTCAGAGACGAATGAATAAAGCATTTGGTCAGAAAGTGCGCCCTCGGTGAATTGGTACTCAAAAGATTTCTTCCTCCCAACACAGATCACAGGGGCAAATGGACACCGAACTATGAGGGTCCGTACGTGGTTAAATGGATTTTCTATGGCGGAGCTTTGATGCTAACAACCATGGATGGTGAAGGATTCCCGTCCCCTATTAACTCAGACGCAGTTAAAAAAAATACTTCGCATAAAATAGACCCGCTGGACGATAAAAAGAATAGTCCAGGCAAAAAAAGGGCATCCCGACGAACCAAAAAAAAAAAGAATAAAGAGGTTCGGGCAAAAATTAGGGATATAAAAAAGAGTACACCCGGTGAGTCGAAAACCCAAAAGGGCGGCTCAGGAAAAAATGGGTATCCCGGTGGATTGAAAACCCGAAAAGGGGGCGATCCAGGCAAAAGTTAGGGAATAAGCGAATGACTGTGATCTGAGTTCATCAGTGTTATATAACCGTTTCATTCAATCCGGCAATCTTCGAAGGTTAAAGATCGACTAATCATCCACTTCAGAAAGCAAGATGAGCAGAGCGTCTTGAGGACATACGAGCCATAGCAGAGTCGAAACTCGGTGGGACCCCGTATCCCCATTGCCATTAGGATAGTTCTCTTTTTATAGCGATCACCTCTTTTCAGGGATCAGCTTCCTGATACCCTCGCCTATTCCTGGCACAAATTTTCTCCCCAGTAAGAGTCGAATAATTCAGTTAAAGAGCCTCTGTATTTTTCATTTATCAGTTTGTTTGCAAAAATGTCCAAATTTTTGATAAAACATATTGCATATGAACATAATGGTGGCTTTTGCAGATGATTTGCACAGGAAAACATTTAAAATTGCTTTGAATGTGCTTAATCCCGGACGGTGAATTCAAACCGAGTAATTCCCCCGAGGCATACGTGTATTTTTGGTTGCAGGTCACAGGAACCGGATGCCAAGTCATGAATCCTCATCCCCAAGCGGTTGACAAAGTCTCTCCTCAGCAGAGCATGTTCCCCAGCAGAGTTGACAGTATCCAAACTATATATCCCCAGCGGAGTTGACAGTGTCAGACTGTATCTTCCTAGCAACAGCGGAGTGGTTGCATAACCAACAGATGAGAGGGTGGTGTTCCCAGCGTTCATCTCATTCCCCAGCAGATTATTTTTAACAGATTTGTTAATCCCCAGCTTGAGGGCGATTAGCAAGTTCATATCCCCAGCAAAGGTCGTTTCCTACGACATTTCCCCAGGAAGTGTTTTCCCCACAGACTCTCCTCACAGAGCCTCGCCGAACAAAGTTTCCATAGTTGATACTCCCCCCGCAAGGTCAACTTTTCAAGCAGCCAATTTATTTTTGGTGGCTCATTGGTCCCGGCAGACGGATCATTCCCCACAGAGAATTCAAGGATTGATACAGCAATCTGTTCCCTACCGGAGTTTGCTTCCCCAAGCATATTTCTTTTAACTCCATGCATAACATTTGCATTTGCATGCATATCATATCAAGCATACACATAAGCTGATAAACAGGTTCTTCCAAGAAGACTGAAGAATTACTTTACAACCAAGGTCATGACATCCAGCCAGAGGATCAAGCGTGAGTGATCCAGCCTGAGGGTCGTTTTGAAGATTCAGCCCGAGAATCGTTTTCCAGTGATCCGGCCTGAGGTTCATTTTGAAGATTCAGCCTGAGAATCGTGTTCCAGTGATCCAGCCTGAGGGTCATTTCGAAGATTCAGCCTGACAATCGTGTTCCAGTGATCCAGCCTGAGGGTCATTTCAAAGATTCAGCCTGAGAATCGTGTTCCAGTAAGCCAGCCTAAGGCTCAATTTGAAGATTCCCCAGTGAAGTCGCCTACAAGCTTTATTTCCCCAGCAAGCCCAATTGAGGAGTCGTTACAACATGTTCTAGCCCGAAGAATATGTACGAAGCCCAAAAGTGGAATATTCTCGAAGCTGCATATCTAATATGAAGGTTAGGTGTAGATTTCAAAAGAGGGTCAACCAGCGCATGCCTCAGATGCGGGATCCTAATGATGGGAATTTATCATCAAAACAATCCAAATCTAGCCAGAAGATCGAAGTAGATTCAGCTAGAGAATCGAAACAAAGAAGATCTAGCCAGAAGATCAGAAATCGCAACAATTCAGATCTAGCCAGAAGATCGAATTAGATTCAGCCAGAGAATCAAAGGAAATAGATTCAGCCAGAGAATCGAAACGAAGGAGATCTAGCCAGAAGATCGAAGAAGATCTAGCCAGAAGATCAAAATCGTATCCAGCCCGAGGATCAAAATTAATATCCAACCAGAGGACTAAATTGAGTATAGGTTCAGTCAGAGGATCGAAACTCCAGATTAAGCCAGAAGACTAATTCAGATCCAGCCAGAGGATCGGAAGAAAAATAAACAGCACAGTGTATTTCCGCGTTTTTGTGGTGTTCTCGGAGCGTAAATTTTCGGTCTGTCTTTGGTATTCAATCACAGCTCACCCCGTTTGTCTGATAAGTTGTTCGCTTTCATCCTACTCGGGTTAGCTGATGATTGAATAGGGGCAGCTGTAACACCCCAAAATTTGCCCTCCTCATTCATGCATTCATTTAGCATTTCATTTAGCATTTCATCATGTCAATCAGAATTAGATCCAAGAAACTTAAAAAAAAAAAAAACAAAACAAAAAAAAAACAAAAAATATATAAAAAAAAAAATATACAAAAATAAATAAATAAATAAAAATAATAATAAAAAAATAAATAAAATATAATAGAAAAAACTTGGACTTAGACCTCTCTCATTTGAGCCCACAAAGCCATGAAAATCAGGTTATAAAAGAGGGAGATCAGACAAAAAAAGGAAGAGAAGCAAAATACTCTGAGGTTTCCTTGAAACAAAACCCTTGACAAAACCTGGAGAGAAACCTGACAGAGAACTCAGAGCAACCCCCAAGCAGCTCTGAAAAATTCAATCTGACTCACACACTTTCATCTCACGCAAACCCTAACGTTGCCTTGCAAACCCAACCGTGCCATTTGATTTCAACCGGTCTCTCCCATCAGTTTTTGTGAGGGCTCACAGACTCTTGCAGAGATGGTTTGCGTGGTTTTCCCACTTTATTTGTGGGATACCCCCTGGAGGTTCATTCCGATTACCTGTACTGACTCACCTTTCTTTGATGGCATTAGCTTGGGAGATCCCTGGGTTTCTTACTCCTTTAATTGCTGTTACTTCGGATCTTTATCCGTGTGGTACTTTTACCTCTTTTCCGCATTTTATTGCTTTCTTAGCTGGAAGACCTCGATAGGAGGCATTTGTTTTCTTTTGTTTATTTACTTCTAAGCCCCTTGTTGGCACATTTACTTTATACATGTTTGTTTTGTATGTGTTCGTACCCCTGCAGGTAGCGCGGTTCCTTCATCAAGGACTGCCTTTTTGCCCTTGAGCATCCCAAACCCTAAAACCCAAAGCAACACGTTAACTCCTTCTACTACAGGCGAGTAAGTCTCCAAAGGTCGAGCATCCGGTAGATTGCGTAGTGACGTCGTTCGTCCAAAACCCAATCCATAACCCCATAGTTAGCCGAACTACGTTTTGCTCTGATTCTCAGGCCATATGAGATACGTAGGCATAAGACGCGATGTCTTAGCGAGCACACATCCCCCCAACCCATAGGTCAGCCGAGCTACGAAGACTCTGATTCTCATATTCAGATGAGATACGTATGCAGTGGATGCGACATCCGCGCGAGTCATTTTCATTTAACCCCCTTTTTTAGTAAATAACACATTAGATAAACCCACACCCTTTAGACAAGAACTACAAAAGTGGATCCCGTAGAGTACTACGGATGCGTAGGGGTGCTAATACCTTCCCTTCGCATAACCGACTCCCGAACCCAAGATTTGGTTGCAAGACCCCGTCTTGTCCTTTCCTTTTTCAGGTTTACTTCGAGCGTTTCCTTTCCCTCCTTTGGGATGAATAACGCACGGTGGCGACTCTTCTGTCTTTTTTTTTCGCCGGTTGTTTTTTCGCGCACTGTATTTTTCAGGTTGCGACACTCAGTTTTGGGCGCAAGCATCTCTCGTATTGCTTGGACCTTTGCAGGATCAACCTCAATACCTCTAACAATAAAGCCCAATAACTTGCCAGAACGGACTCCAAATGTACACTTGTTGGGATTCAGACGAAGCTTATACTTTCTCAAACACTGAAAAAGCTTCAACAGGTGCTCTACATGTTCAACTTCCGTTCTTGACTTAGCAATCATATCATCAACATATACCTCAATCTCCTTGTGCATCATATCATGAAACAAGGTAGTCATAGCTCGTTGATACGTGGCTCCGGCGTTCTTCAAACCGAAGGGCATCACTCGATAACAGAATGTTCCCCAAGGTGTGATGAATGTTGTCTTCTCCATATCCTCGGGTGCCATCTTAATCTGATTATATCCGGAAAATCCATCCATAAATGAGAAGACATTGAATTTAGCTGTATTATCTACCAACATATCAATATGTGGTAGAGGAAAATCATCTTTTGGACTAGCTTTATTCAAGTCTCTATAGTCCACACACATTCGGACTTTTCCATCTTTCTTAGGCACGGGCACAATATTGGCCACCCATTGAGGATATGTAGAAGTCACCAGAAACCCCGCATCAATTTGCTTCTGAACTTCCTCTTTGATCTTTACTGCCATATCAGGATGAGTTCTTCTGAGCTTCTGCTTCACAAGCACGCACTCAGGTTTTAGAGGTAGGAAATGTTGCACAATATCAGTATCTAGACCATGCATGTCTTCATATGACCAGGCGAAGACATCGACGTATTCTCGTAGCAATTCAATCAACCCCTTCTTAACAGATTCTTCCAGGAGTGCCCCAATCTTTACCTCTCGCACACACTCTTCAGACCCCAAGTTGACTGTTTCCAGATTCTCAAGATGTGGCTGAATGATCTTCTCTTCATGCTCAAGTAAACGGGTGATCTCATCAGGAATCTCTTCGACATCATCTTCCTCTGCCTCAAATACAGGGAATTCAAAATTGAGAGATGGCGTTGGGTCATTATGTTCAATGGGTTTGATCAACCTGCATAATGATTTTGGATATGAAAAGCTTTAGAATTCGAATAAGGCAAATCATTATGCAGATGAAAAGATTGATTTTATTCTTTTTTAGGGTTTTATATGATCACCGATTTCATGCAAAAAGCGAAAAGGGAAAATAATTTGGAAAAAAAAACATTTAACATGAATTTATTGAATGAAAATATCATTGTATTTATGTTGCCAACAATGTCATCATTCCTCCTTTTGGCATGGGAGAAGGGTTTTTAAACAAAGTGATCATTACGTTGACTTGTGGATAACTGTAGGAATATCCACAGCGACCCAATTGTTGCAGATTCCTCCAGGGATGATGAAATTGTCTGAATCCTCTGCATCCTCTTCCAAGACAGCAGCAACTTCTTCATCCTGACCAGTGTGGATGAAACCTCCACTCTTGAATAACCCTTGCGCGTTGAAGACCCTAGAAGAAAAGCCAATGCCAGCCCGGGACTTGTTGTCTTCTAACTCAATCATTTTTCCCAAACCAGCAGTTGCACCACACTCAATGGCCAACTTCGCATCTCTATAAGAGGTAAATGAAGGAGTTCTCTTCTCAACGGGCTCAGCTATAGATAAAGCTTGGAAAGGAGTTCCAACTTCATCCTCAGCATCTATGTATGAGAAGGAAGACACGTGGCTAACCAGGAGAGCCTTTTCTCCCCCTACCACGACCAGTTTCTTATTCTTCACAAATTTCAGCTTCTGGTGTAGGGTGGATGTCACGGCGCCAGCCTCGTGAATCCATGGTCTGCCTAAGAGACAGCTGTATGATGGGTGGATGTCCATGACCTGGAAGGTGATCTGGAAATCACTTGGTCCAATTTTGATTGGGAGATCAACTTCCCCAATCACAATTTTACGCGACCCATCGAAAGCTTTCACCACAACTCCACTCTGCCTCATGGGAGGCCCTTGATATGACAATCTTGAGAAAGTGGACTTCGGCAATACGTTCAGGGATGACCCAGTGTCCACCAGCACATTGGACATGGCGTCGTCTTTATAGTTCATGGATATGTGTAATGCCAAGTTGTGGCCTCTTCCCTCCTCAGGGAGATCAGAGTCACAGAAACTCAAATTGTTACAAGCGGTAATGTTTGCAACAATGCTATCGAATTGTTCTATTGTGACATCATGATCCACATATGCCACATCCAAAACTTTCTGCAGAGCCTCTCTATGTGGTTCAAAATTCAGAAGTAATGATAATACGGATATTTTGGATGGCGTTTTGTAGAAGCTGTTCTACAACGTTGTACTCGCTCTTCTTGATGAGCCTCAGCATCTCATCGCAGTCTTCTTTTCCATTGCCACTAGGGCCAACAGAAGTAGGAGTTTTCAGTACAGAGGAGTGTTTAACAGCAAGTGCCGGATTCGGAGAATTCACCGTATTCCCAATCGGGCGTTCAACAAAACCAGCATTAGCTTGAGGCTTCGGTGGTGCTGAAAACACACGACCGCTGCGGGTCAAACCACTTACATCAGCGATGTTCACAACAGAGGAGGATGGCAAAGTCACCTCTTTCCTATCTTTTACAGCAACAACGTTGTAACGAAAGGGAATCGCCTTTTTAGAAGAATACGGTACTGGACCGACAGGCTTAATGATAAGAACAGGAGAAACCTTCTGCTTGCTACTGTTGAATCTAAGTGTGGGCAGCAATTTTGGTAAAACAAAGAGTGTTCACAAGATGTCATGTGTGATATCTTAACATGAGATATCCTATGTACCTGTTGGAGCTTATATGGAAGACATATGCTGCAGGATTGTTTCAGATGACATACACAATGTCATGGTAACTGATATGGTTGTACCTGCTATAAAAGGAAACTGGATTATGCAGGATTTTTTCAGATGTTAGACCCGATGTCATGACATCCTGTACACAGAACATTCAGTGTGAATGTCTGGTGTTTTGTGATTGCACAATTGGTGGCAATCATTGGTTGATTGAAGATATGGCTAGCTGGCGCATTCTTTCAGGGATATCAACCAGATTTGTTTATTTTCCAAGCTGATCTTTACAGCTGATATGAAAAGATTTGATTGGAAAATATATCTAGGGTTTTCAAGGTGTCCAATACTTCTATAAAAAGGGACTTAGAAAACCTGATTGTACACACAACCAATACTGAGCGAAATTTAGAGAGAGAGCTAGGGTTTGTGTCTGTAGGTCATTCAAGTCATCCATTGATGATTGAATTGGACTGATTTGTCTTCTTGATCAAAGCTTTGAAGCAAGATCAAGAGTGTGTCTTCTTGATTGAAACTGTGAAGTAAAATCAAGAATATTGTAATTGAAAAGTATTTTCTTTTCACAAGGGATTGTAGTTTAAAATCACAGGTGTGTGATTGTAAGGGAAGTGAGTGGGTTCTCATATCTAAGAGTGCTTAGGTAGAAGTTGCACGGGTAGAGATTAGGTGAGAAAGACTGTAACTTGGTGAAGTGTACGGATAGTCTTTGAACTAATTCTATTTTAGTGGATTTCCTTCCTGGCTTGGTAGCCCCCAGATGTAGGTGAGTTGCACCGAACTGGGTTAACAATTGCTTGTGTGATTTGCTTTACCATTCTGTTTCTGTTTATCCATTGTTTATAACCAGATATCAGTGTCGTGACATTACCTTCGACATCTTATATCTGATACCAGAATTTCAATTGGTATCAGAGCAGGCATCTGTAACACCTCAAAATTTGCCCTCCTCTTCTTGGGACTAGTTTAGCATATTGCATTTCATGTTTTAGGACATTAGGCATTTGCATATTGCATGTCATGTAAATATAATGAGTTCTTCCTCCAAAGTCTTTTTCAGAAGATAGAAAAGTTAAGAGATTCAAGCTTGAGGGTTTCTTTAAATTGATGGCCAACCATCTGAGGGTTTGTGCTTCAATTAGGGTTTTCTTGGTTCTTCAAGGAGGTTGAGCATTATCTTGATTGCAAGGGTATATCATCATCATCATGGTTATGTCATCCTCAAAGGCTCCATTGTGCATGCTCCAGTTCCTTAGGATTAGGGTTTTGACCTCTGGTCAACCCTAATCAATGGCATTCTTCCAACCAGGGATTTTCAAGGAGATGAGGTATTCTATTGATATGGGGGTCACATGATCATTCTATTGAGCTTATATGAGCCAAGGTTCATTTTGAAGCAAGTTGGCCAAGTGTTAGAGGCTCAAAGTCATCAGTGCATTGCCAAGTCATCTGGGCCCATAAAAGTCAACAGAAAGTCAATTTAGGGCTAGGAGGGGGAGAAATGGTTTGAGACACTTCATTCATGTAATTGAAAGTTTCCAAAAATGGAAAGTTTTTGAACCACATTCAACTTGACTTTCCAATATCAAAGAAGCTTCAAATCAATTTTTGTCCAACATGAAAGTTGAAGATCTTTCTCTCCCATTTCCAAAAAGTCCAAGATCATGAGCATCTGATGAATGGTTAAGGAGATATGAGCAAATGATCACCAAGTGTGCATGAAACTTCAAAATGGCATAACTTTTGACTCAAAACTCCAAATGAAGCCACTCTTTTTGCAAATTTCTTGTCTTGACCTATATTTTCCAAATCTATCATTGCATTGCATGAAATTTAATCACATGATCATGTGCTCATTCACATGCATTTTGGAGGGAAATTGGGGAATTCAAATTCTATTGATCATACATGAAAAATTCCTATCCCATTGTGTTTATTAGATGATTTTAAGTGGATTTGGATGCTAGCATGTTACTGTTCACGTCCAAAATTAGGCCATGCACCACACTTTTCCAATTTTGGTCATGCACCTCATTTTCACTAATCCTAATTAACTCATGCCTAATTTTGATTTGGATGTGATTAAGAGACCATATATAAATCAAATCATAACAAAATTGGATCATAATCACAAGTTCTAGATCTAGATCTCATTTTCCCTCCAAATTTCTCTCTCATTGGAATTCAAATTTTCTCCACACAAACACCTAATTTCTTTATAGATCCTTCATCATCATGGAGTTTTGAGCAAGATCCATACATTTTTTGTGGAAATTGAGCAAGGTTTGGAGTTGTTCAAGTGCATGTGCATGTTAATGGCAAGTTCAAATTAAGCAAGATTCAAGAGGATTCAAGTGTTGCTATTCATTCAAAGCTTCAAGGCAAGGATACTGGAGAAGGATTGGAGCTTTTGTAGGCTTGAATACACTGTTTTGGTCACTGCAAGTTCAGGTTGGTGAAAATTCGACCCTCATAATTCTTGATTCTATTACCATGACTACATAGGCCTTGACGCACTGAGAATTCTGATATAAATTTTGTTGAATTTGGATGAATATTGATGAAGTTATGTTGAATTAAAGTTTAGATCTAGAAACTTATTTCCTTCGATCCAGAAAATATGTTGAGAACTAGGCTTAGCTTTTATGATATTTGGAATGTACGCGTCAAGACCTTTCCATTCATGTATAATATGCCTAATTCTGCACACACACAAAATATGCGATGAACAATAGAACCACCGTCTTCATGAAGAAGACGGTGGAAACCACCGCTGGTGAACAATGTCACCGCCGCCTGCAATTAACGCTAGGGCTTGTCCAGCGTGCATCCACGCAAGCGCCTCGTGGCGAAACCATTGGCCAAGATTCAATTGACTGGCCTGCGTGTCGTTCGACCATGCTGAGTGTGCACCACTTCATTAAATGAAGTGCTGCGTTTTGACGCGTTTGCAACCTTGTACAAGGTTCGATTCCCACCTTGCGCATTTTATTCTTCAGCGCTTGTTTTTGGTAATACATGGTTCGATCCTTGCTGAAGGCACTTTGGCTGATTTTCCATGTTTCAATATTATTTTCCAATTATTTCACATTTACTTCATGTTATTCGTCCAACTTCAAAAAATCATAAAAAATTTGAAAACAAGTCCAATTTGAATGCAATTTTTTGCTACATATTCAGGGAGATGTCTATTATTTTGTGGTGTGATTTTCCTGATTTTATCATTTCTGGATTTTGGATAGTGAATTGTTATTTGAACATGTATGCAAAATGTGACATGCTTCATTCATTCTATTGTGAAATGCTCATACATTGGCCAATTGATTTGAAATTTGGTATGCTGATTCCCAACATATCGCGTGATTTTTTAGGCTTGGTTGTGCATTTTTATCATTTTTCATCTCTGTTTGGGACACATGAATGTATGGTGTGACAATGTGTGTCACACAATTTGATGTCATACTTGTCCATTTTCATTGCCATGTCAATTGAACTTCTCTGATTCCAATTTTTTGCATGATGATCGTATTTGACATGTTGTGTATACATAAAAAAATTCATGATTGTTTGATTCATTACTGTTTAATATGGAATTTTGATTCTTAATGTCCAATTGTGTGCTTTGTAATTGCCTTTGCCATATCTTGCTCATGAGATGACTTTGCTTGCTGATTTAGATTTGGTCCTTTTTAGGACATGTTCTTGCTTGTTTAAATGAGCTTCATGAGAAATATTGGTTGCTGTTTTGACTTTTTTCTTTGCCTTTGACCCTAGTCTTTGCACTAGTGGTTTGAACTCACAATTTGCGCTTTGTATTTCAGGTTCAAGCTATTAGTCCTAATGGTTGATGTTGATCTCATGACTTGAGATGCAAATTTGCTCTGTCCACTAACATTTGTTGTATTGTAGGTCCTTGGGTAATGAGCTCGCTTGAGTTGTTGACTTGCCTTGTGTGCATATTGGTTGTAACACTGTTGTTGACTGTTTGATTTGTCTGAATGTGAATATTGACTTGTTTGACTTTCTTACAGGTACTTTAGTTGCTTTAGCTCATTTCTTGAGTTGCTTTGCTTGTGGTTGGCATACCACCTAGGTAATCATCCTCTAACTCCATGTAGTCTGGAAGCTCTGTCGTTTCTGTTTGGCAGGCATTTGGCTGAAGTCCTCCTTAAGAGGCAATGTCTGTGATTGTTTATATTTGTGCCCTGCACTTCAAGTCCTCCTAAGTGAAGAGGCAATTGGCAGATAGAAGGGATTCGCAATCAATCCCCTGCTATTCAGTTGAGTCTTTCATTATGCTCGCACTACGTGCTAAGGCTTTTGAATAAACGCCCAAGATCTTGTATATAGAGTCAGTCAAGTGGAGTAGGGTCCCACATTCTGGACCCCCACATTTTCATTGATTCAAGCTCACCCAGGCCCGGGTTAAGAGCTATGAGGTCCAACCCTCATTACCTTTCATCTGCTCACCCTGACGGTCAATGTTAGTGGTTAAGAGCCCTCAGATACCCTTCCAGTGTTGGCTTGTTTGTCGAGGTTGATATGGCCCCTTGACTAAAGCCCAACCTTGTATGAGCCGCTTGTTTGCATATAATGTGTGATACCTGTTCACCTGTGCTTGTTCTTGTTGACTTGCTGCCTGTGCGAGTTAGGTTTTGATTCAGATACCTCAACCTAGGACTATTGTGGATTGCATGATAATTATTAGGCTCGAGTCAGTCTCCCTTTTAGTTTGTTATTCCCCGGTCTCTGGTTAGGAGAGAGTTTCTCCCCTGTTAAGGGGAACTACGTCGCCCTGATCCTCATACCAGATGAGGTACGTAGGCAGGAGATCATGCGAGATCTCTCCGGGCGCCCATTTTCTTTTTGTGTGTGTTTGCTTGACAGCTATTAGGCTCGAGTTCCAGACTCCCTATTAGCTTGTCTGTTTGATAACCTTTTGTGTGTGTTAGGAGTTGGATATAAGACCAGCGATTGGCATTCTGTTTCCTATTTGTTGTGTGCTTGGAGTCTGATGTAAGTCCAGCCATTGACATTCAGTTTCCTGTTTGTTTGTTTTGTGTGGAGTTGGATGCAAGTCCATTGATTGGCATTCCATTTCCTGTTGTGTGTCTCTTTTGACGTCTCAGCGTCTTTGTGTTGTGTTTTGTTTCGGTGTGCGTTAGCCGAACTACGGCAACTCTGATTCTCATTCCAGATGAGATACGTAGGCATAGGATGCGATATCCTAGCGAGTTTGTTCCCCATTTCCCCGAACTACGTCGACTCTGATGTTTGTTTCTGACAAATTACGTAGGCCCAGGATGCGACATCCTGCCGAGTCACCTTCCTCCGTCTTCTTTCACCTGTTTATTCCAGTGTGTGTGCTTTCTTTGAGCAGTTATTCAGCAACCTTATTCTATTCTTTTGAGCGTGGATCCCGTCGAGTACGACGAACGTGAGGGGTGCTAATACCTTCCCCTTGCGTAACCGACTCCCGTGCCTTGCAATCTCTGGTCGCAAGACCGTTCCTTTCCCGTTTCTTAGGTTAGTCCAGCGCTTCCTTTCCGTCATAGGATGAATAGCGTCGGTGACGGCTCTGTTAAACATGTTTTTTTCGCCGGTTGTTTTTCGCGTTGCGACAACTGGCGACTCTGCTGGGGACTAAAGAAGTTGATCTTTTGCTGGTCCATCTTTCCTAAGCGAGTCAATCCTAGCGCTCTTTAGGATAGTTTTGGTTGCTTTTGCTCTATTTATGTCATTTATGATTATTATACGGTGTATATATTTGCATATATGTTTGCATGCATCATATTATCACTGTGCTGGATTCTGTACAGGTTGGTTCCTCTAATTTGGGGTGGGTGTTCTGAGTGGGGCTAAAACCCAGGCCCGAGTATACACCTAGGATTAGTATGGTCTCACGTTTCCTCACATGTTGGATCAACATGTTGTTGCGACGTGACATACCACAAGTCGGACGAGGTTCTTTTGAGAGAGTCCTTCTGGGTGGAGTATTCCACTTTGGTTGGGTTATCTCTTTAGAGTTGTTGACTTCGGTGACCGATCTTTCCCAAATCTTTGGTTTAGATGATCTTATGAGAGCTGCAACGGCACACCCGAAAGGGCAAACCTGTTGAGTATCTTGCCGATTGTCGAGACCATTATCCGCCTTAGAATGACCTTATTAGAATTCACCTGTGAGGGGAGGGTTGATTTCTTACAGATGCATGTTCTGATGGTGACTCTTTGATGGTGACTTTGGTTCAGTCGAATTTATGGGTATTTATTTCTGAGACACCGGAGTTCTGTCCGTGGTATTTATCAGTGGGGATCCGTTTATTTCAGGATTCCCTGGGTTGGTACAGATGATCATGTTATTATAAGAGTAGTGGTTTTCCAGTGATGATGGTGATATATCCTTCGGTTCCGTTTATTTCGGAACCCTGAGTTGGATTTATGGTTACATATTCCCTCAGATGGTTGTGATCAGTTCAGAGACCAGGGCTTCCGTACAGTGGATGTTCAGATGACTTGGAGGACGGCACAGTGCATTGCATTCATACATCAGCATCATTCTCATTTTGCATTTATTCGCATCTAACTCATGATTATCCATATGCAGGGGACATTCTTGATTGAGATCCTGGTTGAGAGACACCTTTGCTCCAGATATGAGGCCCGACTTGAAGAATGATGTTTGATATAGTTTCTTTGATCCAGAGATTGATGCACTGAAAGAGATGATAGCATTGATTACACCTGACCATGTGGGGATGTTCCGTGAGGCTTATGGTGGTATTTTGAAGGTGGTTTTCAGGCTTACAGATGATGATAGGAGCGCCATCCATACTTTTCTCCAGTTTTATGACCCTGGTTTGAGATGTTTCGTCTTCCCGGATTACCTGTTGGGACCTTTGATGGAGGACTATGCCAGCATCCTGGGTATTCAGATCAGAAACCAGATTCCATTTTATGTCACCAAGGAAGAACCTGATGCTGTTGAGATTTCTTGTGCTCTTTATTTGAGCCCAGAGATGACTAAGGGAGGTTTGAAGGAGAAGGGAAAGTTGCCTGGTTTTCATCTGAGTTTCTTGGAAGCTAAGGCCAAGGAATATGCTGTTTTGGGGGATTGGAAGGTTGTCTGTGCTTTGCTTGCTGTGAGCATCTATGGAATCATCTTGTTCCCTAATCAGAAGAACTTTGTAGACATTAATGCCATCCGGTTATTTGTGTAGAGAAATCCTATTCCTACCTTGGTTGGGGATGTCTATTACTCGGTCCATAACCGGAATGAGAAACGACGAGGGGGATTGATCAGGTGTTGTGCTCAACTGTTACACAAGTGGTTCATGGGGTATTTTCCTTCCAGAGGTGCTTTTGTCTTTCTTGACCATACGGTTAATTGGGCCACCAAGCTGATGGGTTTGCGAGCCAAGGACATAGCTTGGACTCATAATGGTGTGGCTGGACGAGACTTCATTTACAGTTGTGGGAGCTTTCCCAATGTGCCTCTTATAGGAGTTCAGGGTTGCATTAATTACAACCCGACGCTTCTTAGGAGACAAATGGGGTTTGCTATAGAGGTTCCTCCTCTCGAGTGCGAGATTCAGGAGTCTTTCTACTTCCCAGCTGAGGGTAATCCGTCACAGTTGAGGCAAGTGTCCGGGGCATCGCGCAACATTCAAAGGAAGGGCAAGGTTCCTTTTGGTAGGGTTAATAGAAGGTCTTTTCCTTTATTTGATGATTGGCTCAGAAAGAGGATTGAGCTCACACATCTACCATTTCCTGGGGGTGATCCTTGGTATCCATTGATTGAGGGGCCATGTTCTTCTGTCAGTATGGAAGAGTTCCTTGAGATGAAGAGGGAGAGAGATCAGCTGCAAGCAGAGATGACTGAGTTGGAGATGTGTGTTACTAGAATCCAAATGGCTAATCAGGAAATCAAAAGGAAAATAGAAGATCAGGATAAGAGACATGCTCTGGAGGTGAAGCGCTTTGAGATAGGCACCACCTTTTACCGCAAGATCAGCCAAGCGTTGGAGTCATCTACGAAGGAGCACGACATCACCAAGGAGAAGTTGGCTAGAGCTTTGAGGGTTATTGAAGATGAGAAGAGGAGGCAAATCCTTGTGAAGACTCAGAGAGAAGCTAGAGCCAAAGTCCTTATCACAGAATGGGAAGCGGAGAAAGCGAAGATTAAGGCTGAGAGAGATCACTATCTTGCTGAGAGGGACCATTATTTCCGACAGATGAAGATTCACCAGAAGGAGATAGGAAGGCTGCAGCAGGAGAACACTGAGCTCAGGTTTACCGTGAAGTTTACCAAGATGGTTGATGATGCAGAACCGTCTATGGGACCTTCTTCAGTGTAGACTTTTGTTATCATGTGTTGGATTACCGTCAGGCATGTTGACGGAATTCACTTGCTTATATTTTCTTTCTGATTCTGGAGAATTATAATTTGATTTGTATCGGCCTGATGTATGACTCTTGCACGTGTAGTGCACTTTTGATATACAGTGGCTATTATCATTCAGTGATTGATCTTCAAGCTTTATTTGCTTTCCTGTGCACACTCACATCACACACACATGGTTGGGTGATATCTTTGTTGAATCATAACTCTCTGATCTGTATGGTGAAACCAAATGACTGATGTCAGATTGTTGCTGTCAAATTATTATCTGTCTTGATGAAACCAGGATCGAAAGACAGAGTGTTCCTCATATGGATAGACATTGCATTCATGCATGAATCATAATAACTTGTCTTCTATTTTGCAGGTGTCGGTTTCTTACGTGCTTGATTGTTTCAGGAATCATTGCTCGCGCACATAGAATCATTCCCTTGCACGTAGCACGTCCACACAGATACCCTACCAGGCGCAACAAATCCAAGCTGATGGATCTACCCAACGCAGATATTCTCGAGTTGTAGGAGAAAATGGGTGAGCTGATAAATGTCATGCAAGGGTTGGCCTTGGGGCAGAAAGCACTTGCTGATAAGGTTGAAAAGCTCGAGCGGGCTTCGGCTTCCAACAGCGGTAATAATCAGGAGGGTGTGTCCAACAAAGGTCTGGGTGGTTCTAGGGATGGAGGAGATCTCAGAAATAAGAATACTGCTGGGGTGGTGATCAATAATGGTGGTGGTTTTGGTGTTGCTACAGGCGGTGGACCAGGTCCGGTGGGCAACAATCTGAAGGATAGTATGTTTCCTCCTTTCTTTGGGGCTGAGGAGGATAGAGAGGAAGACCAGTTCTCCGTGCTGAATGAGCAATTTGGTCAATACGGTGTCCAACCACCCAACAAAGAAATTCAAGTGCTGGCCGAGAAAATCAGAGCTTTGGAAAGTTATGCTACTCCGGGGGTTGTCAACATGTCAAACATGGGGCTAGTTGAGGGGATTGTGATCCCGCAGAAGTTTAAAGCGCCTGCGTTTGATAAATACAATGGGAGTTCTTGCCCGGAAACTCATCTCCAGGCCTTCGTCCGAAAAATTTCTGCTTACACAATGGACCAGAAGCTTTGGATGTACTTCTTCCAAGACAACTTGTCTGGTGGGTCTCTGGAATGGTACACGAAATTGAGGTCGTCAGATGTCAAGAGCTGGCAGGATCTGGGGGATGCGTTCTTTAAACAATATCAATTTAATGCTGACATGGCTCCTAGCCGTACCCAGTTGCAGGGTATGTCTCAGAAGCCTAGTGAAGGGTTTAAAGAATATGCGCAGAGATGGAGGGAGTTGGCGGCCAAAGTTTAACCTCCATTGGTAGATCGGGAGATGTCGAATCTGTTTATGGGTACCCTTCAGGGGACGTTTGCAGAAAGAATGGTAGGATGTCCGGTTACCAACTTTGCAGACATTGTAGTGGCTGGAGAAAGAATAGAGAGCTAGTTGAAGCTGGGGAAGATACAGGGTAACACTTCGTCGTCTGGATCGAAGAAGCCCTTTGGTAATGGCCAGCGGAAGAAGGAGGGTGATACAAGTGATGTGTATGCCCAAAGAGGACAAGGTAGGGATCGTTACTACCAGCACACTGCTGCGGTAACAATTCCTGCTGATAATCAACAACAGCAACAACAACAACCGTAACAACAACGTCATCCATTTCAACAGAGACCGCAGACGGCCGGGTATCAGGTGAGAGGGCGAATGACTGATCGTCAATTAGATAGGCCACCTGTGACCTACTCATTCTTGCTGAAGAAATTGAAAGATTTGGGGTTGGTCCAGCTGAGGACGTTGGCTCCGTTGAGACCTGATCAGTGGCCTGCCAACTATGATGAAAATGCCAAGTGTGAATTCCACTATGGTGCCCCTGGACACAATGTGGAGAATTGTAAAGCTTTTAAGCATGTTGTCCAGGACCTAGTGGATTCTAAAGCTATCAATTTTGCACCATCACCAAATGTTAATGCTAATCCCATGCCCGCGCATGGTCAGATGGGGGTGAATGCAATTTCTGAGGATAAGGGCCGAATCTGGGTAACGGATGTGGACCGGTTAAAGACTCCATTGACTGAGGTCAAGAGACAGTTGTTGAAGAATGGGGTCTTTCCGGGTTGTGGTGATTGTTGTGTTGCATGCACTGTTGCTACCAATGGGTGTGTTATGTTGAGGGAGGCTGTCCAAAGAATGATGGATGAGGGAAGCCTCAGATTTGAGAAGGTTGATATGGAGAGGGAGGATGTCTCCACCATAACCATCTACTTTGATCTGGTCGATTTGTCAGCGCTGGCAGATGCGGCTCCAGTTACTATCACGGTACCTGGGCCTATTCCTTATGACAACGACGATGTCGTGCCATGGGATTATGGTGGAGAGGTATATTGTAATGGAGAGAAGCAGGAAGATCAGACTGCAGGTGAAACCACCGTTTCAAAGATGGATAATGCCGGACATAGTGGTTTCACTCGCAATGGAAGGTTGTTTGCACCTGACACTTTGAGAAGTGGAGAGGGAGAAAAAGAAAAGAAAGATAAGGCTGAGGCTTTAGCCAGGGCGAGAGGAAAGCAGGTGGTGAGCGAGGGTACCTCTGTGGTGACACCGGCACCTGGTGGGTCGGAGAAAGAACTTGATGATGAAGCTGAGAAATTTTTGAGGATCATCAAGAAGTCAGAGTATAAGCTTGTTGACCATCTGCAGCAGACGTCGTCCAAAATCTCAATCTTATCTCTGCTACTGAGCTCAGAGGGGCATAATGAGGCTTTGTTGAAAATACTGAAGAGAGCCTATGTTCCTCAGGAGATTACGATTAATCAGTTAGAGATAGTGGTGTCCAATGTTAATGCCAGCCATGGGCTGGGTTTCACTGATCGGGATTTGACTGTGGATGGCGTAATCACAATAGGGCATTACATATTGCAATGGAGTGTAAAGGAGCAGTGCTTTCGCACGTGTTGGTGGATACTGGCTCATCACTCAATGTGTTGCCTAAGAAGGCCCTGGCGAAGCTGAATTGTGAAGGGTTGATCTTGAGGCCCACTGACCTGGTTGTTAGAGCCTTTGATGGTTCTAAAAGGGCTGTGTTTGGGGAAGTGGAGCTCCCTGTGAAGATCGGGCCCGAGGTGTTTAAGTCTGTATTCTATGTCATGGATATTCAGTCGGCATACAGTTGCCTGTTGGGTCGCCCATGGATACACGCTGTTGGGGCAGTAACTTCGACTTTGCACCAGAAATTGAAATATATCTGGGACGGGCAGGTCGTCACCGTTTGTAGGGAGGAAGATATCTTCGTCAGCCACCTATCATCGTTCAAATATGTTGAGATGGACGGTGAAATTGTTGAAACGCCAAGTCAAGCATTCGAAACCGTCAAGGTGGAGAATGCCCTTTTTGCTAAAGAGGAGAAGCCGTCCATTTCTTCGTACAAGCAGGCCGCCGTGGTGGTGAAGAGTGGAGAAGCCCCAGACTGGGGAAAGATGATGGACATTGCCGCCAAGAAAGACCGGTTTGGGGTTGGTTATCAATCGGGTCGAGGCTCGTCTGGTCAGAGCAGAGGACGTCATCAACCATTCACGTTCACCAGTGCTGGAATGCTAGATCCAGATCACATCTGTGTGGTGGGTGAAGAGGTCGACAGTGACTGTGAGCTTGATCAGTGGATAAAACCGTGTGTACCAGGGATGGAGATCCAGAACTGGAAGGCCGAAAAGATCATCACTGTCACTCTACGTGAAGAGTAATATTTCCTGTTTTTCAATTCTGACTGCATGAAAACCATACGTTTTGCCCGAAACGTAACGGTTCATTGTAAGGGCCACCTCATGTGTTTCATTTTGCAATACTTGCATCATAAATAAAAGGATGTTTTTTTCATTAAAAGCGGTGTTCCCTGTTTTTCATTTATTTTTGCAATTTAAAAACAAAAATAAAAATGGCAATGTTTGTTTTCATTTTCCTTTTAATTTGCTTTGCTCCGGTTCTAAAGCAATGCATGAATCAACATTCACGCAGATGCGATCATTCTCCGGATCTCATTGATAACAATCCTGTTACACCCTCATATGACTTCGACAATCCGATCTATCATGCCGAAGAAGAAGGCGAAGAAGATTGTGAACTGCCGGAGGAATTAGCCAGGTTGTTGAAACAAGAGGAGAAGGTGATTCAGCCGCATGAGGAGCAAGTTGAGGTTGTGAATCTGGGTACTGACGAGGTCAGAAAGGAAGTGAAGGTCGGGGCCGCTTTGGAGGCAGATGTTAAGAGCATAATGGTAGCCTTGTTGAAAGAATATGTTGATATCTTCGCCTGGTCCTATCAAGATATGCCTGGGTTGGATACCGATATCGTTATGCACAAGTTACCATTGAGAGCAGATTATCCTCCAGTGAAGCAAAAGTTGCACAGAACTCGACCTGAGATGGCTATGAAAATTAAGGAGGAAGTGCAGAAGCAGTTGGATGCTGGTTTCCTCGCTGTCACTAACTATCCGCTTTGGGTTGCAAACATTGTGCCGGTCCCAAAGAAGGATGGAAAGGTGAGAATGTGTGTGGACTACCGGGATTTGAACAGAGCTAGCCCAAAGGATGATTTCCCATTACCTCACATCGATGTGTTGATGGATAATACATCTCAATTCTCGGTGTTTTCCTTCATGGATGGCTTTTCTGGCTATAATCAAATCAAAATGTCGCCAGATGATATGGAGAAAACAACGTTCGTCACACCATGGGGCACTTTTTGCTACAAGGTAATGCCATTCGGTCTCAAGAATGCCGGTGCGACCTATCAGGGGGCCATGGTGACTTTGTTTCATGATATGATTCATCATGAAATCAAATGCTATGTTGATGACATGATAGCAAAGTCCCAAACAGAAGAGGGGCATCTGGTAGATCTGGCCAAGTTGTTTGACCGGTTGAGACAATTCAGACTGAGGTTGAATCCGAATAAGTGCACTTTCGGGGTGCGGTACGGTAAGTTGCTGGGGTTTATTGTGAGTGAAAGAGGAATAGAGGTTGATCCTGCTAAAGTAAAAGCAATACAAGAAATGCCTGAACAGAGAACGAAAAAGGAGGTTCGTGGTTTCTTAGGTAGATTGAACTACATTTCACGGTTCATATCTCATCTAACAGCCACGTGTGAACCCATATTCAAGTTATTGAGAAAAGATCAAAAGGTCAGGTGGAATAATGATTGCCAAGAGGAATTTGAAAAGATAAAAGAATATTTGCAGGAGCCTCCGATTCTGATGCCTCCTGTGGAGGGACGACCGTTGATTTTGTACTTGACGGTCCTCGAGGGGTCTATGGGGTGTGTACTGGGGCAGCATGATGAGTCTGGTCGAAAAGAGCATGCAATTTACTACCTTAGCAAAAAGTTTACCGACTGTGAAACAAGATATTCACTGCTCGAGAAAACTTGTTGTGCTTTGGTATGGGCTGCTCGCCGACTGAGACAGTATATGTTGGTTCATACCACTTTGTTGATTTCCAAGATGGATCCGATCAAGTATATATTTGAGAAGCCAGCATTGACCGGACGGGTTGCGAGATGGCAAATGATTTTGACTGAATATGATATTCAATATACCTCTCAGAAGGCGATCAAGGGGAGTGTATTGTCTGATTACCTCGCCTAGCAACCAATTGAGGATTATCAACCGATGAAGTTTGAGTTCCCTGATGAGGACATCATGTTTCTCAAATCGAAATATTGTGAGGAACCAATCCCGGAGGAGGGGCCTGACCCTGAATCCGAATGGATTCTGATGTTCGATGGGGCCGTTAACGTGAATGGTAGTGGAGTTGGTGTTGTTTTGGTTACGCCGAAAGGATCCCATATTCCTTTTGCTGCCCGGATAACATTTGAGTGCACCAACAACGTGGCTGAATACGAAGCTTGTATCCTGGGAATTGAAGAGGCGATTGATTTGCGGATCAAAAACCTTGTTATATATGGAGACTCAGCTTTGGTTGTGAATCAGGTTAACGGGAAATGGTATACGCATCAATCTCATTTAATTCCATACCGGGATTATACAAGGAGATTGGTGACGTTTTTCACCAAGGTGGAATTACACCATGTGCCGAGAGAAGAGAATCCTTTGGCAGATGCTTTGGCTACTCTGGCTGCCTTGATTAAGGTGTAGTGGTGGAATCAGTTCCCTAGTGTTGAGGTGGGACGTCTGGATAGACCGGCTTATGTGTTTGCTGTTGACACAACGCCTGATGATGAGAAGCCGTGGTATTATGATATCAAGCGCTATCTGGAAACCCAAGAATATCCTGAGGGAGCATCCAAGAAGGACCGAAAGACTCTGAGGAGGTTGGCCATGGTATTCTATCTGAACAAGGATGGGGTTCTGTACAAGCGGAATTTTGATGGGGTTTTGCTTAGATGTGTTGATGGTAGAGAAGTAAGCCAATTGATGAAAGAGGTACACGAGGGGTCGTTTGGTACCCATGCCAGTGGGAATGCAATGGTGAAAAAGCTACTAAGGGCTGGTTATTATTGGATGACAATGGAGGCCCAGTGTTTTAATTTCGTGCGGAAATGTCATAAATTCCAGATTTATGCTGATAAGGTGCATGTGCCTCCAAACCCGTTGAGTTTGATGTCGTCTCCATGGTCGTTCGCTATGTGGGGCATCGATATGATTGGGAAGATTGAGCCTACGGCTTCGAATGGGCACCGGTTCATATTAGTGGCTATCGATTACTTCACCAAGTGGGTGGAAGCAGCCTCTTAGGCGAATGTGACGAAGCAGGTCGTTGCCCGGTTCTTGAAAAGAGACATCATTTGCAGATATGGGGTTCCTGAAAGAATCATTACTGATAATGGTTCTAATCTCAACAATAAGATGATGGCAGAACTGTGTCGGGAGTTCAAAATCGAGCATCACAATTCTTCTCCCTATCGTCCGAATATGAATGGGGCGGTTGAGGAAACTAATAAGAATATTAAGAAGATTGTGCAAAAGATGGTTGTGACCTATAAGGATTGGCACGAGATATTTCCGTTTGCATTGCATGGGTATCGAACCTCAGTGCGTACGTCTACTAGGCCAACGCCTTTCTCGCTTGTATATGGGATGGAAGCCGTGTTACCGGTTGAGGTTCAGATTCCCTCGTTGAGAGTCCCGATGGACGTGAAGTTGCAAGAGGCTGAATGGGTAAGGACTCGGTATGAGGAGTTGAGCCTGATTGAGGAAAAGAGGCTGGCAACCATTTGTCATGGGCAGTTGTATCAGCAGCGAATGAAGCGTGCTTTTGACCGAAAGGTGCGACCTCGTGTATATCACGTGGGAGATATGGTGTTGAAAAGGATCCTTCCTCCTCAAAACGATCGTAGGGGAAAGTGGACACCCAATTACGAAGGTCCATTCGTGGTTAAGAAGGTTTTCTCTGGCGGAGCCTTGTTGTTGACGACCATGGATGGTGAGGATTTTCCATCCCCTGTGAATGCGGGCGCAGTTAAAAAATACTTCGTATAAGAAAACCGTTGGACGAAAAGAATAAAGTAGTCCAGGAAAAAATGGGCATCCCGGCGAACCAAGAAAAAAATGATGAAAAAGGTTCGGGCAAAAATTAGGGATAAAAGGAAAAACTGTACACCCGGCAAGTCGAAAACCCCACAAGGGCGGCTTGGACAAAAAAGGGTATCCCGGTGGACTGAAAACCCGAAAGGGCGGTCCAAGCAAAAGAGCGATTGAAACGAACAACTGCGTCTAGCATGATCGTTTTTACTTTGGTTATGACACCTGGATAATCCCCGGTAGAGATCAGTCGGAAGCGTCTTGTTCAGAAGGCAGAAAGCACGGAGAGTCTTGAGGACATATGGGGTGTAACCGAGTTGGGACTCGATGAGATCACGGTTTCACATTGCCATTAGGATAGATTTTCCTTTTGCGCGCAATTACCTCTTTTCAGGAATTGCTTCCTTTGTATTGCTCAGTTACGAGCCACCTTTTCCAATCAATAAAATGCATATTCAGTCAAATAATTTTGTTTTTGTTTTCATTACCGCTTTGATTGCAAAAACATCTGTTTATTTTGATAAAGAATCTTTGCATTTTGAGACGTGGAGACCCCTTCCAATGCATGTTTATAAGATTGAAAACTTGAAATCTTATTTGGAAGGTTGAGTGACCTAGGTGTTGAAACTTTGGCACGCCTGGGGCACGTTTTTATCTAACGATCTCTTTTGCAGGGGCTATTAGATATTTTCACTCACTTGCAGGTTGTGATGTGAAGCCTTTTGACAAAAGATCCCCGTGGAGTCCAATCAGGGACAAGGGGTTAAGAATGGTGAAAAGACGGCGAAAGATGTACGATGATCCTTGAGTGTTAATCAAGAAAACTCTTCAAAGTCTGGAAAAATAGAAAATTGATACTTTGGTTAGATGGTGGATACCATCGTTCGACGAGTCGACAAGTGTTCCGTATCTCCCCAGTGGATTCGAGGTCGGTGTTTCCTCAGCAGCAAGTTTGAAGGTTGTTGTTTCCCCTAGCAGGGTGGAGATTGTTATTTCCCCAGCAAGTCGAGGATTGTTGTTTTCCCCGCAGAGTGCGTTGGTGGATTCTTCCCCAGCAAGTCGAGGATTGCTGTTTTCCCCGCAGAGTGCGTTGGGGGTTTCTTACCCAGCGAAGTCCCCAAGCGGATCGAGTTCGGTGGAGGTCATCCCTGGTGAGGGTTGTCTATTCCAGCAGCAGTGCTATTCCCCAGCAGGGTGGAGATTAGAGCGATAGCAAGTTCCTCAGCAGAGTGCCTCGAGCTCCCTAGTAGAGTCCCCTGAAGGGGATACTTTTTATGCATTCATCATTTAGAGAAGCATAGCATATTGCATAGTTAATGGCGTAGCATTTCCATGGTTATGGAGCATTACGCTGAGGAGTTTAGCATCGTGTTGTTAAACCAATAATGTTCCCCAGTAGTGCGATACTGGAGGAAATTTCTGTCGGGCGGAGATGGAAATGATAATCAGAGAAGTTTTGGAGTTCAAGAAAAGTCAAAAATAATATAATAATCCCCAACTGAGCGCAATTTGTTGGTTCATAGTGGATTAAGTAGGGATGGTATGCTCATAGTTTGTAATCCCTAGCATAGGTCGTTGGCCCGCGTGCTGCCTCATTCATCACTTTTCCTTGTTGCTGCCGATGCTGACAGGCATGAAAGTTTCTGATGTTCATGTCGCATCACGCGAAAAACCGGCGGGAGAACAAGAACAACAGAGCCGCCACCGTGCGTTATTTATCCCAAAAGAGGGAAAGGAAACGCTCGAAGTAAACCTGGAAAATACATGGTCTCGCGACCAAAGAGAATGGGATCGGGAGTCGGTTATGCGAAGGGAAGGTATTAGCACCCCTACGCATCCGTCGTACTCGACAGGATCCACGCACAATAGGAAGGAAAATGGTTGCTAAAACACTGCTCAAACACACACACACTGGCTAAAAGAGACACAAGAAAACAGACAAGACTGACTCGGCAGGATGTCGCATCCTGGGCCTACTTAGTCTATCAAGCATAGACATCAGAGTCAAAGTAGTTCGGACTGGGGAAACGACACATGCTCGCTAGGATATCGCATCCTATGCATACGTATCTCCTCGGACGAAGGAGAATCAGAGCATTCGTAGCTCGGCTAACACGCACACAAACAAACACAGGCAAAGACAAACGTGGAGCCTGAATGCCAATCACTGGACTTACATCAGCATCCGAACCAAACAAAACCACACTGGAACCCGAACGCCACTCGATGGACTTACATCAGCTTCCAAGCACACAACAACACACACGGAGGGGTTGAAGACACAAAGGTGGAAAAAGAAAAAAGGGCGGCCGGAGAGATCAGCTCATCTCCTGCCTACGTACCTCATCTGGTATGAGGATCAGGGCGACGTAGTTCCCCTACGCAGGGAAAAGGACTAGCCTAACCAGATAACAGAGGGAGACACAACACTAGGGAGACTACGACTCGAGCCTAGATGTTGTCATGCAAAGTCGTCCCTAAGTTAAGGTTTCTAGCTAACTAACACAGGGAGCCAGCCTATCCTAAACATGACTTGCACAGGAAGCAAGCCATACCTAACCTAACTTGCACAGGAAGCAAGGGTCTCGATTGCAACTAGGGCAAGAGAAAGGGGAGGTCTCAATCGCAACGAGGGCGAGAGAAAAGAATTAGTGCTAGTTGTTAGTCAAACTCGACAAGACATCGCATCTCGTGCCTACGTATCTCATCTGGACATGAGAATCAGAGTTGCCGTAGTTCGGCTAAACTATTCCCGTTGGTTTGTGTTTTTTAAGTGGACAACGTCACTGCACAATCTACCTGATGCTCGACCTTTGGAGACTTACTCACCTGTAGTAGAAGGAGCTAACGTATCCTTAAGAGGGGATAATGTTTGTTTGTGTTTTAGGAAAGCTCAAGCAAGAAAGGAAGTCCTATACGAAGGAACCGTGCTACCTTAATTGACATGCAAACGAGACTACACGGAGTCTAACAAACCTAGGGGATACAATCACACCACACAAGCACATACAGCATGAAATAAACACACCAACAAGGGGCTCAAAAATCAAGGCTAGGTTTTAGTTGAGGGGTCATATCAACCTCAACAAACAAACCACTGGAACTGGGTAGTGTTAGCTCTTAACCTTGCCATTGAGGGGCTAAGGTGAAGCAGATGAAAGGTGAGTGAAGATAAGACTTCACAGCTCTTATCCCTGGCCTGGGAGAGCTTAAGACAAGAATGTGTGGGTTCAGAAGGTAGGAACCCTTCTACACATTTAATACTGACTCAACTGTACAATTGTACAAGATCTTGGGTTTGTATTTGCAATGCATCAACACAGTGGTGTGAGCAAAACAGATGACACACAGAATAGCAGGGGATAGATTGCATATCCCTTGGGTTCTGCCAATTGCCTCTTCACTTAGGAGGTCTTTGACTCTATACAAGGATAAATGTAAACAGTCACAAACATTGCCTCTTAAGGAGGACTTCAGACAGTTGCCTGGCCAAGTAACAGGCCAAGTCTTCCAGACTACATGAAGTAAAGAAGTTATACCTCAATGCAAATTGCTTATCAAGCAAAGAAAATCAAAGTTCACAAGGAACTAAAAGCAACTAAAAGTACCTGAAACCAGTCAGACAACATTAGTACACAAGTCAAAGTTAAATCAGAATGAAACAAAGGTTAACAGTCAACACAAGCAGACAAATGTGCAATGCACAAGGCTCAAGGCATGTGAGCCAAGCAACCTACAAAACAAACAAGTTAGTCATGATAAACAAACAAGCATCAATCAATTTGTATTGATCTCATTGGGTAATTGTTGCTTAACCTGAAAAAATAAACTCAAACATGAGTAACAGGACCACTAGGACAAGCCTAGGGTCAAAAGGGGATGAGAAAGTCAAAACAGCAAATGAAATCCAATCAAAATCATATTCAAACAATCAAGAAACAAACTCAATTGGGTTCACATTCATATCAATCATCATCATCATTTTATAAGCAAAAGAAGTCAAAGCATGGCATATGGAAGCTCATAGAAGTCAACAGCAAGACTCAACTCAAAACCAATCATAAACAATTCCAAAATTCTCAAATAATTCATGATCAAACATCATCCATAACATGATAAGCACACCAAATTTCAGCTCAATTGGATCATGGGAAATAGGGAAATGAAAATCAGAAAGGCAGGGAAATTCTAAACATGCTCAAAGAAGTCAACCAAACATGCATCAACTTGAAAAAATCATAAATCAGTGATAGCATATGATAAATGAATGGGACTAAAACCATGGCAAAGCTTAAGATGTCTACTAATCAAATGTAAAATTTCATGTCCATCTAATAAAGTATGAGAATTTCACAAATGAAATGGTAACATGTATCACAAAAAGTCAACATAAGACCAAACAGGGGAGAAAAATCTCAAACAATTAGGAAATGCCACAAACAATTCCACAAAAAATCACATGTAAACTAGACATACTCAAGTACATTAATGCAAAAATTCAAATCAATTTGAGGTCAAGAGGCATGGTATAGAAAATCATCAAGTTGCACATCAATGGTGTGACACAAATTGTCACACCCTACTTCAAAAAATCATAAATCAATGACCAGAGATGATAAATTCATAAACTCTATACCAAAATCACCATGGATGTGTCTAGTTTGTGCACAAAAAATTTCAAGGTCATTGGATAATGCATCATCATTTCACAAGTGTTTTGGTAAAAGGTACAAAAAATGGATACATGTTGCAAACCCTAATACCAATTAAAATCCAATTATCAAAAAAATCAGGAAAAATCATTATTAAATAATAGAGATCCAGATGAACACAATGCAAAAATTCCCATTAATCTTGGATTTAAAATGAAGATGTTATGAATTTTGTAAGATAGAGCATCAAATTGAAATAAACATTGAGAAAAATAAGTGAAATAACATGATTTTAATGGGTCAAGGGCACGGCAGTGGCATTTTTATGAATACTGAAGCCACTAATCAAAACGCAACGTACAAGGCCATGAAACGGAATAATTTGATTGGCCAGGCTTCATGAAACAGGGCCATGACATGCAGTGCACGTGAAATTCTGGGCAAAGGCAAGAAAATTAGGGTTTATCAACAGTGTACAACTTCATCATCTTCCCAAATTCGTGAAAAAAATTTAAACCCAGAAATGGCAATTGAACATACCAATTAAATCAGCAAACATCACACACTACAAATCCATCATTCAATCGCATTAAATCAAGCTAAATAACATGAATCGAGCAAAAACAACTTGGAGCATCAAACTTAAAGAACAGATTTCTCAGCCAATATGCAATCATTTTCACCAATTCAAAGTTCAGTAGAATCATGGCAAGAAGACCTATCATAAGCATGCTATAGTTTGGCAAATGGAGCAAATCGAAAACTCACTTGATTTTGAAGCAACTGATGGAACAGTGAGGATTTGGTGAGGAAAGCTCGAAACAGGTACTCCACTAGCTTCCACAAGATGTATGGTTGAAGATCCTAGCTCAGCAAGGCGTGAAACGATCCCAATCTTGAACTGCCATTGATGATGCTCTTGGAGAAACAGTCGTGCTCCTTGGTTACAGTTGGTTTTTGATGCTTGTAATCAACTCAAAATGATGGTAAATGATGAAGCCAAGAAGGCAAGGTCGTGTGTTTGCAATTTGTTGACAGAAATTTTCAAAGATGGAAAGATGAATGTTTTGAGAGAGTGAGAATTCTGTGGGAATGAGAGGCTGCTAGGGCTTCCAAGAGCAGAAAAATAACAATATATACTTTTGTTTATGTTGCTAAGCATGAGTGCTAATCACAATTTGGTTTTAATGAGAAATTTGCTAATTGGTCACTTTTGCTCAAGGGGTGAGGTGCAAGAGCTGTAGCACGAAAATGGGCTTTGTAACATGACCAAAATATCATTTCTGAACATATTTGAATGGCCAAATGGATTAGAATTGGTTAATTCAAAAAGTCAAATTTTCACTTCACTTAAAATTAATTCAAGTAAGTCAAAAAATGCCATTTTGATCTATGATGTTTTGGTGAATGATGGTTACATATTTGGAAAGAGGAGGTCAAATGTGACTTGTTGCAAAAAACCCCACCCAAATTGGCCAAATGGTTTGAGAGATATGGCCTTTTGAAGTTCAAGAATTTCTGAAAATGATTTGATCATAACTTGCCAACCATACATGGGAATTGAGTGTTCTTGGACTTTTTGGAAATGGGAGAACAAGATCTTCAACTCTCATGTTGGGCAAAAATTCATTTGAAGCTTGTATCATGATGTAAGTTTGGGATCAAGAAGTTTCCATTTTTGGCAAGTTTCAGTTACAGGTCAAGTTTCTATTTTTGGAAATTTCTTGTCTGGCTTCAAATTCTTCCATGATGATATTTGACATGTTATATGAGGCCTATTTGGACATGAATGAGCTCTCTCAAACCAAATCCAACCATCAAAACCATAAAATCAGACACAGTTGATCAAGTTTGACTTTTTAGGGTTTCTGGCAAACTGTGCATTGACTGATGACTTCTGAACATCCAATCCTTGACCAAAACACTTCCAAAGGACCCCTAGGTCATGTGAACATGTTGGACCAACCCTAGGGCCTTGGCTCAATGGAGATTGTACTTGCTTGATTGATTGACTGATCTCCTGATCAGTTTGACCTAATTCTTCTGATGATCTTGCACTTGAGGCAAAAGGGACAATGTAATGCTATGCAGTGGACCATGGTAATGCTATGACCTAATATGAGAATGTATGTACAATGATAGGTGCAAATTTGAGGTGCTACAGCTGCCCCTATTCAATCAGCTGGGAACCCGAATGGATGAGAGCAACGGCTGTCAGACTTTCAGGGTAAACAGGGATTGAATACTAAGAACCGTAGAAATTTGCACTCTGCTGGGAAAATAATTAACAACGCCTGTCAGAATCGGCGAAGAAACAGTCTTGAAAGAAAAATCCGTCTGGAACGGAAAAAAAGAAATCGGCCTGAATACCGAAACAGAAATGTCGACCTGGATACCAAAATAAATGGTAATACAGGGATAACCATGACCTGAGCGCCGCTCGTCAGTCTGAATACTGAGCATCGGTGTATGAGAGATTTGATGTCGATCTGAAACATCGGAAATTGGCTTGAACGCCACCTCGGTCTGAATACCGGAAAATTGGCCTGAGTGCCATAAGTACATCGACCTGATCGTCGGAAACTTCTTCGGTCTGAATACCGGAAAAAACATAAGTACATCGACCTGATCGTCGGAAACTTCTTCGGTCTGAATACCGGAAAAACATAAGTACATCGACCTGATCGTCGGAAACTTCTTCGGTCTGAATACCGGAAAAAACATAAGTACATCGACCTGATCGTCGGAAACTTCTTCGGTCTGAATACCGGAAAATCACATAAGTACATTGACCTGATCGTCGGAAACTTCTTCGGTCTGAATACCGGAAAATTGGCCTGAGTGCCAAAGCGTGAATTGGTTTGTGTTCCAAAACACTCAACATCCTGAAGAGGGCTTAGAAAAGCAGTCTTGTTAAAGGATGGACATTCAATTCCACAAGAAATACGAATCTTACTCGACTGGGGAGGACGACTTCGACCCAAGAGCGCATCAGACATATTATCTATAGCCGTCAGAACGTAGATAATAACCTCGCATGGAAGATTATCCATAACCGGGTTGTAGGTTGTTAAATGGATAAACGACCGAAAACATCCTGAAGAGAGCGAAAGCAAACTTGTTAAAGGATGAACATTCGATTCCACAAGGAATACGAATCTTACTCTGCTGGAGATAACAATCGAAAGATTGACCAAAGAGTGCATGAGATATATTATCTATAGCCGTCAAAACGTAGATAATAACCTCGCATGGAAGATTATCCATAACCGGGTTGTAGGTTGTTAAATGGATAAACGACCGAAAACATCCTGAAGTGAGCGAAGGCAAACTTGTTAAAGGATGGACATTCGATTCCACAAGGAATACGAATCTTACTCTGCTGGAGATAACAATCGAAAGATTGACCAAAGAGTGCATGAGATATATTATCTATAGCCGTCAGAACGTAGATAATAACCTCGCATGGAAGATTATCCATAACCGGGTTGTAGGTGGTTAAATGGATAAACGACCGAAAACATCCTGAAGTGAGCGAAGGCAAACTTGTTAAAGGATGGACATTCGATTCCACAAGGAATACGAATCTTACTCTGCTGGAGATAACAATCGAAAGATTGACCAAAGAGTGCATGAGATATATTATCTATAGCCGTCAGAACGTAGATAATAACCTCGCATGGAAGATTATCCATAACCGGGTTGTAGGTTTTTAAATGAATAATCGACCGACATCATCCTGAAGAGAGCGAAGGCAAACTTGTTAAAGGATGGACATTCGATTCCACAAGGAATACGAATCTTACTCTGCTGGAGTTAACAATCGAAAGATTGACCAAAGAGTGCATGAGATATATTATCTATAGCCGTCAGAACGTAGATAATAACCTCGCATGGAAGATTATCCATAACCGGGTTGTAGGTTGTTAAATGGATAAACGACCGAAAAAATCCTGAAGTGAGCGAAGGCAAACTTATTAAAGGATGGACATTCCATTCCACAAGGAATACGAATCTTACTCTGCTGGAGATAACAATCGAAAGATTGACCAAAGAGTGCATGAGATATATTATCTATAGCCGTCAAAACGTAGATAATACACTCGCATGGAAGATTATCCATAACCGGGTTGTAGGTTGTTAAATGAATAATCGACCGACATCATCCTGAAGAGAGCGAAAGCAAACTTGTCAAAGGATGGATATTCGATTCCACAAGGAATACGAATCTTACTCTGCTGGAGATAACAATCAAAAGATTGACCAAAGAGTGCATGAGATATATTATCTATAGCCGTCAAAACGTAGATAATACACTCGCATGGCAGATTATCCATAACCGGGTTGCAGGTTGTTAAATGGATAATCGACTGAAAAGAAAGGTATCAGGGTACCAGGAATAGGTATGCAAAAGATGACCAATCAAAAGAGGATAAAGTTGCTTACTCGGAGCAAGTATCCAAAAGGAAGGGAAAGACCCAATGGGGACAATACTGCTTGATCAAGGCAAGTATCCAAAGGGGAAAAGAGTATCAATACCACAAAGAGGGGATTACATCTACCGGTTTGTAGGCAGAAAACCACAGAAAAGTAACCAGTCATCGATAGGATGAGCACACAGGGTTAACTCCAACAAGGGGATGAAAGTGGGATTTTACAACTACCAGCTAGTAGGTAGGAAACCACAAAGATAGGACTTACAACTACCGGTTTGTAGGTAGAGGCCCACAAACAGTCTGCTGAGAGACAAAGTGAGAAAAAGGATTTACAACTACCGGGTAGTGGGTAGAAGACCGTAATGAAAGGACTTACAGCTACCGGTTCGTAGGTAGAGGCCAACAAATTCCACTGAGGATAAGATGAATGAGTGTCGGTTAGTGAGCGACTATTCATTTATGCCCCAGGGAAGCACAGGAGACAACAGAAAGCCAATTTAGGATTGATCCAAAAAGGCAGACTGAAACAAGACTCATCCTAATGAGGAAAGAACTCAATAGGGAAAACCCATCCCGTGTAGGGAGGGAACGGAAACAACCGTCATCCACGAGGATGTATCTCAGTGGGGAAATAGCAAGAAAGGATAGACACTTTCTGCTTAAGGGGTTGGCTCTACATGGAGAGATCAGACACACCCATATCTGTTTAAGGAAAAATCTACTAGAGAGATCTGTATTACCAAATAGCAGAAGGCAAACATCAACGGATACACTGCAACAGCTGCAACATTAGTACCTGAATGTTATGATTATGCATGTATGCTTTATACCTAAAATGTATGATGAATGTTGACAAACGGACATGCTCATCACATAGGTCCAGGAATCAACCATCCGGAGAGAAAACCAAAGTCATCATCCTGCAGGGGAGGAAGAGCCACAAGAGGCTTCCGGAGGGATCGTCAGTCATAACCGGAGAACATAATTCAACATACAGGTGGACGCGCCACAACAACTTGTGCTAGAGATACCAATAAGCAACCAGATCTCCGATGAGGATGTGTAGGCATAGAGAAAGCTCATCATGCCAACAACTCCGTTGAGGAATCTATCTGAGGGACAAGATGGAGTACTGGGATGTCAATCCACCAAATACCGAATTTTTGCAAAAAAGCACCCATGCTGGTGGAGAGGAGAAGACTGCTCTGCTGGAGAGGCGAAAGTTGAAGTCTTCAGTAAACACTCTGCTTGGGGAACTGCCCCACAATAATGTCCGAAACAGCAAACTTGCTAGGGATGCCCCACAATAGGGCTCAAACAGCACTCTACTGGGGATGCCCCACCATAGGTGCTAATAGGGACTTGGAAGAAAAATCTGCACTGCGGGGGATATGAAGATGAACAAACTTCAACCGACACTGCACCGAGCAACCTCGCTGAGGAGAAACCATGAAAATGTTCTGCAGGACAAAGATACAGTCATGCTCGAGATACGAACAATTGTCTTACCTGTTGGTAATCATACCGCCCTTGGGAGAGCACTGCGGGTCTCCTAAGTGTCTTTCCATCATTGTGAAGGTTCACTTTGTTTAAGAACAATTTTGAAAAATTTGTTTATTTTGAAAAACAATGATACTTTATCAATTAAAACATGCAAAACGTTTGTTGAGTTGAAACAAATAAGAGTGCAAGTAATTGGATAAAAGCTCAAATTGATGTGATGGAATGGTAGTCTGCAACGGGCAAGACTCCATAGATCTGTACAAGTTTGAAATCGGTGATATATATTGGAGAGGGCTACATTGAACATAGTGACCCTTACTCTACCATTCTGAATTTCGATGTATTCGGAGCTTCGGTCGACGACGCATCGAGAATTCCTGGCGGATGACAAATGTAGAACACAGTCTTGTCAAGACGCAGTTACTTGCCAAATCCCTAATTTTTGCCTAGATTGCCCCAGTGTGAGGTGTTCAATCTAGCGGGATGCAAATTCTTTTTTCAATGTCTCTAACTTTTGCCTGGATCGCCCTTTCGGGTTTTCAATCCACCGAGACGCTCCTTTTTGCCTAAGTCGCCCTTTGGGGTGTTCGACTTAGCGAGCTGTTTTGCTTTTTTTCTTTTTTTTGTTTTTTGTAGGCGAAGTATTTCTTGACCGCGCCGGTATTCCACAGATTTTTTGAGGGGCTACGGTGAAGCAGATGAGAGGATATGAGGGGTGTGCCTCATTGCTCTTATCCCTGGTCAGGGAGAGCATTTGAATATCAGAAGGTGTGGGAGTTCAGAAAGTAGGAACTCTCTCCACAGATTATTGACTCGATAGATCTTGGGTTTGTATTTGCAATGCATCAACACAGTGGTGTGAGCAAAACAGATGACACACAGAATAGCAGGGGATAGATTGCATATCCCTTGGGTTCTGCCAATTGCCTCTTCACTTAGGAGGTCTTTGACTCTATACAAGGACAAATGTAAACAGTCACAAACATTGCCTCTTAAGGAGGACTTCAGACAGTTGCCTGGCCAAGTAACAGGCCAGGTCTTCCAGACTACATGAAGTAAAGAAGTTATACCTCAATGCAAATTGCTTATCAAGCAAAGCAAATCAAAGTTCACAAGGAACTAAAAGCAACTAAAAGTACCTGAAACCAGTCAGACAACATTAGTACACAAGTCAAAGTTAAATCAGAATGAAACAAAGGTTAACAGTCAACACAAGCAGACAAATGTGCAATGCACAAGGCTCAAGGCATGTGAGCCAAGCAACCTACAAAACAAACAAGTTAGTCATGATAAACAAACAAGCATCAATCAATTTGTATTGATCTCATTGGGTAATTGTTGCTTAACCGGAAAAAATGAACTCAAACATGAGTAACAGGACCACTAGGACAAGCCTAGGGTCAAAAGGGGATGAGAAAGTCAAAACAGCAAATGAAATCCAATCAAAATCATATTCAAACAATCAAGAAACAAACTCAATTGGGTTCACATTCATATCAATCATCATCATCATTTTATAAGCAAAAGAAGTCAAAGCATGGCATATGGAAGCTCATAGAAGTCAACAGCAAGACTCAACTCAAAACCAATCATAAACAATTCCAAAAATTCTCAAATAATTCATGATCAAACATCATCCATAACATGATAAGCACACCAAATTTCAGCTAGATTGGATATTGGGAAGTAGGGAAATGAAAATCAGAAAGGCAGGGAAATTCCAAACATGCTCAAAGAAGTCAACCAAACATGCATCAACTTGAAAAAATCATAAATCAGTGATAGCATATGATAAATGAATGGGACTAAAACCATGGCAAAGCTTAAGATGTCTACTAATCAAATGTAAAATTTCATGTCCATCTAATAAAGTATGAGAATTTCACAAATGAAATGGTAACA
This sequence comes from Lathyrus oleraceus, assembly GCF_024323335.1. Lineage (NCBI taxonomy): Eukaryota > Viridiplantae > Streptophyta > Magnoliopsida > Fabales > Fabaceae > Lathyrus > Lathyrus oleraceus. The sequence goes on along the minus strand of NC_066580.1, from coordinate 90,189,477 downwards.
TGTATCACAAAAAGTCAACATAAGACCAAACAGGGGAGAAAAATCTCAAACAATTAGGAAATGTCACAAACAATTCCACAAAAAATCACATATAAACTAGACATACTCAAGTACATTAATGCAAAAATTCAAATCAATTTGAGGTCAAGAGGCATGTTATAGAAAATCATCAAGTTGCACATCAATGGTGTGACACAAATTGTCACACCCTACTTCAAAAAATCATAAATCAATGACCAGAGATGATAAATTCATAAACTCTATACCAAAATCACCATGGATGTGTCTAGTTTGTGCACAAAAAATTTCAAGGTCATTGGATAATGCATCATCATTTCACAAGTGTTTTGGTAAAAGGTACAAAAAATGGATACATGTTGCAAACCCTAATACCAATTAAAATCCAATTATCAAAAAAATCAGGAAAAATCATTATTAAATAATAGAGATCCAGATGAACACAATGCAAAAATTCCCATTAATCTTGGATTTAAAATGAAGATGTTATGAATTTTGTAAGATAGAGCATCAAATTGAAATAAACATTGAGAAAAATAAGTGAAATAACATGATTTTAATGGGTCAAGGGCACGGCAGTGGCATTTTTGTGAATACTGAAGCCACTAATCAAAACGCAACGTACAAGGCCATGAAACGGAATAATTTGATTGGCCAGGCTTCATGAAACAGGGCCATGACATGCAGTGCACGTGAAATTCTGGGCAAAGGCAAGAAAATTAGGGTTTATCAACAGTGTACAACTTCATCATCTTCCCAAATTCGTGAAAAAAATTTAAACCCAGAAATGGCAATTGAACATACCAATTAAATCAGCAAACATCACACACTACAAATCCATCATTCAATCGCATTAAATCAAGCTAAATAACATGAATCGAGCAAAAACAACTTGGAGCATCAAACTTAAAGAACAGATTTCTCAGCCAATATGCAATCATTTTCACCAATTCAAAGTTCAGTAGAATCATGGCAAGAAGACCTATCATAAGCATGCTATAGTTTGGCAAATGGAGCAAATCGAAAACTCACTTGATTTTGAAGCAACTGATGGAACAGTGAGGATTTGGTGAGGAAAGCTCGAAACAGGTACTCCACTAGCTTCCACAAGATGTATGGTTGAAGATCCTAGCTCAGCAAGGCGTGAAACGATCCCAATCTTGAACTGCCATTGATGATGCTCTTGGAGAAACAGTCGTGCTCCTTGGTTACAGTTGGTTTTTGATGCTTGTAATCAACTCAAAATGATGGTAAATGATGAAGCCAAGAAGGCAAGGTCGTGTGTTTGCAATTTGTTGACAGAAATTTTCAAAGATGGAAAGATGAATGTTTTGAGAGAGTGAGAATTCTGTGGGAATGAGAGGCTGCTAGGGCTTCCAAGAGCAGAAAAATAACAATATATACTTCTGTTTATGTTGCTAAGCATGAGTGCTAATCACAATTTGGTTTTAATGAGAAATTTGCTAATTGGTCACTTTTGCTCAAGGGGTGAGGTGCAAGAGCTGTAGCACGAAAATGGGCTTTGTAACATGACCAAAATATCATTTCTGAACATATTTGAATGGCCAAATGGATTAGAATTGGTTAATTCAAAATGTCAAATTTTCACTTCACTTAAAATTAATTCAAGTAAGTCAAAAAATACCATTTTGATCTATGATGTTTTGGTGAATGATGGTTACATATTTGGAAAGAGGAGGTCAAATGTGACTTGTTGCGAAAAACCCCACCCAAATTGGCCAAATGGTTTGAGAGATATGGCCTTTTGAAGTTCAAGAATTTCTGAAAATGATTTGATCATAACTTGCCAACCATACATGGGAATTGAGTGTTCTTGGACTTTTTGGAAATGGGAGAACAAGATCTTCAACTCTCATGTTGGGAAAAAATTCATTTGAAGCATGTATCATGATGTAAGTTTGGGATCAAGAAGTTTCCATTTTTGGCAAGTTTCAGTTACAGGTCAAGTTTCTATTTTTGGAAATTTCTTGTCTGGCTTCAAATTCTTCCATGATGATGTTTGACATGTTATATGAGGCCTATTTGGACATGAATGAGCTCTCTCAAACCAAATCCAACCATCAAAACCATAAAATCAGACACAGTTGACCAAGTTTGACTTTTTAGGGTTTCTGGCAAACTGTGCATTGATTGATGACTTCTGAACATCCAATCCTTGACCAAAACACTTCCAAAGGACCCCTAGGTCATGTGAACATGTTGGACCAACCCTAGGGCCTTGGCTCAATGGAGATTGTACTTGCTTGATTGATTGACTGATCTCCTGATCAGTTTGACCTAATTCTTCTGATGATCTTGCACTTGAGGCAAAAGGGACAATGCAATGCTATGCAGTGGACCATGGTAATGCTATGACCTAATATGATAATGTATGTACAATGATAGTTGCAAATTTGAGGTGCTACAGTTCAGATCGAAGAAGTTTCTGACGATCAGGTCGAAGTACTTGTGGCACTCAGGCCAGTTTTCCGATGTTCAGATCGAAGAAGTTTCCGACGATCAGGTCGAAGTACTTGTGGCACTCAGGCCAGTTTTCCGATGTTCAGATCGAAGAAGTTTCCGACGATCAGGTCGAAGTACTTGTGGCACTCAGGTCAGTTTTCCGATGTTCAGATCGAAGAAGTTTCCGACGATCAGGTCGAAGTACTTGTGGCACTCAGGCCAGTTTTCCGATGTTCGGATCGAAGAAGTTTCCGACGATCAGGTCGAGGTACTTGTGGCACTCAGGCCAATTTCCGATGTTCAGATCGAAGAAGTTTCCGACGATCAGGTCGAAGTACTTATGGCATTCAGGCCAGTTTTCCGGTATTCAGACCGAAGTGGTATTTAGACCGAAGCGGCGTTCAGGCCAGTTTCTCGGGCATTCAGGGCCAATCTCTCGGTGTTCAGACCGATATTAATACTCCCAGATTCTGATGCTCAGTATTCGGACTGATGAGCGGCATTCAGGCCATGGTTATTCCTGTGTTACCATTTATTTTGGTATTCAGGTCAACGTTCTTTTCGGTATTCAGGCCGACTTTCACCGTACCAGACAGATTCTTCTTTTGAGATCACTTCTTTGCCGATTCTGACAGGCATCGTTAATTATTTTCCCAGCGGAGTGCAAATTGTTCGTCTGCTCTTTGTATTCAATCACTCTTCACCCTAATCATCTGAAAGTCGAGGCTGTTCATATCGACAGGTTCACAGTGGATTGAATAGGGGCAGCTGTAACACCTTAAAATTTTCCCTCCTCTTCTTGGGACTAGTTTAGCATATTGCATTTCATGTTTTAGGACATTAGGCATTTGCATATTGCATGTCATGTAAATATAATGAGGTCTTCCTCCAAAGTCTTTTTCAGAAGATAGAAAAGTTAAGAGATTCAAGCTTGAGGGTTTCTTTAAATTGATGGCCAACCATCTGAGGGTTTGTGCTTCAATTAGGGTTTTCTTGGTTCTTCAAGGAGGTTGAGCATTATCTTGATTGAAAGGGTATATCATCATCATCATCATGGTTATGTCATCCTCAAAGGCTCCATTTTGCATGCTCTAGTTCCTTAGGATTAGGGTTTTGACCTCTGGTCAACCCTAATCAATGGCATTCTTCCAACCAGGGATTTTCAAGGAGATGAGGTATTCTATTGAGATGGGGGTCACATGATCATTCTATTGAGCTTATATGAGCCAAGGTTCATTTTGAAGCAAGTTGGCCAAGTGTTAGAGGCTCAAAGTCATCAGTGCATTGCCAAGTCATCTAGGGCCCATAAAAGTCAACAGAAAGTCAACTGAGGGCTAGGAGGGGGAGAAATGGTTTGAGACACTTCACTCATGTCCAAAAGAGGCCTATTCATCATGTCAAACATCTATCTTGAAGATTTTGAAGCCAGATCAAAAGTTTCCAAAAATGGAAAGTGACATGTAATTGAAAGTTTCCAAAACTGGAAAGTTTTTGGACCACATTCAACTTGACTTTCCAACATCAAAGAAGCTTCAAATGAGTTTTTGTCCAACATGAAAGTTGAAGATCTTTCTCTCCCATTTCCAAAAAGTCCAAGATCATGAGCATCTGATGAATGGTTAAGAAGATATGAGCAAATGATCACCAAGTGTGCATGAAACTTCAAAATGGCATAACTTTTGACTCAAAACTCCAAATGAAGCCACTCTTTTTGCAAATTTCTTGTCTTGACCTATATTTTCCAAATCTATCATTGCATTGCATGAAATTTAATCACATGATCATGTGCTCATTCACATGCATTTTGGAGGGAAATTGGGGAATTCAAATTCTATTGATCATACATGAAAAATTCCTATCCCATTGTATTTATAAGATGATTTTAAGTGGATTTGGATGCTAGCATGTTACTGTTCACGTCCAAAATTAGGCCATGCACCACACTTTTCCAATTTTGATCATGCACCTCATTTTCACTAATCCTAATTAACTCATGCCTAATTTTGATTTGGATGTGATTAAGAGACCATATATAAATCAAATCATAACAGAATTGGATCATAATCACAAGTTCTAGATCTAGATCTCATTTTCCCTCCAAATTTCTCTCTCATTGGAATTCAAATTTTCTCCACACAAACACCTAATTTCTTTATAGATCCTTCATCATCGTGGAGTTTTGAGCAAGATCCATACATTTTTTGTGGAAATTGAGCAAGGTTTGGAGTTGTTTAAGTGCATGTGCATGTTAATGGCAAGTTCAAATTAAGCAAGATTCAAGAGGATTCAAGTGTTGCTATTCATTCAAAGCTTCAAGGCAAGGATACTGGAGAAGGATTGGAGCTTTTGGAGGCTTGAATACACTGTTTTGGTCACTGCAAGTTCAGGTTGGTGAAAATTCGACCCTCATAATTCTTGATTCTATTACCATGATTACATAGGCCTTGACGCACTGAGAATTCTGATATAAATTTTGTTGAATTTGGATGAATATTTATGAAGTTATGTTGAATTAAAGTTTAGATTTAGAAACTTATTTCCTTCGATCCAGAAAATATGTTGAGAACTAGGCTTAACTTTTATGATATTTGGAATGTACGCGTTAAAACCTTTCCATTCATTTATAATATGCCTAAGTCTGCAAAAAAAAAAATATGCGATGAACAGTAGAACCACCGTCTTCATGAAGAAGACAGTGGAAACCACCGCTGGTGAACAGTGTCACCGCCGCCTGTAATTAACGCTAGGGCTTGTCCAGCGTGCGTCCATGCAAGCGCCTCGTGGCGAAACCATTGGCCAAGATTCAATTGACTGGCCTGCGTGTCGTTCGACCATGCTGAGTGTGCGCCACTTCATTAAATGAAGTGCTGCGTTTTGACGCGTTTGCAACCTTGTACAAGGTTCGATTCCCACCTTGCGCATTTTGTTCTTCAGCGCTTGTTTTTGGTAATACATGGTTCGATCCTTGCTGAAGGCACTTTGGCTGATTTTCCATGTTTCAATATTATTTTCCAATTATTTCACATTTACTTCATGTTATTCGTCCAACTTAAAAAAATCATAAAAAATTGAAAACAAGTCCAATTTAAATGCAATTTTTTGCTACATATTCAGTGAGATGTCTATTATTTTGTGGTGTGATTTTCCTGATTTTATCATTTCTGGATATTGGATGGTGAATTGTTATTTGAACATGTATGCAAAATGTGACATGCTTCATTCATTCTATTGTGAAATGCTCATACATTGGCCAATTGATTTGAAATTTGGTATGCTGATTCCCAACATGTTGCATGATTTTTTAGGCTTGGTTGTGCATTTTTATCATTTTTCATCTCTGTTTGGGACACATGAATGTATGGTGTGACAATGTGTGTCACACAATTTGATGTCATACTTGTTCATTTTCATTGCCATGTCAATTGAGCTTCTCTGATTCCAATTTTTTGCATGATGATCGTATTTGACATGTTGTGTATACATAAAAAAATTCATGATTGTTTGATTCATTACTGTTTTAATATGGAATTTTGATTCTTAATGTCCAATTGTGTGCTTTGTAATTGCCTTTGCCATATCTTGCTCATGAGATGACTTTGCTTGTTGATTTAGATTTGGTCCTTTTTAGGACATCTTCTTGCTTGTTTAAATGAGCTTCATGAGAAATATTGGTTGCTGTTTTGACTTTTTGCTTTGCCTTTGACCCTAGTCTTTGCACTAGTGGTTTGAACTCACAATTTGAGCTTTGTATTTCAGGTTCAAGCTATTAGTCCTAATGTTTGATGTTGATCTCATGACTTGAGATGCAAATTTTCTCTGTCCACTAACATTTGTTGTATTGTAGGTCCTTGGGTGACGAGCTCGCTTGAGTTGTTGACTTGCCTTGTGTACATATTGGTTGTAACACTGTTATTGACTGTTTGATTTGTCTGAATGTGAATATTGACTTGTTTGACTTTCTTACAGGTACTTTAGTTGCTTTAGCTCATTGCTTGAGTTGCTTTGCTTGTGGTTGGCATACCACCTAGGTAATCATCCTCTAACTCCATGTAGTCTGGAAGCCCTGTCGTTTCTGTTTGGCAGGCATTTGGCTGAAGTCCTCCTTAAGAGGCAATGTCTGTGATTGTTTATATTTGTGCCCTGCACTTCAAGTCCTCCTAAGTGAAGAGGCAATTGGCAGATAGAAGGGATTTGCAATCAATCCCCTGCTATTCAGTTGAGTCTTTCATTATGCTCGCACTACGTACTGAGGCTTTTGAATAAACGCCCAAGATCTTGTATATAGAGTCAGTCAAGTGGAGTAGGGTCCCACATTCTGGACCCCCATGTTTTCATTGATTCAAGCTCACCCAGGCCCGGGTTAAGAGCTCTGAGGTCCAACCCTCATTACCTTTCATCTGCTCACCCTGACGGTCAATGTTAGTGGTTAAGAGCCCTCAGATACCCTTCCAGTGTTGGCTTGTTTGTCGAGGTTGAAATGACCCCTTGACTAAAGCCCAGCCTTGTATGAGCCGCTTGTTTGCATATAGTGTGTGATACCTGTTCACCTGTGCTTGTGCTTGTTGACTTGCTGCCTGTGCGAGTTAGGTTTTGATTCAGATACCTCAACCTAGGACTATTGTGGATTGCATGACAACTATTAGGCTCGAGTCAGTCTCCCTTTTAGTTTGTTATTCCCCGGTCTCTGGTTAGGAGAGAGTTTCTCCCCTGTTAAGGGGAACTACGTCGCCCTGATCCTCATACCAGATGAGGTACGTAGGCAGGAGATCGTGCGAGATCTCTCCGGGCGCCCCTTTTCTTTTTGTGTGTGTTTGCTTGACAGCTATTAGGCTCGAGTTCCAGACTCCCTATTAGCTTGTCTGTTTGATAACCTTTTTGTATGTGTTAGGAGTTGGATATAAGACCAGTGATTGGCATTCTGTTTCCTATTTGTTGTGTGCTTGGAGTCTGATGTAAGTCCAACCATTGGCATTTGGTTTTCCGTTTGTTTGTTTTGTGTGGAGTTGGATGCAAGTCCATTGATTGGAATTCCATTTCCTGTTGTGTGTCTCTTTTGATGTCTCAGCGTCTTTGTGTTGTGTTTTGTTTCGGCGTGCGTTAGCCGAACTACGACAGCTCTGATTCTCATTCCAGATGAGATACGTAGGCATAGGATGCGATATCCTAGCGAGTTTGTTCCCCATTTCCCTGAACTACGTCGACTCTGATGTTTGTTTCTGACAAATTACGTAGGCCCAGGATGCAACATCCTGCCGAGTCACCTTCCTCCGCCTTCTTTCACCTGTTTATTCCAATTTGTGTGCTTTCTTTGAGCAGTTATTTAGCAACCTTATTCTATTATTTTGAGCGTGGATCCCGTCGAGTATGACGGACGTGAGGGGTGCTAATACCTTCCCTTTGCGTAACCGACTCTCGTGCCTTGCAATCTCTGGTCGCAAGACCGTTCCTTTCCTGTTTCTTAGGTTAGTCCAGCGCTTCCTTTCCGTCATAGGATGAATAGCGTCGGTGGCGGCTCTGTTAAACATGTTTTTTCCGCCGGTTGTTTTTCGCGTTGCGATAGCATCCTGCTCTGGTTCTGGGTGAGATCTAGGGGCAATACTTTCTGGTACAATGGAAAGAGATGGAGGATCTGTTCATAGGCCACCAATCCTAGATGGTTCTAACTATGACTATTGGAAACCTAGAATGGTAGCGTTTTTAAAATCCCTTGATAACAAGGCTTGGAAAGCTGTCTTGATAGGATGGGTGCACCCTGTAGTCACTAAAGAAGGAGAAGCCACTACTGAAAAGAAGCCTGAAGAACAATGGTCTAAGGAGGAGGATGATCTTGCTCTTGGAAACTCTAAAGCCTTGAATGCAATATTCAATGGTGTAGACAAGAATATTTTCAGGCTGGTAAATAACTGTGAAGTGGCCAAAGATGCTTGGGACATTCTCAAGACCACTCATGAAGGCACCTCTAGGGTAAAGATGTCTAGACTTCAGCTGCTCACCTCCAAGTTTGAAAACTTAAGGATGAAAGAAGATGAAAACATTCATGAATTCCACATGAGTATCCTTATGATAGCTAATGCCTCAGGAGCCCTGGGAGAAAAGATGACAGATGAAAAACTGGTAAGAAAAATTCTCAGGTCACTTCCCAGGAGATTTGCTATGAAGGTAACTGCTATAGAAGAATCTCAAGACATCTCCAACATGAGGGTAGATGAGCTAATTGGTTCCCTCCAAACCTTTGAGTTAGGGTTGAATGATGGTGTTGAAAGGAAAACAAAGAGCATTGCCTTCATGTCAAACACAGAAGAGGACAAGAGTCAGGAGAGTGATGAAGATCTTGTCAATGAAGTAGCTATGTTGGGAAGGCAGTTCAACAGATTGTTAAAGAAAATGGATGTCAGATCCAAGGAAAATGTCAAAAACATCTCATCTGACATCAGTAATGGAAGAAGAGAAAGGTAAGAAGAAAAGCCCAAAGAAGGAAAAGAAGTAAAGTGCTATGAATGTGATGGGTATGGACACATTAGAACAGAATGTGGTACCTACCTCAAGAAGCAGAAGATGAGTCTTGCTGCCACCTGGTCAGATGAGAGTGATACAGAGGAGGCTGCAAATCTTGTGACTGCTTTGACAGGAAGATGGGAATCTGATGAAGACTCAAGTGATGGTGAAGTAACCTTTGAAGAATTAGCATCTACCTACAGAAAGTTGTGTCACAAAAGTGTAGAGCTGTGCAAACAGGTTGATAGCCAGAAGAAGGAAATTACTAAACTTGAGAACGAGAAGATAAAATACTTGGAAACCATCTCCAAGTTACAAACAGAAGCAATGGTTCTGAATACCAAGCTAGACAAAAATCCACAAGCTGAAAATCAGAAGATAGCACAGCTGGAAAGTGAGAAGGTAGACCATGCAAAAATCATCTCAAAATTGAAGACTGAAGTCATGTTTCAAAATTCTAAATTAGAAGAGATGACCAAGTATGTAAGAATGTTAAGCAATGGGTCTGACTCCTTAGACAAGATTATTCAAATTGGACAAATAACAGGAGACAAATCTGGCATTGGGGATAATAACTCAAAACCTGGGAATAGTGACACTGGTGTCAAACCTCAAGCCAAACTTAAGTGCATTCAAAAACCTGTAATGTCACATAATATGTCACAGCATCAAAGGAGAAAACAGTTGAAAGGAAAACACCAAAGATGGAGATGCCATTATTGTGGGAAATTTGGTCATCTAAAGCCATTCTGCTATAAATTGTATGGCTATCCTAGGTCTGCTCATCATCAGGATCACCATCAATTCAGACCCAAACATCACATGCCTATCATCAAAAAGCAATGGGTCCCTAAGACTAATGTCACAAGTCTGATAGCTCATTGTCCCCTCAGAATCTCAGCCAAAGAAGAATGGTACTTTGACAGTGGATGTTCCAGACACATGACTGGAAACCAAGACCTGCTAACTGATCTGCATCAACACACTATAAGTCATCTAACCTTTGGAGATGGAGCAAAAGGTGAAATCAAGGGAACAGGTAAACTTGATTGCCTTGGAGTACCTAGACTTGACAAGGTTCTACTAGTCAAAGGACTAACTGCAAACCTCATAAGCATTAGTCAACTATGTGATCAAGGTCTGAATGTTAACTTCACCAAAAATGAATGTCAAATCCTTGACATAAAGAGTGAAGTAATTATGAGAGGAATCAGGACCAAAGACAATTGCTACATATGGAGCTCTCAATTGGATTGTCCTTTAAAGTATTGGGTGAGTACAGATGCCCTCAAGAGTGATGAAAAACAAGGCTGGGGAAAATGTCACACAAAGATGTCACACCAGAAGACCAGAGGAGAAAAGGCTATGATGGCCCAAAAAACTGAGAGGGTAGACCAAACAGGTGGACATTTGACCAGTCACAGGGAGAATGGAACTGTTGGGACTAAGCCACAAAGGACTCTGTGCAAAAAGGCCAAGGACGATATGGAGAAGATTTGGGTGACACCTGTGAAAGGCATAGAAGATGATAGCAGTTGGGCTCAACTGGGTTGGATGAACTTATTACTGTTTACAGACAATGTTACACATGATGTCATAACATTGTATTATGACTTCCTGAATGCTGAAGCCAGGTCCAAAAATCAGATTCAACACAGATGGACAAAATACTGTTCTAGCTACTGTCACTCCATTAGGAAATGTGTGAAAGACAAATTCAGAAGTCAAAAGTTTGGACTAGAACTAGCAGACGAGCTTGCAAGGAATTTGGGTAAAATTGAATATGAGGAAGGGAAATTAGGGATTTAGACTCTTGAGAAATTATGGCAATTAAAAAGAAAAAAGAAAAATAATGTCTACCCTTTTAAAAGAAAGAGCCACATTAATGATAAATCATTCCCTAGCTTTGAAAACAGTATCTATTCCCTTAGCACACGCTACCTAAACTCAGCAACTGCCATTTCCATTCAACTTCTAAGAAAAGCTCAGCTAGGGCAAAGAAACCTTTCTCAAAAGTCCTTCAATATGTCTTAACATCCTTCGTCATCTGGTTCCAAACCCTCCCAACATGCAAAGACTTCATCCATGGAGTTTGTAGATGAAGACATAATGGACGTCACTCCCCTGTGCATGATACCGGGCGACACCACAGGTACCTCCTCCACTGCTGGAGATAAGCAAGGTAATACCTCTGGTAACTCCTCCCTTCCTAAAGACATGTACTACACTGATCGCGCTATAAGGAGACTGGTTACTAGAATACTGAGTGAAGGACATAAAGTTAAAGGGGTCTCTACCCCTCTGTCCAGAAGGGAACCCTCTCTTGAGAGAGAACCCCATGCTGATAAAGATGATGATTCATCTAGATCAGAAAAAGAGGTGGCTGCTGAAGGGCTTTGCTCTCTAGGTAAAACCCTACCTAGCAAGAAACAAAATGTGTCTCAAGAAAATATTATTGATTTGGAGGAAGAAAGCACTGAAGGAGAAGATGATCCCTTAGTTCATCTGGTTAAACCTAGCATAGCTGAGAAACTGAGAACTAAGAAAGGAAAAAGTATGGCTAAAGTGAGAGCTGCTAGAGTGAAAAAGATTGCAGGAGTAGGACCCTCAAAACCCTGGAGCAAGGTTGAGGTTGGAAAAATAAAAGAAAGACACAGCTTTGATTTTGAGGAGGATGTTGAAGACGATGTCCCAGACATCTCCCCTGCAAAAAGGCAGGTTGTTCAGAAATCTCCTGGCAAGGCTGCTGCTGTCCATCTAGACAATATCTCCTTTCATTTGGAAGATGGAGCAGCAAAGTGGAAATATGTCATTCAGAGAAGGGTAGCAGTTGAAAGAGAATTGGGAAAAGAGGCAAGTGAAGTAAAGGAAGTCATGGAGTTAATTAAGACGGCTGGTCTTATGAAAACTGTGACTACTCTGCCTCAGTGCTATGAGGGGTTAGTCAAAGAATTCATTGTGAACATCCCTGAGGAGATATATGAAAGAAACAGCAGGGAGGGCTGCAAAGTTTTTGTAAGGGGAAAGTGTGTGAAACTTTCACCTACTATCATCAACAAGTTCCTAGGGAGAGGAACTGATGAAGGGGTAGATCTAGAGGCCACAGATAATGAGATCTGTAGGATGATTACAGCTGGCCAAGTTAATGAATGGCCAAGTAGGAAACACCTTGCAACTAGTAAACTAACTGTCAAGTATGCCATCTTGCATAAGATTGGTTCTGCAAATTGGGTTCCTACTAATCACATATCTACCATCTCCATTTCTCTTGGGAGGATCATTCATGTTATTGGAACAAGGGTTAACTATGATTTTGGCAAGTTCATATTTGAACAAACCATTAGACATGCTTCCACCAATGCTGTTAAGTTGCCCATAGCATTCCCATCTATCATCTGTGGGATCATCCTGAGTCAACAACTAGGAATCCTGAGTACAAGTGATATTCCAAGCAGGAGAAAGACCCCTCTATCAATTCACTATAAGATTTTTGAGGGTAGTCATGTCAATGATGTTGTTACGACATCTGTCAGAAGGGAACCTGCATCTCAAGGGAGCCTGATTGACCAACTAAGAGAGACCTGCAAGGAATTGGACAATGGGATAAAGGTGGCAAAGGCTAGAAAAGAGGCTTTAGAAGTTCTTATCTGTAGCCTAGAGAAGGAAGAAGTAGAAAAGGCTGGGAAGGACTCAACTACAAGATCAAAATCCCAATCCAGTGGAAGTTCTGGAAGCTCAGAAAGTTCTGAAGGTACAGGTGAAGATGAAGGTGAAGGTGAAGAAGATACTTCTTCTGATTAATTGTCCCTGGATGTATTGAAGACTTGGAGGGGTGCTGGAAGGGATGGTGGAAGTTGCTGCTGTTTGGAAAGCTGATGTTCTTTCTGTTTTTGTATTTTGTGGCAGTCCTCATGATGCATGTTATGTAATATTTAGGGCTCTTAATGAGTTCCTTGAATTTGTTCATTATCTCAGTTGTCTGCTGTGTATAATGATGTTGTGTACTTCCTGAATTTTGTTTTAACATGCTTAATGTTATAACATATGTTTTAAACTTTCTCTGCTAGACTAATAGACATTTATTTTGTCTGATTGGTCACCTTTGGTCAATTTTGACTAAAAAGGGGGAGAAGTGCTTGATATGGAAGTTGGATGTGGCTGATCAGAAGGACAACTATGGTGTACAGGTGCTGATGGTGCACAAGTGTTGATGTTGTAGCAGATGTCATATGACATTCTGGCTGGTACAGGTGCTGGAGATTTCAGTAGCTGCTTTTGATGAATGCACAAATTTAGGGGGAGAAGAAGTACCCTGGTATATTGTGCATTTGTGTGTCTTATTAGTTGCATCCATAACTAGTAATTCTGATTGTTGCACAGATTTAGGGGGAGGAGAAGTACCCTTGTGCATGTGTGTATTACTAGTAGCCATAGCTAGTAATTGTTTTTTGCTTCTGCTGCTGATTAAACTCATGTTATGTGGTTTAACTGCTGATAGTTTGCCTTGTGAACAAAAAGGACAGATATATGTTTTAGCCAAAATTTGCCAAAGGGGGAGTTTGTTGATTCTAAGTGTTGGCAACAATTTTGGTAAAACAAAGAGTGTTCACAAGATATCATGTGTGATATCTTAACATGAGATATCCTATGTACCTGCTGGAGCTTATATGGAAGACATATACTGCAGGATTGTTTCAGATGACATACACAATGTCATGGTAACTGATATGGCTGTACCTGCTGTCGCGACGCAAAAAACAACCGGCGGGAAAAGACACAGAGCCGCCACCGTGCATTATTTACCCCAAAGGAGGGAAAGGAAACGCTCGAAGTAAAACTAAGAAAGGGAAAGGAAAGGTCTTACGACCAGAGATTGCTAGGATCGGGAGTCGGTTACGCAAGGGGAAGGTATTAGCACCCTCTCACGTCCATCGTACTCGACGGGATCCACGCTCAAAAGAATAGAATAAGGTTGCTAATAAACTGCTCAAAACTGCACGAAACTGGAATAGAAACAGGAGAGAGAAAACGGAGAAAACGGACTCGGCAGGATGTCGCATCCTGGGCCTACGTAGTTTGTCAGACACAAACATCAGAGTCGACGTAGTTCGGGGAAACGGGAAACATGCTCGCTAGGACATCGCATCCTATGCATACGTATCTTCTCTAACCAGAGTAAGAATCAGAGCACTCGTAGCTCAGCTAACGCACGCCGAAACAAAACGCTAAACCAAAGACGCTGAGACATCAAGCGAAACACACAACAGGAAACAGAATGCCAATCAATGGACTTACATCCGACTCCACACAAAACAAACCAACGGGAAACCGAATGCCAATCGCTGGACTTATATCAGACTCCAGACAAACAACAAATAAACGAGGAAACGGAATGCCAATCGATGGGCTTACATCCGACTCCGAACAAAGAAACGCAAACAGGAAACCGAATGCCAATCGCTGGACTTACATCACACTCCAAACAGACACACAAAGACACAGGAAACTGAATGCCAATGGCTGGACTTACATCACACTCCAAACACACACACAAGAAAAGAAGAAGGGTCTCGATTGCAGCTAGGGCAAGAGAAAAGACAGGTCTCAATCGCAACGAGGGCAAGAGAAAAGGGTTAAATGTTAGTCGTCAGTCAAAATCGACAAGACATCGCATCTCTTGTCTACGTATCTCATCTGGACATGAGAATCAGAGTTGTCGTAGTTCCGCTTAACAGGAAAAAACGCTCCTAACCCGAGACTAGGGAGATAACAAACTACTAGGGAGACTACGACTCGAGCCTAGAAGTTGTCATGCATACGATCCCTAAGTTGAGGTCTCTAATCAAAACCTAACTCGCACACATAGGTGAACAGGTATCACACACTATATGCAAACAAGTGGCTCATACAAGGCTGGGCTTTAGTCAAGGGGTCATATCAACCTCGACAAACAAGCCAACACTGTAAGGGTATCTGAGGGCTCTTAACCATTGACATTGACCGTTAGGGTGAGCAGATGAAAGGTAATGAGGGTAAGACCTCATAGCTCTTAACCCGGGCCTGGGTGAGCTTGAATCAATGAAGGTGTGGGAGTGCAGAATGGGGGACTCTACTCCACTTGACTGACTCTAGATACAAGGATCTTGGGTTAGGTTCAAGAGCGTCAGCACGTAGTGCGAGCATAATGAACGACTCGACGATTAACAGGGGATTGATTGCTAACCCCTTCTATCTGTCAATTTCCTCTTCACTTAGGAGGACTTGAAGTACATGGCACAAATTTAAACAAACACAGTCATTGCCTCTTAAGGAGGACTTCAGCCAACTGCCTTCCAAAAGAAACGACAGGTCTTCTAGACTACATGGAGTTAGAGGATGATTACCTAGGTTGTGTGCCAACCACAAGCAAAGCAAAGCTCAAGCAATGAGCTAAAGCGACTAATGTACCTATACAAAAGTCAAACCAGTCAATATTCACATTCAGACAAATCAAACAGACAGTCCACAATGGTTCTATATGTACATAAGTCAAGCTCTATGTGCAAACAACTCAATTGATTCCAATAATGAACCTACAACACAATCAAGGTTAGTGCACAAAGTAATTTTCATCTCAAGTCATGAGATTTCATCAACCATTAGGGGCTAATTGCTTGAACCTGAAATGCAAAGCTCAAAAGGTGAGTACAAACCACTAGTGCAAAGACTAGGGTCAAAGGCAAAGCAAAAAGTCAAAACAGGAGTTGATATTCAACATGAAGCATATTTATTCAAGTAAGAAAATATCCTAAAAAGGACCAAACTCAAATCATAAGGCAAGGTCATCAACTAATCATAATAAGGCAAAGACATACAATGTGACCAACAATGTGACATTCAAATGAGAAAATGCACATTAAATCAGAAACACATCCAATGATCATGAAAATTTTTATGTAATATCAGAATGTTATGGACAAGCATGATGCAAAAAATTAGAATCAGAGGACATCAATTGACATGTCAATGAAAATGAACAAGATCAACATCAAAATGTGTGACACACATTGTCACACCATACATTCATGTGTCCAAAACAGAGATGGAAAATGATAAAAATGCCAAACCAAATCTCAAAAATCACGCATCATGTTAGGATTCAGCATACCAAATTTCAAAGAAATTGGAGAAAGTATGAGCATTTCACAAATCATTTAGCAACACATGTCACATTTGCATACATGTTCAAATATCAACTCACAATTGAAAATCCAACAATGATAAAATCAGGCAGTTGACATAAACAAATAGTAGATATCAAAAAGAACATGTAGGAAAAAATTTCATTCAATTTGGAGTTAGTTTCAATTTGTTATGAATTTTTGAATTTGGATGAAAATAATGAAATAACATGAAAAATAATGTGAAACAATGTTAATGTGACTAGAAATTGGAAATAGCATCAGCATGGTTCGAAAACAAGACATTCAGGTCCCGAATGCGCTGGAAATAAAACAATTGGAAATGCTAAGCAGGAGAATCGAACCAAGGAGCTTTATGTCACACAGGCGCTCAAAAAAAAACAAGTGGAATTAACTGAAACACACATGGGGTGGTATCGAACCCGCGCACTCTTGGACAAGAGGCGCCAATTGAAACGATGTGTTTCAATCCCAGGATTGAATTAAATGAAAAAAACAAACGCATGGACACGGATTCGAACCGAGGCATGATGCGTTAAAGGCGCTTCTACAGTGGCATTTGAGCGCTGAACCAGAAAAGCCCTAGGTCCTGTTCATGCATGGAGGTTGACGGTGGTTTCCACCGTCTTCCTCATGAGTCTGGCGGAGCTACAGTATACGTAACACACAAAAAATTCCAGATTCCAGCAATATATACATCATTCAAAAGCTTATCTTATGTACAACACGAATCCAGCATTAATTAAGTCTAATTCATCATATATTGGACGAATTGAAGGAAATAAAATTGGATCTACAAACTTTAAATCAACACATCTTCATCAATATTCATCCATTTTCCATGAAATTTATATCAGTGTAATCAGCATGAAAAACTCTACACAATCATGGCAATAGAATGGAGAATTGAGATATTCGATTTCAAACCTTCTTGAAGAGCAGTCAATGGAAATGGTGGATTCAAGGCCTAGCAATCTCCAGATTCACTCCTATATTGATGTTATGAAGCTTTGTGTGTGAATTGATGCTTGATTCCACCTAGATCTAGCTCAGTTTGCACATTCCATCTTCATGAGTTTGCTTAGAGTATGCACGAATCTTGGTGAAATTCTTCAATCCAGCACTCAATTCCTACTATATGATGATCCAGGAACAAGATTATGCAATAAAAATCATGTGTTATATGAAGAATTTTTGAATTTGGATTGAGGGAAAATTGGAGGGAAAAATGTGATCTAGATCTAGAATGTGTAAAACTGAGAAATTCTGTTATGATTAAGGCTTTATACTATGTGTTAATCATGCTGAAAATGTAATTAGACAATGGTTAATGGAAAGTTAATGAAATATGAGGTGTTATGCAAAATTAGTAAAATGCACCCTATGCATGGTGAATGAACGTGAACAGTACCATGTGCATGCTCAAAATCATTCAAAATCATCTTATGCACATGTTGGAATTGGAATTTTGTTCATATGATGCACCAAATTTGAATTTGGTATTTTCCCTCCAAAATGTTCATGCATGAACAAATGATCATGTGATTAAATTTCATGAAATGCAATGATGGATTTGGAAAATATAGGTCATGACATGCAATTTGCAAAAAGAGTGGCCTAAATTGGGGTTTTGAATCAAAAGTTATGGCACTTTGAAGTTTCATGCACACTTGGTGATCATTGGCTCATAACTCCTCAACCATCCATCAGATGCTCATGATCTTGGACTTTTTGGAAATGGGAGAGAAATATCTTCAACTTTCATGTTGGACAAAATTTCATTTGAAGCTTCTTTGATGTTGGAAAGTCAAGTTGAATGTGGTCCAAAAACTTGCCATTTTTGGAAACTTGAAATTATCGGTCACTTTCCCTTTTGGGAAACTTTTGATCTGGCTTCAAAACCTTCAATGTAAATGTTTGTCAGGATGAATAAACCTCTTATGGACATGAATGAAGTGTCTCAAACCATTTCTCCACCTCCTAGCCCTCAGTTGACTTTCAGTTGACTTTTATGGGCCCCAGATGACTTGGACATGCACTGATGACTTTGAGCCTCTAACACTTGGCAAGATTGCTTCAAAATGAACCTTGATTCATTTAAGCTCTCTAGAATACTCATATGGCCTTCAACTCAAGGAAAACTTGCTCTCTTTGCACAGATGAATTCTCTTGATGCCAGTTCTTGTTGATGAGGTGCAATGCAATATGCAATGTTAATGTAATGTTAATGACCTAAAAAAAATGAAAATGTATGCATGAATGGGGGGTGCAAATTTGAGGTGCTACACCTGCTATAAAAGGAAACTGGATTATGCAGGATTTTTTCAGATGTCAGACCCGATGTCATGACATCCTGTACACAGAACATTCAGTGTGAATGTCTGGTGTTTTGTGATTGCACAATTGGTGGCAATCATTGGTTGATTGAAGATATGGATAGTTGGCGCATTCTTTCAGGGATATCAACCATATTTGTTTATTTTCCAAGGAGATCTTTACAGCTGATATGAAAAGATTTGATTCGAAAATATATCTAGGGTTTTCAAGGTGTCCAATACTTCTATAAAAAGGGACTTAGAAAACCTGATTGTACACACAACCAATACTGGGCGAAATTTAGAGAGAGAACTAGGGTTTGTGTCTGTAGGTCATTCAAGTCATCCATTGATGATTGAATTGGACTGATTTGTCTTCTTGATCAAAGCTTTGAAGCAAGATCAAGAGTGTGTCTTCTTGATTGAAACTGTGAAGTAAAATCAAGAATGTTGTAATTGAAAAGTATTTTCTTTTCACAAGGGATTGTTGTTTAAAATCACGGGTGTATGATTGTAAGGGAAGTGAGTGGGTTCTCATATCTAAGAGTGCTTAGGTAGAAATTGCACGGGTAGAGATTAGGTGAGAAAGACTGTAACTTGGTGAAGTGTACGGATAGTCTTTGAACTAATTCTATTTTAGTGGATTTCCTTTCTGGCTTGGTAGCCCCCAGACGTAGGTGAGTTGCACCGAACTGGGTTAACAATTGGTTGTGTTATTTGCTTTACCATTCTATTTCTGTTTATCCATTGTTTATAACCAGATGTCAGTGTCGTGACATTACCTTCGACATCTTATATCTGATACCAGAATTTCAGCTACCATCATACTTAATGGTAACAGGTTCGGGCATCCGGAATACTGGGGAAATCACGTTGACCTCAGGCTCATCTTCATCAACATTCCTATTCTGAAGGATTTCAATGACCCCTTCGTCCAGCATTTCCTAAAGATCCTTGCGCACCTGGCGACAACCCAATCGGTTAACAGGGCATATTCGGCATCTATCATGATCGTGCTCATAGTGACTGTACTCGCATAGCAAACGATGCAACTCGACCAGAGACTGTCGGATATGACTGACATATTTGACCTTATATTTGCCAGGGCAGCCCTGGACCATGTTGACAGATTTCCCATGCTTAGGCAATGGGTTCTTATTCACGTTAGGACCTACGTCCTCAAAACACAGAATGCCACACCTCACAAGGTCTTGAACCTTGGTCTTCAAAGGATAGCAATTCTCCACGTCGTGGCCGGGAGCACCAGAATGGTATGCACAATGCAATTCGGGCTTATACCACCACTGGGGGTTAGCAGGTATAGCCGGTGGGTCTCTCGGAGTAATCAACTTCCTCTCTATCAAAGAGGGATATAATTCTACGTACGTCATCGGAATAGGATCAAAAGTGACCCTTTTCCTCTCGTAACTAGTGCTGGTTTGATTACTATTTCGAGGCTGGTAGGCCTGCTATTGCGGACGGTGTTGTTGCTGATATTGCTGAGGTGGTTGCTGATTGTTGCTATGTTGATTGTCTCTGAACACAGGTGCTATGTGAGCCACCTGGTGCTGGTTACTGGCGGGACGCACAGTCTTCCTCCTCACAGAGGGTCTTCTTGGTTTCACATGGGAGGTCACAGCATGTGCCTCTCCATCTTTCTTCTTTGCAAACGCCCCATAACGTTTGGCAGAAGAAGCTTCTTCTCTAGTTAGACGTCCTTCTCTAACCGCTTCTTCTAAACGCATCCCCATATTCACCATCTCGGTGAAGTCAGAAGGAGCGCTAGCAATCATCCGCTCATAATAGAATGAACTCAAGGTCTTCAGAAAGATCTTGGTCATTTCCTTCTCTTCTAGCGGAGGCACGATTTGTGCTGCCACCTCTGGGCATACTCTTTGAATGTTTCCTTGTCCTTCTGGGA
Organism: Lathyrus oleraceus; assembly: GCF_024323335.1. Lineage (NCBI taxonomy): Eukaryota > Viridiplantae > Streptophyta > Magnoliopsida > Fabales > Fabaceae > Lathyrus > Lathyrus oleraceus. Next base: position 90,169,084 of record NC_066580.1, on the reverse strand, counting down.
CATGGCCCTCAATTGATCCCTATCGGGAGCCATATCCATATTGTATTTATATTGCTTGATGAAGGCTTCGCCAAGATCATTGAAGGATCGGATGTTCGCACTGTCTAACCCCATGTACCATCTCAGGGCAGCACCGGACAAACTGTCCTAAAAGTAGTGGATGAGCAACTGGTCATTATTAGTCCGAGTAGACATCTTCCTGGCATACATGACCAGGTAGCTGAGAGGACAAGTATTTCCTTTGTACTTTTCAAAGTCAGGGACCTTGAATTTCACAGGAATCTTCACGTTGGGAACCAAACACAGTTCGGCAGCAGACTTGCCGAAGAGATCCTTTCCTCTAAGAGTCTTCAATTCCTTGCGAAGCTCAAGAAATTGATCATTCATAGCGTCCATCTTCTCATAGACATCCGGGCCCTCAGACGACTCAGAATGATAGATGGTGTCATCTACCCTAGGCATGGTATGCACGACGGGAGGAGGAACAGCAAGGACCGGGCTAGATGCCGACATAAAAGAAAAAGTGGGAGCAGGACCCTCAGGCATGAAATTAGGAGGCATCCCCCACGGAAACCCGGTTGGCATGGCTGTAGGAGCAAAGTGTGCACTGGCTGCAGGCACAATAGAGGAGACAATCTCTGAGATAACTGTCCTCTGGGGAGGAGTTGAAGGCGTTGGAGAAGACTGGCTCTGGGCAGCCAAAAATGATTCCGTCAAAGCACTAAGTCTGGCGACTTCCTCTTTGAGTTCACGGTTTTCTTGCTCTAGTTGATCCATCAGTCTTGCAGAGTTGGCTCTAGTGTAGTACCGGTGAGTCAGCTTGTCTTCAAAATAAATGAAGAGCACAGAGTTAGGCCACAGGACAAGAGACCGGAAACAAAACCTGCTTATGCACATGATGCATGCAATGCTTGTGCATATGATTTGTTTTTATTTTTCAAAGGAACTTTAGGTTTTTACTTGCAAAATTTGGAAACATTAAGCATTTATCGCATATAGAAATATCTCATAAAATAATATCAGGGAAAGAAGTACAGCACTGTCAATCATGTACAAGAGGAAAGGAAAATAATCATCCTATGGATCCCTAGAAACAATCATCTAATGCTCGGGACACAGGAAGATAAGATGCGCGAAGCCTCTTTACTTCCTCCTCATAAGCTGCCTCCATATCTGCCTTCTCTTTGGCGAGTCGATCGTACTTCCTCTTCCAAAACCAGGAAGACTGAGGAAGTAGAGAAGTCCATGCATCATTAGGGTCATCAATAACCTGATGCTCAAGGAACTCTATCAAAGCATCCTTCTCTTTAATCTGATGAAGCAACTCTTCACGCTCACGGATCCAGGCATGTGACAGGTCTTCGTCTCTCAACTCCTCTACTCCTTGATTAGGGAGGGTTGAAGGCCCAACCACAATCATAGGTGTAGGTCTCGGATACTCGTAAGGCATGAGATACTCAGACGCTCTCTTCCTTACCCAAGCAGTATAAGGCTCCAAAGTGATGCAATTCTTAGGACCCAACTCCTTCCTTCCTTTCTTATGAATCTTGCGCCAAGCGCGGACCATCCTACCTTTTAAACCTTGGGGATCTTTACCCTCCTGAAAGAACACACCCTCTAACAAAATGTTATTAGGTTTATCATTTAGGGGGAACCCAAGCTGACGACGTGCTAAAACAGGGTTGTAGTTAATCCCACCACATGTACCAAGAAGAGGCACATTGGAGAATTCACCACAAGAGTCGATAATCTGAACACCATCATACACACGGTTGTACCAAGAGATATCATCATTAGTGAGAGACATAAGTCTCGTGGACCACCGTAGACATTCCTTGTTCTCCTTGAAAGCGACCGTTTGAGGTAAGTGAGAAATAAACCACTTATACAACAGAGGAAAACATCACACAATAGCGCCACCACCCTTTGCATTCCTCATATGCAAAGAGAAATAGGCATCACCCAACAGAGTCGGAACGGGATTAAGAGTAGAAAAGATCCTAATAGCGTTCACATCCACAAACTTGTCGATGTTGGGGAACAATACCAATCCATAGATGAGAAGTACAAATATGGCTTCAAAGGCATCCTCACTCATAGCCTTCCCATAGATAGTAGCTTGAACAATGAGGAACTCAAAAGGGAGACCTTGAATTCCACCTTTGGTAGTCATATGAGCACCAACCAGAGATTCATCTATGTGCAACATGTCTGCTATCTCTTGAGAAGTAGGAACATTCTCCAAGCCACTGAACGGCAACTGATCCAGGATAGGTATACCCACAAGATAAGCATACTCCTCAAGGGTAGGCAAAAGCTGAAAGTCCGGAAACGTGAAGCAACGGTACAAGGGATCATAAAACTGCACCAATACACTCATCAACCCTTCATCCACCTGAGTAGTCAGAAGAGGGAGAAGCTCCCCAAAACGAGCTCTGAAACCCAAGGGATCTAGTACATAGGATGTCAGATTCCTTAACTCTTTCAAATCTGGTTGCCTGAAGCTGTACTTCTTTGTATTCCTTCTTTGTCTTTCCATGTCTGAAAATTTTGCAAATAAACCCCTTAAGTTCCTTGAGAATTCCTTCATTATTGATGATATGGATGCAAATGAGTGCATGAATGTATGAATGCAACAATCACACTCAAGGATCAAGCAAAGCACGCCAAACAAAGGTCATGGTATGGATCATATCATCCTTAATATCAATCATCCATTTTGGTGGATTATGGTTTACACCTTATCAACACCCAAGTTCCATTGATATTAAGGATATGCGAACGGATCAACCATGAATCAAGGGTTTGTGATCACACTAAAATTTACGTATTTTCGACTCCGATTTCACATGCATTCTAGTTGCTTTATTATCATTTTGTTGTGTTATTGTTATGTTTTTCTTTGTTTACAGGTTTTTACTTTAATCGGAGCCCCGATCAAGAAAAGGAGTGAAAAAGGGCTAAAAATCCTAGAATTCAGCATTTTGTGCTTATGGCCTACCCCATGGCGGGCGCCACAGACCAAGCCATGATGTGTCCAAGTCCAACTTCCTCAACTCCCACGTTTTCCCACTTCGTCCACTAAGGCGCCCCACTTTGTGCTTGTGGCGGGCGCCACAAGAAGGAAACGGTTTCCTCTATTTTCAAGTTGAAGGGCATCCAAGTCAATTCCACCTTTTTTATTTGCCTATAAATAGAAACGCGAATTCAGTTTTACAATCACCCAAACTTAGAGCAGACGAAGATCCGAACGTTGGAACAAGGCGAAATCAGAAGCAACTTTGTTTCACTTAGGCATATATTCAGTTTTATAAAGTGGTAATCGCTTCGCATTGGAGTGTTACCACAATTGTGTAATTGAGTCTGTGATAGAGTCTGTATTCGAGTTTGGAGCACTTTGGAAGGAAGTTAATCCTGCCGCCATTTTCTTTTCCGCATTGCAATTTACCCAGCCCTCCGATTGGAGCAGGTTTTTATTACTCGCCTTTACTTTATTTATTTCCCGCACTCGCTTTACTTTATTTATTTCCCGCACTCGCTTTACTTTATTTATTTCCCGCACTCGCTTTACTTTATTTATTTCCTCGCACTCGCTTTACTTTATTTATTTCCTCGCACTCGCTTTAAATTATTTACTTTCCGCACTCGCACTACTTTTATTTATTTTAATGCACTTTTAGTTTACCATGTCTAGCTAAATTTATAAGGCTAGAATGTAAGGATCATAATTAAACCAGTAATCCGTACAAATGTTTATAGAAACACTTAAGGGCTATTTTAACTTTCAAATTAAGTTTTCCCGCACTTCAATTCCGTTGGGTAAGATCGAAAGCCGTCCAACGTCTTTTTAAACTTAATTGTTTTAAACTATTTCAAAAACAACGAAAGCGCTTTGTCTAGTTCATTAGGAGATTTTAATATTAAGAAGAAAAGAGATTTTAAAACTATTTTCGGACGCGTTTATAAGTTTAGAGTCTGGTTCGTAAGAACCTCTTTTGGTTAAGAAATCCAGGTTATAATACTTTTCAACTTAGTCAAGATACTATATTTCTTAAAAATAGGTTTACTACTCTAACGCAATACGCGCCTTTTTATAAGTGACAATAAGAGGGTTTGATTAGGGAGTACAACTCGGTTCTGAATACGCGAAAGCGACAGTTCCTGTTAAATTAGTTCTTTTCAAAGTAGGAAACACTGCCCATAAGTAGTTCTATTAGCATTTTGTGAGAGGTTAAACTTAGGAGAATTACAACCCACTAAGATGTCACTTCAGTTAGCCGATAGATCTATCAAATATCCGATAGGCATTTTAGAAGATGTTACTGTTAGGATAGGTCAACTATTTATCCCTACTGTTAGGATAGGTCAACTATTTATCCCTATTTATCTCTGACCTGAAAGGTATAAGCCCATCTGTATGCATGCATCGGATTTCGCTCAAAGAAAATTCAAAACCCTCTAGGGAACATCAGAGAAGAATAAACCCTATAATGAGTGATGTTGTTAAGAAGGAAGTTCTTAAGTTACTTGAGGCAGGTATCATCTACCAGATCTCGGATAGTAAGTGGGTGAGCCCTGTGCATGTAGTACCTAAAAAGGGAGGCATCACAGTCGTGCAAAACGATAAAGGCGAACATGTAGAAAAACGTTTAGAAGGAGGATGGCAGATGTGTATAGATTATAGAAAATTAAATAAAGCAACTAGGAAGGATCATTTCCCTTTACCATTCATAGACCAGATGTTGGAGCGTCTAGCCAGACACTCTTACTTCTGTTATTTAGATGGATACTCTGGATTCTTCCAAATACCTATTCACCCTGAAGATCAAGAAAAAACTACCTTTACATGCCCTTATGGAACTTTTGCCTACAGACGAATGCCTTTCGGCCTCTGTAACGCCCCAGCTACTTTCCAACGCTGCATGATGTCAATATTCGTAGATTACCTAGATGGTATCATGGAAGTGTTTATGGACGATTTCTCGGTTTGCAGATTCGATTTCCACAATTGCCTTGCTAACCTTAAGAAAATCCCGGAGAGATGCGTGGAGGTGAACCTCGTGCTAAATTGGGAAAAATGTCATTTCATGGTAACCGAAGGAATAGTTCTGGGACATATAGTTTCCGAAAAAGGTATAGAGGTAGATAAAGCTAAAATAGAAGTTATAGAAAACCTAAAACAACCAAAAACCATCCGATAAGTCCGAAGCTTTCTTAGACACGCTTGATTCTACCGGCGTTTTATTAAGGACTTCTCCAAAATAACTAAACCATTAACCGGAATTTTAATAAAAGATGCTGAATTCATTTTCGACGAAAAATGTAATGACGCATTTAATCTTTTAAAGCAAGCATTAATCTCAGCGCCCATTATGAAACCGCCCGATTGGTCGGAACCTTTTGAGATAATGTGCGATGCTAGTGATTATGCAGTTGGAGCCGTTCTAGGACAAAGGAAAGATAAAAAATTACATGCCATTTATTATGCCAGTAGAACCCTAGATGCTGCCCAACTTAATTACGCAACAACCGAAAAAGAATTACTCGCCGTAGTTTTCGCTATAGACAAATTTAGATCTTATCTAGTAGGAGCAAAAATTATTGTTTACACCGATCATGCTGCCATTCGTTACCTATTAAGTAAAAAAGATGCCAAGCCCAGGTTACTCCGATGGATTCTATCACTACAAGAGTTTGATTTAGACATAAGAGATAAAAAAGGCACTGAAAATGTAGTAGCCGATCACCTTTCTAGGCTAGAACATCTAAAACCTGAACTAGTACCCATAAACGATGATTTCGCCTATGATAGACTGATAGCTAAAGTAGAAACCATTGAAGATAATAACTTAGATCCTTATGAGCATTCCCAAAATTCCTTAGCAATAAGTAACGTACCCTGGTATGCAGATTTCGTTAATTACCTAGCTGCTGATATAGTACCCCCTGATCTTGACTACCACCGCAAGAAATTCTTCCACGATGTGAGAAACTTCTATTGGGACGAACCACTCCTTTTCAAAAGGGGTAAAGATGGCATTTTTCGCCGTTGCATTCTAGAAGAAGAGGTAAACAATATTATCGAGCATTGTCATTCTGCACCTTATGGTGGACATGCGAGCACCTCTAAGACATACGCCAAGATTCTTCAAGCTGGCCTATTCTGGCCTACCATGTGGTGTGATGTCTATGCTTACATTGTCAAATGCGACAGATGCCAACGCACTGGAAACATTTCAAGACGTGATGAAATGCCCTTAAGAAACATTCAGGAAGTAGAACTCTTTGACGTATGGGGTATAGATTTCATGGGACCTTTTCCACCATCCTTAAGAAACAAGTATATCTTAGTAGCCGTAGACTATGTGTCTATGTGGATTGAAGTTATAGCTGCACCCACAAACGACACTAGGGTAGTAATCAAATTATTTAAAAACTATATATTCCCTAGATTTAGAACACCATGTTTAGTCATAAGCGATGGAGGATCACACTTTATATCGAGAATATTTTACAAACTTTTAAGAAAATATGGAGTTAGGCATAGAGTAGCAACACCATACCACCCACAGACTAGTGGCCAAATAGAAGTATCTAATAGGGAGATAAAACAGATCCTAGAGAAAACTGTTTCTATTTCTAGGAGAGACTGGTCTCAGAAGCTTCAAGAAGCACTATGGGCCTATAGAACCGCTTTCAAAATCCCTATAGGAACTACTCCTTATCAACTAGTTTATGGAAAATCATGTCACTTACCATTCGAGTTAGAGCATAAGGCCTATTGGGCCATTAAAACCTTGAATTTAGACTACTTAGCTGCTGGAGAAAAGCGTACCCTAGACATCCATAAATTAGAAGAGCTTAGGCCATCTGCCTACGAGAATGCAAAGATATATAAAGAGAGGACAAAAGCCTATCACGACAAAAGAATAGTAAAGAAAAACTTCAATATAGGCGATTCTGTTCTCCTTTTCAACACTAGGTTACGACTCTTCCCTAGAAAGCTACGTTCAAGATGGATCGGTCCTTTCGAAGTATCCAAGATTCTGAAATCCGGAGCCGTAGAAATCAAGAACCAAACTTGTATCCCATTCATTGTAAATGGACAAAGACTAAAGCTCTACGAAGGAGGAGACGTTCCAACATACTACTCAAGCCATACCCTGATTGATCCACCGATTCATACTACTACAGGTGTATAAATTCTAATCGTCAAGCTAATGACGTTAAACAAGCGCTGCGTGGGAGGCAACCCATGGTTTTTCTTTTCATTTTACCTTTTTCGCATTTATTTACATTTATTTTTATTTTTATTTTATTTTATCATATTTTGCATGGAGACTAAAATTTTTGAATGGTTTGTATTTTCAGGATCACTTTCCTAACTTTTACAGGATGCAGGGTTTTGATGACATGCATGTTGCCTATAGAGATAATGCTCAGAGGGAGTGCTACATTGCTTTATACCAGCGCCCTATGGCACCCACACGTTACCCTGATCAGCATTGTATGGAGGCACTGGGTATCGAGCATAGTATCTGATTCCTTAGCAACCAGCTCCACCTGTTTTGGGTCCTCTTCCTCCTAACATTCTTGATGAGGCGGGACCAGACACTGATGATGAATATGATCGGAGAGAGAGATCTCCCGTACCACATGTGTCCCCCCATCATCCTTCACCACCACACACCGCACCATCTTCTTCTTCTGCAGGTACCACTCCTGGCTTCTATATTACAGAGGAGATGTGGCGTGACCACCTGGCTAGAGAGCAAAGGTGTGATGACCTACTCTCTACCCTCCAGCAACAAATAACGGGTAATATGAACTTCATGCAAGAATCGCAGCGGAGGACAGACAGGTCCTATGACACTGTTCTACAGTCCCTGCAAGTGATCACAAACTCACAGGCCCATCAACAACATTACCACCAGCGACACATTGCTCTCGTAGAAAACACTCAGGGTACCATTTTAGGTCACCTTCGAGACGTGAGGACCGCTCAGGATGCCCTGCAGGCGAGGATGGATCAGAGAGACCGTCGTCGTACCCGATCCCGTCGTCCACCTCAGGATGGCGAGGGCACTAGTGGTCAGCAATAGGTTGCCAGGTAACTCTTCCTTATCTTATTTCAAAACATTGGGGACAATGTTCGATTTAAGTGTGGGAGGAGACTCTATCGTCTTTTCTTTATTGTTTTTCTCGCTTTTCCTTTATCGTTTTTATTTGCTGTTTTTAGATAGTTTATTTCCTTTTAGTTGTTTATTTTGCTTTTTAGTATAATGCATGAGTCTGACGAGTCACCAAATATAGTAGATCCTTAGTACAATCCTACCTCCCCATACCTTTAGCCCCACCAAAAATTTTTTGCAAAAGAAAATAGTGTTATTTCAAAAGTCTTTCAGGTTTTAAGGATATGTTTTGAGTAAGGATGCGGTGACTTGGGAGAACTTTGCGAAACATCAGTATCTGTTTTAGCACCATAAGCTTCGTAAATATAGGAATCATTCCCGAAACCCCATATACCATGGCCTTAATCATCATTTCCGTATAAGTCCTTAGTAGTTTATCCTAGCAGTCAGCTCCGGCCTACACATCCTCTACATAGGGGACCGATGCAAATAAGTGAATGATCCAGAAAAAAAATAATAATAAAAGAAAGCAAAAAGGCAACTCCGGTATAGGTGACCCTCACAAAGTCATTTAAACCAAAGAATTGTAAAAAATTGCTACAAAAAGAAAAAGAAAAAGAAAAGCAGTACCCACTGCTAGTTGGTTCAGAGGTATCTGGCACTGAACTCGGTAGGGCGGATTACGATCCGATCCCCCACAACTACAGTTGGGTCCAATAAAAGGGTTTACACATGTTTATGTGCCATAAATCCCAAGCTTTGATCATAATCACTAACAGGCCACTCTATTATGAAGTATGTACGGATAACGGGCTTAATGTGATTGCGCCTGAATGAAAAGGACACAAAAGAGATGAAGAGGCAGGCCTAGGTATTGTGGGATAATATGGGTTGGTTAATATAGGAATGAAGCTTATGTCCGTATTCATGGACTAGTGTCATCACGATACCCTTAGTTTACTCAGTTAGTACCTATCACTACATCCCGACTTGAACTTGGAATTTTTACCTAAAGCACTCGTTTACGCAAATTTTCTTTTATGAACTTTTCAATGTTTTGCTTGAGGACAAGCAAAGGTTTAAGTGTGGGAGAGTTTGATCACACTAAAATTTACATGTTTTCGACTCCGATTTCACATGCATTTGTAGCGGTGTATTCGTCGCTATATGATCTATCGATTAAACCATAAGCTAGGAGATACATGAAATTTTTCGAGTCGCCACCGCACTTTTATTTATCCAAAGGATTGGCTAAAAAGCGAACAAAAGCCTAAGAAGTTTTACACGTAGAAAACTAATAAAAAGATCAGAGATTCTGGGTAAGGGGTAAATTACGCAATGGGAAGGTGTTAGGCACCCACTACGTCCTAGGTACTCCTAGGGAGCCCTTTTCACACTTGTTGTAAAAAATTGTTATTTGTTATGACAAAAATATTGTGCAAACATGATTGGGATGATGAGAAAAGAATATACATTTTATTAGGGTTATTGGGTATTGGGTTCGAACGGATGAACCCGTTGCCTACGTACCTTCCATCAAAGGTAAGGATCAGAACGCCGTAGTTCGGCTAAAAGATTTCCAAAAGTGGGTTAGGTTCAATTTTAAACACAAACCCTAGGTCTTACGTTATCCACGGGAGAAAACTCAACCTTATACAGACAACAACGTCCACCATGTGAGAACAGCTTCAACTGGCCAGAGAGGGGTTAACCCTATAATAGGCGAGGAAGACTTACAATTCAATCACTAAAGACAGAAGGTGAGATTAACATCAACCACTAAGATAAATCAAACCTATAGCTCATGTATGAAAAGATTAATGGACAAAGCCAAAACAAGTGAATGGGTGGAGTTACTGATTATGATTATAAAAATGGAGTCAAAGTATGATTAAGATCAATTCAAATAAGTATTATGAAATGGATTTTGGAAAAAGGTCAAGGACTTGAGTCCAGGTTTTTAGTTAGAAAACATGAAGACGTTTGCACAACACTTATGTCAAGTTTAAAAGGTATAGTGTGAAAAGGTTCTAAGACATAATGAATGATGAATGGATGAAGGATGGATAGTAAAACTTCTTAGAAGGTTCACTTCTTGAAATCATATAGCAGATGATTCAAGTGTGTCCTTTGGAATAGCAATTAATAATAACAAACAAGCAAAGCAAGCAAAAGCGGATATCGGATGCCAATCACTGGTCTTATACCAATCTCCTAAAACAGAATGGGATATCGGATGCCACTCAATGGACTTACACCAATCTCCACAGGCAAAGAAATAAAAAGCGGATACCGGATACCAATAAATGGATTTATACCAGTCTCCTAAAACAGAAATGGATATCAGATGCCACTCAATGGTCTTACACTAATCTCCTCAAAAGAAACGAACAAAGATGAAAAGTGGAAGTCAACTGCCAATCTATCTGGACTTAGGTTAACTCCACGGTATGCTCACAGGAAATCCAATGCCACATCACAGGGGCTTACGATGGATCCTCACATACAAGAACAAAAGAAACAATATGATCACAGGAATGCAAATGCCAACTTACAGGGACTTATAATTGCAACCTCTCACACAAACAGATGAACAAACTATGATCACAGGAAAGCAGATGCCAACTTACAGGGACTTATAACTGCAACCTCACATACAGATCAAACAGATCAAATTATGATCACCGGATAACAGATGCCAACTTACAGGGACTTATAACTGCAACCTCACATACAAACCAAACAGATCAAATCATGATCACAGGATAACAGATGCCAACTTACAGGGACTTATAACTGTATCCTCACATACACACAGATAACAGAAGATACGAGTGACCAATGAGGTCTTACACTCTATCCTTCCATATCACAGGAACAAATGCCAAAGCAATGGACTTACAATTGTCCTCAATGGGCACACAACAATGATAGCATCACAAAACAAATGAGATGATCATGCATTAATGGCAATTGATGATGATGATAAATGCATAGCATACAGGCAAGCAAGTGCATATGAAGCAATCAATCAATCAATGAATAACAAACAGCACACTCTATAGCCAAAACAATGGGGCTCACACAAGAGGGTTTGACTTTAAAAGTCCACTGTAATAGGTAAATGTTGCTCTTAACCTGGCCATTGAGGGGCTCAGGTGAAGCAGATGAAAAGGAGATGAGGGGTGTGCCTCATTGCTTCTATCTCAGATCAGAGAGAGCATAACAGAAAGTGTGGGAGTTCAGAAAGTAGGAACTCTCTCCACATTATTGACTCGATTAGATCTTGGGTATTTGTCTCAATGCTTCAACCATGTAATGGGAGCAAAGAGAGGACACACTGAATAGTGGGGGATAGATTGCTTATCCCTACCTTCCACCAATTGCCTTACTTGAAGGACTTTTCCTGCTTGGGACAAATTTAAACACACACAGGCATTGCCTCTTAAGGAGGACTTCAGACAGTTTGCCCGGTCAAATAACAGACCGGGTCTCCAGACTACATGAAGAAGAAGTATTTATACCTCAAAGCAAATGCTAAAAAGCAAAGCAAGCAAGCAAGTTCAAAGAACCTAAGCAACTAAAGCACCTGCAAAAGTCAAACTCATTAGCAAACAAGTCGACAGTCAAAAGCAAAAGAAAATGAACCAATGGTCACACAGAGGGACCAATTGTGCAAGGCACAAAGACTCAAGTATGAGTCACCTACAAAACAAGAGTTAGCATGTGGCAAACAATCAAATTCAATCACATTTGAGTGATCCTTAAAGCATGGGTGCTGAACCTGAAACAGACAGCTCAATTGTAAGCTTACAAGACCACTAGGACTAGCCTAGGGTCAAAGGTGAAAGAAAAAGTCAAGGCAGCAAGCAATGTTCAATCAAAGTCAAATTCAATCATGTAGGAATCAAACACAATTGGATTCAAACTTATATCATGCATCAAGATCATTTCATAAGCCAAAGAATGCAAAGCATAGCAAAGGAGGCATACAAAAGTCAACAGCAAAGACTTCATTCAAAAGTCAACTCAAACAACCTCAAAAATCATGAAATAAATCACACTCAATCCTAACATCTAACATGGTATACATGTAAAATTTCATGGCATTTGGATGAGAGGAAGGCAGTCAAATAAATTCATGAAGTCAAATCAAATTCAAGTAAGCATGGTGGAAGTCAACAAGTATGGGTCAACTTCAAAAAATCATATCAATTTGAAAACAGAAGATAAATGAATTAGATTAACACCAATGCAAAGCTCAAAGAGTCTAGTTATCACATATGAAATTTCATGATCATACAACAAGATTTGAGAATTTCACAAAAGATTTGGCAAGGCATAGCACAAAAAGTCAACACATGACCACATATGGAAGAAAATTCTCAATCAAATGGAAAACAGCAAGATTAATTCCAAGAAAATTCATACATCAATTAGACATGTAAAGGATCATTCATGCAAAATTTCAAGTGATTTGGATAAGGGGAAGCATGTGAACAAAAATCATAGATTTGCATATCATTGGTGTGACACAAATTGTCACACCCTAGTTCAAAAATTCATATCTATCAAACCACAAATGAGAAATCCACAAACTTTATATGGAAATGAAGATCAATGTGTCTAGTTTCACCACAAAATATTTCAAGCTCAAAGGATATGATATGACAATTTCACAATTGAAATGGCAAAGGGTATCATTCATGCACACATGTGAAGAAATCATTTATCAATTAAAATCCAGGACATGAAAAATTAATTAAAATTCACAATTAAATATTAGACTCATTTGTGAACATGTGGAAAAAATTTCATAATTTTTGGTGAAAAAATGAATGAGAAAATAATTGTTGGAGTTTGGATGAAATTGGGTGAAAGCATGAGCAAAAGGCAAGGCAATTGGTCAACACAAGTCAACAGAATGGCATTTGTGTAATTCTGCAGTCACTTATTGAAGTGCTGCGTTTTGGCCCTACAAAACGAAATGTTTTGATTGGCTCTCAGCCAATAAAACAGTAACTTTGGCCAACCAACTTGAATTTTTGAGTTTTCTAAAACCCTAGGGGTTTCTAACACAGCAAGGCCAAGGCACTCTTCTCATGTTCATTAACAGCAATCAACAAACAGCGCACCACACAACAGCATCATCTTCAAGCTCAATATCGATTGAAATCCGAACAAACCAACAACCGACATGGCAATGGTGATCAACAGCAACACAACAACTTGACTAGCACCACAACATTCATCATCATGTTCATCAAAACAATAGCAAGCAACAGCATATAGCACAATCAAATGAATTTTTTATGACAATGTTCATAAGGCTCAAAACAGTAGGGCAAGCTTCATCATCTTTAATAAATAACATTCGAAACAAGCACCATTCAAAAGCAAGGCATAAATGGTTCATGCAGCAAGCAGGCCAACAGCAAGGTTTGAAATTCACACATCAAAAAAACATCATCAGTTTGCAGCATGGCTAACAGCATGGTTCATCAATAGCAGCAGTATTTCATTATCAATGTTCATCATGAACAACAGCACGGTTTTGGAACATCATACAGTCAACATCAATATCCAAACGAATTCAAATAACAACACACAATAGCATGGCATCAGAATACCTCGTGCAGCATCACCTAATTAAAACCAAACACAACAGACATGCCTCTCAAAAGGATTTTCATGGGCAGCTTAAGGTTTAATAGCAGCAAAATGCATTCATCATTATGCAATCAAACAAAACAAACAACAGCAACGACATGGTATTGACCATCAATGCTTCTCATTCAAACAGCAAGTAAGCAACAGCATTCAATATTTCAAATCTGCAGCAGGGTTTTAGCATCATGTAATTATCAAACCAGGTTCACTTAAGCAAACACAACAGCCTACACACATGTGACAAATAGCAACCAAGACAAAATGAATTGGAGTTCTGGCAAAAATGAGGGTTTATCACAACAGCCTGGTATAGCATCATATTCATCAATCATCATATCAAACAGAACAAACAATAGCAACAACATGTTTCAAAATTGCAGCATGGTTTTAGCCTCATGTCATCATCATTATAACACCAAAATTCGAGCAAGCAACCAGCAATGGTAATGATCATTTATTATTTTAGCAAACCTAGCTAACAGCAAAACAACATAATCATGGCAACAGCACTTTCATTCATCATTCAGTGTTTATCATCATACAGCCAACTTCAAACAATAGAGCATAAACAGCATGGCAGCACATGGTATTTCCAATATAACAAAACTTGACCACCACACAAAAGCAAAGCGCATGGTAATGGTTCATGCAAATCAGACAAAAGCAGCCAGCAGGAATTTTGGAAATGGCTAAGGTTTATGTGCTTGGCTGTAGCAGCAGCATGGTTCAATTAGCATGGCTCCTCATACAATCACATTGAGGTCAATTGCAATCAAAGTTCAAACAACATACAACTGGCATGGCAGCATTCAAACATGATTTACATGGATTTCTAGGCATGGTCATGAGGTTTCAAAGTAACAGCAGCATATATGGTATTCATCATCAATTTGTAGCATAATGTGTTCATCAAAATCATCAAGTGGAGTTCCAACCAACAAGCATCCAAACAACAGCATACAATATGTTCAGCTCAGAGAAACAAGCTTCAAGCAACATCATTCAATAACATGGCATTGCAACATATAGCAAACGGCAGTCAATCAACCTTGAATTATCTGGGTTTTCAGGCAATACTAGGGGTTTACACACAGCATACAACTCCAATATCAATTGTTCAACATTCAAGCATCAACTGTAACCAATGTCAATAATTAAAACAAAGCAATGTAACCTCATCATGCAGCACCAACCAAAACAAACAACAGCAACAACATAAATCAAATGGTTTTGGGCAATGGTCAGGTTGCAAACAGCAGGAAAACTTCTGGAAATTAATCTTGGAGTTCTCAAAACGACACAGCAGCAACAACAGTACATAACAGAACCAACATAACAGCAGCAGGGCAATGCATAGCAGTGGTATGTCAAATTCGATAACAGACCAAATACAGTGTAATAGCATAGCCATGAAATCAATCACATAATCACAAGCAATAACATCAGCCAAACTAGGGCATACATAAAGTCATGATTTATGGAAAGGAACAAGGTTTCAACTACAGCAGCATTGGGATTTCACAAGGCAACAGCATTCAAACTCATCATTAACTCGACAAACCCATAAACAACACCAAGAAAACAACATGGCAATAATAATGCTCTTCAATGCAAACATGTTATACACAACAAGACCAAAACAAACATGAGAGATTTCTAGGCAAAGTGTTTGGTTTAAATACGACAGCATATGCTCAACATCAATGTGTAACTTGAAATTTCAAAATGTGTAGAAATCCAAATCAAGTAAGCCCATAGCATCAGCACATATCAAACAACAAGAATGCATCATCAAAGCTCATTGAATCTATTCCAGCAAGGCAAATCGTGCAAAAGTTCATTTGTACACAAAAAGGAAAATTCGGATTTCTCCCACATGTCACAACCATTTCATTCAAAACAAATTGCATTGAAACTAGCATACCAAGACCTTTCAGAAACATAACATAGCAGGGCATATGAGGGAGGTCGATAACTTACTTGGTTTGGAAGAAATCGTAGCAACAGTTGTGTATTGATAGAATAAGGTGCAAACAGGCGACGCTTATGCTTTGTAGTGAAGGATGCTGAAGCTTTTCCAGCTTGAGAATACTTGGAGCTCTTCAAATCTCATCTTGCCATTAAAGGGTGCTTGGAAAAAACAGAGGGAGAAGGAGGTTGTACAGCTGGTGTTTGATGGTGGAAATGGACTCAGTATATTGTCCAAGTGATGAATCAACTAAAGGTTCCTTGGAGGTTTTGAGTTTTGTGAGCAGAAATGTGGTTTTGGCCAAAGAGCAAAAATGAGAGAGTGAGGTTTTTTCTGTGATGGCAGCTGCAAAAACTAGGGTTTGTTTTGACAGAAAAACAATTATATATCACCTGTTTAACATCACTTAATTAAATGGTAAGCTTGTTTTGTTCAAAATGGGTGATTTGCATTTTTGCTAATTGAGGAACAAGTGAAATGTAGGGTGTGTGCTGCTGCGAATTGGGCTGCTACAGGCTGCAAAAAGGACAACATATTTGCTGTCTTGGTTGTACAAGAAAAAGCTGTACTGATTTTGCCTTATGTACTTCTATTTGCACCTTTTGCCAATTTTGAATTTTGATCCAAAATGATGATGGAATGATGGTATGATGATGGTTTTGGAATTGGAACAAGTCAAAAATGTGATATGGAACATTTCCCAATTGACCAAATCAAGAAAAAGTCAAAAACTCAAAAAGTCAAAGTTTGGTCAAACTTTGAATTTAAAAGCAAAAGGTCCAAAAATGCCATTTTGAATGGTAAGGTTTTAGGTCATGAAATTTATATTTTTGGAAAGAGGATGAAAAATGTGGTGTGTAGGAAAAAACCCCACCAAATTTGGCCTTATGGTTTGGGAGATATGGCTTGTTGAAGTTCAAAATTTGGTGAAAATGATTTGATCATATCTTGACAACCACACATGGGATTTTGATGTTCTAGGACTTTTTGAAAATGGGAAGACAAGATCTTCAACTTTCATGTTGGGCAAAAATTCATTTGAAGCTTGTATCATGATGTAAGTTTAAGATCAAGAAGTTTCCATTTTTGGCAGTTGAAATTACAGGTCCACTTTCTATTTCTGGAAAATTTTCTGATTGGCTTGATTTTCTTCCATGATGAGGTTGAACATGATAGATGAGGCTTATACAAGCATGAATGAACTCCTTCAAATCAATTCTATCCATCAAATTCTTGATTAAATCAACTGTTGACCAAGTTTGACTTTTCTAGGGTTTTGGACTGATTGAACTTCTTCTGATGATTTCCAAACCCTAATTCCTTGAGAACTTGACTTCGAATGATGTCTCAAGATGTATGAACTTTTGATTATTGATCATGGTGCCCAAATTCTGCAAGAATGGCCACCATCCATTGCTTTGACTGATTGTTGACCATCTTTGACCTAATTGCTGATGATTGCTTCCACTGCAAGCAACAAGGTTAAACAGACAATATTTTTGTACTTTTTGAATGATAAACATATGAAAGCAAAGATATACAAATGCAAAGTATGCTTGGTGATCAAGAAACAAACCACAAGGCAAACCAACCCACTAGAAGGGGACAAAGGCATGCAATGATCCTTGAGGTTATGATATGATATGATATGGGCCATGAGGGATCTTAGGGCCCAAAATTGGGGTCTTACAGATGCCCCTATTTAAGGTCATTCTAGCCGGAGAAGTGAAGTTTAGAAATCTTCATCTCGACGCGGTAGAATGGGCTTAAATAACAGTAATGAGACAAATTTTGGTCCCTAAGAGACCTCATGATGCAGATGTATGCATGCAAAAGACACAAATTCTGTGGGGAATATGATTCACACAGAAGAAAAGACGATCCATCGGAGTAGTACACTCACCAGGAACAGAGACTCTAATAAGACTCTATGGGGATAATAAAAGAAAAGGAAATGTGTGGACAATACACGACTCCAAACTGGGGAAGATAAAACTGACATAACGTGAACAAGCCACGACTCTGATTAGGGAATACGGAAAAAGATTGGAGAACTCACTGGGGAGTGAAGAACTCACACTGGGGAAAAGAATTCCAAAGGAAAATAAATCCATTGGAGAGACCCAAGCTGACTCCTGGGGAGATGCCACAGAAAGTTCCACTGGGGAAGTAACAAAGCAAATGAGATGTTACCAGGCATACGGATAACAAACTCAGGAAAATCTGACTCCACAGGGGAACCGAGGTCATAATAGGGAGTAGAAAGGAGGGAACACCAAGGATACCGGTTACTGGGTATATAATAGGTGACCGACCAAAGCGTGAATTGGATTTCACTTCCAAAACACTCATCATCCTAAAGAGAGCTAGAAAAGCAAACTTGTTTAAGGATGGATATTCAATTCCCACAAAGAAAGTGAATCTTACTCTGAGGGGAAAACAATCAAAAGATCGACTCAAGAGTGAACGAGATATAATATCTATTACCGTCAGAACGTGGATAGAATACTCAGGTGAGACATATTATTCATTACCGGCAGACCGTGAACAATATACTCGAAAAGGAAAATTATCCTGAACCGGTTACTGGGTTGTTTATAGGATAAAATCCGAAGACGTGAATTGGTTTTCACTTCCAAAACACTCATCATCCGAAAGGAGGGCTTGAAAAAGCAAAACAACTTACAGGATGGGCATTCGAATCCACAACGGGAAAACGAATCTTACTCAAATGGGGACACAAACCCAAAGAGTGCATGAGATATAATATCCATTACCGGCAGACCGTGGATAAGATACTCGCATGAGATATATTATCTATTACCGTCAGAACGTAGATAATAAACTCGCATGGTAAGAAACACCAGAGATACCGGTTACTGGGCATATAATAGGTGATCTACCGAAAACGTGAATTGGTTTTCACTTCCAAAACACTCATCATCCAAAACACAAACTGGTTAAAGGATGGCTATTCGATTCTACAAAGAATACGAATCTTGCTCAGTTGGGGAAAATCAACAAAGGATTCCAACTAAAGAGCGCATGAGATATATTATTCATTACCGGCAGACCGTGAATAATACACTCGAAAGGAAAAGACACCAGAGATACCGGTTACTGGGTATATAAATGGTGACTAACCAAAAAGAGAGACAATCGATACCAAGCATACGGGTAAACGAAAGACAACTCAAAGGGATAAATTGCAAGCATCCGGCAATTATCCAACAACAAAGAAATATTCGACTCCGCAAAGGGAAATAACGAATCTTACTCGACTGGGGAAACACAAAAGGCTTCGACTGAAGAGTGCATGAGATATACTATTCATTACCGGCAGACCGTGAATAATATACTCGCATGGAAGATTATCCACAACCGGTTACTGGGTCAACAAAGGATAAATCAACCGAACAGAAAGGCATCGGGATACCAAATTAGGTATATAATGATGACCAATCAAAAGGAACAACAGCCATTACCGACAAAAGGGTAAATGAAAGGTGAACTGCTGAGGATAAATTGCAAGCATCCGGCAATTATCGACAGAAGACTAGCTGGGGATGCACTGGTAAACAACTAATAATCCGGGGAACAAATCACTAGCATACGGTGAAAAGACCCACTGGGGATAAAATTGCTAGCATACGGCAATTATCCACAAGAAGACTTGCTGAGGATATAAGTGCTGATCTAAGCAACTTATACAAGCAAAAGGAAAATCAACATCAAAGACTTAGATGAAGATAACCACAAAAATTAGGGTTTACATCTACCGAATACGGGGTAAAAGACCAAAAACTCCGCGTGGGGATAGAACAAATCACAAATCCGCACGGGAAACCAAAATAGGGTTTATAACAAACCACAAACTGCTGAAGAGCAGGAAAATAGGATTTACAACTACCGAGATAGTAGGTAGAAAACCAAAAACTCTGGCTGGAGAATAAAAGGTGTATAACCACAAATTCTAAGAAAGCCAGGAAAAGATAGGACTTACAACTACCGGGTACTGGGTAGAGGCCCAAAAACATTCCGCTGGGGAACAACCCACTGGGAAGCACAAGATATCTGACAAATAGCCGATTCGGGAATGATCCGAAAAGACAGACTGAATAAAGACACGTCCTAATGAGGATATAACTCAAATAGGAAAATCCATCCCAATATATGTGTTGGGAGGATACGGAAGAAACCGTCATCCACGAGGATATATCTCAGTGGGGAACTGCAGAAGGAAAAACAATATTTTCTGCTTATGGGGCTGACTCTATATGGAGAGATTTTAAACACCCAACATCTGCTTGGAGAGATCTGTAAAGAGATCTATATCACCATAGCAGGAGACACGACAAACAAAAGATATATGGCAAGAAATGCAATATGAATATCTGAATGTTTATGAATATGCATGACTATGCGTGATTTATGTTTGATGAATGCTGACAAAACAGACAATTCTAACACAAACAGGTTCAGGAACCAAACGTCCGGTATTATACTTCCAGGGAAAAACCAGCTGGAGAGCCAATCTGCGGAGATCTACATGCTGTAAAGCAAAGATCTGCAGGTACTGCTGAGGAAGCAGAGAATCATAGATATCAGGAAACAACCCAATCAGGGGTACAGAAAGTCACAACGGGCAGAACAGCCACCAAGATGAATCCTGTAGGGGAACAAGAGAAGTCCCAAAGGTATATCTGCAGGGGATCCCAGTGTCAACTGAGAAACAAAAAGTGCATAAGCACGAACTGCTGTAGAAGCAAATCCATATAACTCCGCTGGGGGAACAGCCCACTGAGGGAGATTGATATCATCCAAATAGAATCCAACTGCATAAGCAATTCTATGGGGAAAACCGTCGGCCACTCTCTTGGGAACAAACCACTGAGGGAGGACAGATCAAACAAATAGAGTCTGCAACGAATCACTCCACTTGGGAAGAATATACAGCAAACTGATCACAACAAATAGATTCTGCAATACAAGCCACTCTACTGGGGATCACAAACAGTCGCGAAGTCAAATCCGTTTACTGGAGGCAAAAGCCATCATCCGACCATACGGGGACTGAAGGAGTATTCAACGGGCAAAACTGCCACAACAAACAACCTGCAGACTGAGCTGAGGAAAAGATGGTTGCAATACTGGGATATCAACCCAAATCAAAACTGCTCAGGAAAATAAATCCTGCTCTGCTGAAGAGAATAACTCTGATGGAGAGATAGCAATAATTCCACAGACGACTTCGCCGGGGAGAAGGTAAAGTACCGGGTATCAAACCACTGACTTACTAGGTCTTCAAAAAGAAAGCGAACGTGCTGAGGAAACAGACAAATCCTGCTGGCACACTGCATGGGGAGAAGAGGTAACAACTCCACTTGCAACCCTGGTGGGGATATTAATAACAGTTCTACTCACGACTCCGAGGGGAGTAACAATCAATCAGCATACTCATGACTGTGCTGAGGAGACAAATAAAGTCTGGGGATATACAACCCACTGGAGAAAGTGACGGGGCACCAAGACGACAAACCATCAACCGCCGAAACTTCCATAAGAAAACACCCATGCTAGGGGAAACTGCTGCTGGAGAAAACGAAGTCTTCAACAACACATCACTTGCGACTGTACTGGGGAACAACCCCGACAACAACTTTGTTTGAGGAACAACCCCAACAAAGGTCTGAAGAAAGAAGATACCACCAAACCAGGAGTATGAACAAATGTCTTACCTGTTGGGAATCATGCCACCCTCGGGAGAGCACTGAGATATTCTTGAGTATCTTTTCAATCTTATGAATGTTCACTTTGTTTAAAACAAAAATTTTGAGAAATTTATGTGTTTAAAACAATGACATTTTATCAATTTAAAACATGCAAAACATTTGTTGATTTGAAACAAATAAGAATGCAAATAAATTGGATAAAAAGCTCAAATTGATTTGATGGAATGGTAGCCTGCAAATGGCAAGACTCCATAGATCTGTACAAATTTGAAATCAGTGATATATATTGGAAGAGGGCTACATTGAACATAATGATCCTTTCTCTACCAATTTGAATCTCGATGTATCCGAAGCTTCAGTTGACGACGAATCGAGAATCTTCTGACGAAATGACGACTGATGAACCAGAAAGTCTTGTCAGGATGCAGTTACTTGCCAAATCCCTAATTTTTGCCTAGATTGCCCCAGAGTGAGGTACTCAATCTAGCGGGATGCAAATATATCTTTTTCAAAGTCTCTAATTTTTGCCTGGATTACCCTTGCGGGTTCTCCACCGAGACGCTCATTTTTGCCTAAGCCGCCCTTTCGGGTTTTCAACTTAGCGAGCTATTCTGTTTTTTTCATTCCTTTTTTTTTTTTCATTTGCATATACTTTTTTTTTAGGCAAAGTATCTCTTAACTGCATCTGAATTCACAGGACGAGTGAAATCCTCCCCATCCATTGTTGTAAGCATCAAAGCTCCGCCTGAAAAGGCTCTCTTAACAACATATGGACCCTCGTAGTTTGGAGTCCACTTGCCCCTGGAATCGGGCGCGAAAGACAAAACTTTCTTGAGCACGAGGTCACCTTCTCGGAACACACGAGGCTTGACCTTCTTGTCGAATGCTTTCTTCATTCTCTGTTGATACAACTGACCATGGCACATGGCAGTTAATCTCTTTCTTCAATCAAATTCAACTGGTCATAACGACTCTGAATCCATTCAGCATCAGTCAACTTGGCTTCCATCAAGACTCGCATTGATGGGATCTCCACCTCTACTGGGAGAACGGCTTCCATGCCATAAACAAGAGAGAAAGGGGTTGCCCCTGTTGAAGTGCGTACAGACGTACGATATCCATGCAAAGCAAATGGCAGCATCTCATGCCAATCTTTGTACGTGACAGTCATCTTCTGGATAATTCTCTTGATATTCTTGTTAGCAGCTTCAACAGCCCCATTCATCTTAGGTCTGTAAGGAGAGGAGTTATGGTGTGCAATCTTGAATTCAGCGCACAACTCATCCATCATCTTGTTATTCAGATTGGATCCATTATCAGTAATGATCCTCTCTGGCACACCATAACGGCAAATCAGCTGATTCTTGATAAACTTCACAACCACCTGCCTGGTTACATTCGCGTACGAAGCGGCTTCAACCCATTTGGTGAAGTAATCAATTGCTACGAGAATAAACCGATGTCCGTTGGACGCTTTCGGCTCAATCATGCCGATCATGTCGATTCCCCACATAGAGAAAGGCCATGGTGATGAAATCACATTCAGGAGTGTCGGAGGAATATGAATCTTATCCGCATAAATTTGACACTTGTGACATTTCTTCACATACTTGCAACAGTCAGACTCCATTGTCAGCCAATAGTAGCCTGCTCTCAACATTTTCTTAGCCATGGCATGTCCATTGGAATGAGTACCAAATGAACCCTCATGGACCTCAGTCATCAACAGGTTTGCTTCGTGTCTATCCACGCATCTGAGCAAAACCATATCAAAATTTCTCTTGTACAGCACTTCACCACTGAGGTAGAAACTGCCTGACAACCTTCTCAAAGTTTTCCTATCTTTCACAGATGCCCCAGGCGGGTAGACCTGGTTCTGGAGGAAATTCTTGATATCAAAATACCAAGGCTTGTCATCTTTCACGTCTTCAATTGCAAATATGTGAGCTGGTCTGTCCAAGCGCATCACAGTAATGTTGGGAACATCATTCCACCATCTGACAACTATCATGGAAGCAAGCGTTGCAAGGGCATCTGCCATCCGATTATCCTCTCGAGGAATATGATAAAATTCAACTTCTGTGAAGAAAGTTGAAATTCTCCTTGCATAATCTCTGTATGGAATGAGACTTGGTTGATTTGTCTCCCATTCACCTTTGATCTGATTGACAACCAAAGCTGAATCACCATAGACATCAAGATATTTGATTCTCAAGTCAATGCATTCTTCAAGTCCCATAATACAGGCTTCATACTCCGCCATATTATTCGTGCATTTGAAGGTTAGCCTTGCTGTAAACGGAATGTGCGATCCCTGGGGATTAACAATTACTGCCCCAATTCCATTTCCATATTGATTAACAGCGCCATCAAACACCATCGTCCATCTGGAACCAGGTTCTGGACCTTCATCAAGTGTAGGCTCATCGCAATCTTTCATCTTCAAATACAGAATTTCCTCGTCAGGGAAGTCATACTGAACAGACTGATGATCTTCAATCGGCTGGTGCGCTAAATGGTCAGCCAAGATACTACCTTTGATAGCTTTCTGAGCTCGATACTCAATATCATACTCAGACAACAACATCTGCCAACGGGCAATCCTCCCAGTTAAAGCAGGCTTCTCGAAGATATACTTAATTGGATCCATTCTGGATATCAACCAAGTTGTATGATTAATCATGTACTGGCGCAAACGCTTAGCTGCCCAAGCTAAAGCACAGCACGTCTTCTCAAGCATAGAGTACCGAGACTCACAATCAGTAAACTTCTTACTGAGGTAGTAGATAGCAAACTCCTTCTTCCCTGATTCATCTTGTTGACCGAGTACACAACCCATCGAGTCTTCAAGAACTGTTAAGTACATAATCAGAGGTCTTCCTTCCACAGGCGGAGACAAAATCGGAGGTTCAGACAGATAATCTTGATACTGTCGAAAGCTTTCTGGCAATCCTCGGTCCAATCATGAGACTGATCTTTCCGGAGGAGCTTGAATATCGGCGCACATGTGGCAGTCATGTGGGATATAAATCTGGAAATGTAGTTCAAGCGGCCAAGAAAACCTCGGACTTGCTTCTCAGTTTTGGGTGCGGGCATCTCTTGTATTGCTTTGACCTTTGCAGGATCAACCTCAATACCTCTTTCACTTACCACAAAACCCAACAACTTGCCGGAACGGACTCCAAAAGTACATTTGTTCGGATTCAGACGAAGCTGGAATTTCCTCAAACGCTGAAAAAGCTTCAACAAATGCTCAATATGCTCAACTTCCGTTCGGGACTTAGCAATCATATCATCAACATAGACTTCTATCTCCTTGTGCATCATATCATGAAACAAGGTAGTCATAGCTCGTTGATACGTGGCTCCGGCGTTCTTCAAACCGAAGGGCATCACTCGATAACAGAATGTTCCCCAAGGTGTGATGAATGTTGTCTTCTCCATATCCTCTGGTGCCATCTTGATTTGATTATATCCGGAAAATCCGTCCATAAAGGAAAAGACTTTGAATTTAGCTGTATTGTCTACCAACATGTCAATGTGTGGTAGAGGAAAATCATCTTTTGGGCTAGCTTTATTCAAATCTCTGTAATCAACGCACATACGGACTTTTCCGTCCTTCTTAGGAACAGGCACAATATTGGCCACCCATAGAGGATATGTCGAAGTCACCAGAAACCCCGCATCAATTTGCTTCTGAACTTCCTCTTTGATCTTCACTGCCATATCTGGATGAGTTCTTCTGAGCTTCTGCTTCACAGGCACGCACTCAGGCTTCAAAGGCAGGAAATGTTGCACAATATCTGTATCTAAACCCGGCATGTCTTCATAGGACCAAGCAAAGATATCTGAATATTCTCGTAGCAAGCTGATCAAATCTTCCTTAACAGACTCTTCAAGAAGTGCCCCAATCTTCACCAGGCGCTCACAATCTTCAGATCCCAAGTTGACTGTTTCCAAGTCTTCGAGATGCGGCTGAATGATCTTCTCTTCGTGCTCAAGGAGACGGGTGATCTCATCAGGAATCTCTTCAACGTCATCTTCTTCTGCCTCAAATACAGGGAATTCAAAGTTGGGAGATGGCGTTGGATCATTATGTTCAATGGGTTTTAGGATCAACCTGCATAATGATTTTGGTTAAGAAAAATTCAGCATTTTAAACAAGCAAATCATTATGCAGATGAAAGAATGTTGCTTTTATAGCTTTTATTTTTGTTTTTATGGTTTTTTGTGATCACTGATTTCATAAAGAAAAGCAAAAAGTGAAAACAAAGGAAAAACAAATGTTTTGACAATGCAAAAATTGAATGAAAATATCATTGTATATATGCTTTGCCAACAATGTCATCACTTCTCCTTTTGGCATGGGAGAAGGGTTTTAAACAAAATGAACAATTACTCTGATCTATGGATAACTGTAGGAACATCCACAGCGACCCAATTGTGGCAGACACCACCAGGAATAACAAAATTGTTCAAGTCTTCTGCATCTTCTTCTTCAATGATAGCAGCAGCTTCCTCTTCTGCAGGTTGATCAGCATGGATGAATCCTCCACTGGTGAACAGACCTTGCTCATTGCATGCCCCAGAACCAAAGCCAATGCCAGCCCGGGATCGATTATCTTCAAGTTCAAGCACTTTCCCTAATCCAGCAACTGCACCACATTCAATGGCCAGCTTAGCATCTCGGTAGGAAGTGAATGAAGGAGACTTCTTCTCGATTGGTTTATCAATAGATAAAGCTTGGAACTGAGTTCCAACTTCATCCTCTGCATCAATGTACGAGAAAGAAGACAAATTACTGACCAGGAGAGCCTTTTCTCCCCCTACTACAACCAATTTCTTGTTTTTCACAAACTTCAGCTTTTGGTGTAGGGTGGATGTCACGGCGCCAGCCTCGTGAATCCATGGTCTGCCCAAGAGACAGCTGTATGATGGGTGAATATCCATTACTTGAAAAGTGATCTGGAAATCACTTGGTCCAATTTTGATTGGGAGGTCAACTTCCCCAATCACGGTCTTGCGCGACCCATCAAAAGCTTTTACAACAACCCCACTCTGCCTCATAGGAGGACCTTGATATGACAATCGTGAGAGTGTGGATTTTGGCAATACATTCAGAGACGATCCAGTGTCCACCAACACATTGGACATTGCATCAGATTTGCAATTCATAGAGATATGTAAAGCCATGTTGTGGTCTCTTCCCTCCTCGGGGAGATCAGCGTCACAAAAGCTCAGAGTGTTGCAAGCGGTGATGTTTGCAACAATGCTATCAAATTGTTCCAAGGTGACGTCATGATCAACGTATGCCAGGTCCAAGACTTTCTGAAGAGATTCCCTATGGGGTTCTGAATTCAGCAACAAAGAAAGAATGGAAATCTTGGAGGGCGTGTGTAGAAGCTGGTCTACAATATTGTACTCACTTTTTCTGATGAGCCTCAGCATCTCATCAGATTCTTCATCAACAATGCCACTCGGGCCATCTGAAGAAACAGGAGTCTTTTGTACAGACGAGGAGGGTTTGGCAACATCAAGTGCCGGATTCTGAACATTCACAGCAGTCCCCACAGGACGCTCAACAGATTCAGAAGCAACAGCCTTAGCAGGCGCAGAAAAGACACGACCGCTTCGGGTCAACCCACTAACATCAGCAATAGTGGTCACAGAAGTTGACGGCAAAGATACCTCGACCCCATCCTGGACAGCAACAGGATTGTATCTGAAAGGTACAGCTTTATCAGATGAATAGGGCACGGGGCCGGCTGGCTTGATAATCAGAGAAGGCGAAGCTTTAGGCTTGTTGCTATTATACCGAATAACAACGGGCTCTGGCAATTTGAACACCGGGGAGATGACACTCACTTCGGGTTCGACTGTATCCACATTGCGATTCTGGAGAATCTCAATGGTACCTTCATTCAACATCATCTGAAGTTCTCGGCGAACCTGATCACAACCCAAGCGGTTAGTAGAACAGACGCGGCACTGGTCATGGTTATGCTTCAAATAACTGTGCTGACACAGCATCTTATGTAATCCAACCAATGACTGCCGGATATGACTGACATACTTCACTTTGTACTTCCCAAGGTCTTCTTGGATCATATTCACAGACTTCCCATGCGAAGGCAATGGGTTCCTGGTAACATTAGGGTTGGAGTCTTCAAAACTCAGAATTCCGCTTCTCATGAGGTCTTGAACCTTATTCTTCAGCGGGAAACAGTTCTCAACGTTGTGGCCCGGAGCACCGGAATGGTAGACACAATGCTGGTCTGGTTTGTACCACCATTGCGGATTGGCAGGAATTGCAGGAGGATCCCTGGGTGAAACCAACTTTCTCTCCAACAAGGAGGGATAAAGCTCTGTATATGTCATCGGAATCGGGTCGAAGCTGACCTTCTTCCTATCATAGTTCGCATTTGCCTGATTGGTTGTACTTCCACGAGGCTGGTAAGCCTGTTGCTGTGGACGCTGCTGTTGCTGGTATTGCGGTTGTGGATATTGCTGCTGATGCTGATACTGCTGAGCATTATCCTTGAATACAGGCGCCACACTAGCTACCTGATGCTGATGTCCGGCACGATGTGCAGGCTTCCTCTGAACAGAGGGTCTTCGATGCTTGGGCTGAGACTGCACAGCATGCGCTTCACCCTCTTTCCTCTTAAACGCTCCGTACCGTTTAGAGGAAGAACCATCATCTTTTGCTAATCGTCCTTCACGGACACCTTCTTCAAGACGCATCCCCATGTTCACCATCTCGGTGAAATCAGAGGGAGCGCTAGCCACCATTCTCTCATAATAGAATGACCCAAGAGTCTTCAGAAAGATCTTGGTCATCTCCTTCTCTTCTAATGGTGGAGTAATTTGAGCTGCCAGCTCACGCCATCTCTGGGCGTACTCCTTGAACGACTCTTTGTCCTTTTGTGACATAGATCTGAGTTGATCTCTGTCAGGCGCCATGTCAACATTGTATTTATATTGTTTGACGAAAGCTTCGCCAAGATCGTTGAAAGAGCGGATGTTGACGCTGTCCAGGCTCATATACCAACGGAGGGCAGCACCAGACAAACTGTCTTGAAAGTAGTGGATCAGGAGTTGATCGTTGTCTGTCTGCGTGGACATCTTTCTGGCATACATGACCAAGTGTGCCAAAGGACAAGTGTTCCCCTTATACTTCTCAAAGTCTGGGACTTTGAATTTGACTGGTATTTTCACACCGGGAACTAGACAAAGTTCGGCTGCTGACTTGCCGAAGAGATCTTTGCCTCTAAGAGTTCTCAATTCCTTTCTCAGCTCAAGGAATTGATCGTTCATTGCATCCATTTTCTCATGAACATCTGAACCCTCAGACGCTTCAGAGTGATAAATGGTGTCGTCTACCCTAGGCATGGTATGCACGACAGGAGGAACGGGAATAGGGACCGGGCTAGATGCCGGCATTTGAGCAAAGGTAGGAGCTGGCAGATCAGGCATGAAGCCAGGAGGCATCCCCCAAGGAAAACCGGGAGGCATGGCATTAGGCTGATGGGCACTAACAGGCACCGATGTAGTAGCTATCTCTGATATGACAGTCCGCTGAACCGGAGTTGCTGGTTGAGGAGCTGGCTGATTCTGGGCAGCAAGAAGTTGCTCCATCAGAGCGCCAAGTCTGGCGACTTCATCTCTCAAGCTCTGGTTCTCTTGTTCCAACTGCTCCATAATCCTTGCAGAGTTGACCCTCGTATAATACCGGTGAGTCAGCTTGTCTTCAAAATAAATGAAGAGCAGAGGGTTAGAACCAGAAGACCAGAAAAATGGGTACCTGTTTATGCAGGAATGATGCATGAAATGCTTTGTGCAAATGCTTTGATTTTCAAGGAACCCTCAGGGTTTTGTTTGCAATATTTCGAATATTTAAACGTTTTACTTGCTCATGGAAAATATTTCATTCAAAGTGTTAGACAAAGAAGTACAGCATTCTTTTAAATATTACAAAGAGAAAAGGTAAATAACATCCTATGGATCCCTATTAGCTCGGGATGCTGGAAGACGAGAAGTGTACAACTTCTTAATCTCTCTCTCATAGGCAGCCTCCATATCAGCTTTCTCCTTTGCAAGTTGATCATACTTCCTTTTCCAGAATTTGGAAGACTGAGGAAGCAGAGAAGTCCAAGTGTCGTTCGGATCATCGATCACTCGGTGCTCGAGAAATTCAATCATATCATCTTTCTCCTTGAGCTGCTGCAGCAATTCCTCTCTTTCACGGATCCAGGCACGCGAAAGGTCTTCTTCTCTCAACTCCTCTACACGTTGGGTAGGGAGGGTTGAAGGCCCAGCCACATCCAACAGTGTAGGTCTTGGATGATCATATGGCATCAAGTAGGTAGCAGCCCTCTGTCTGACCCAAGAGGTATATGGCTCCAAAGCAATGCAGTTCTTTGGACCCAATTCATTCCTACTTTTCTTACGGATATTGCGCCAAGCGCGGACGAATCTG
This sequence comes from Lathyrus oleraceus, assembly GCF_024323335.1. Lineage (NCBI taxonomy): Eukaryota > Viridiplantae > Streptophyta > Magnoliopsida > Fabales > Fabaceae > Lathyrus > Lathyrus oleraceus. Next base: position 90,139,102 of record NC_066580.1, on the reverse strand, counting down.
GCTTTCAGGCCTTGGGGATCTTTACCCTCCTGAAAGAACACACCTTCTAACAGAATGTTATGGGGTTTATCCTTTAGGGGGAACCCAAGCTGACGACGTGCAAGCGTAGGATTGTAGGTAATCCCACCACATGTACCAAGAAGAGGCACATTGGGGAATTCACCACAAGAATTAATGATCTGAACGGTATCATACACGCGATCATACCAGGTGATATCATCATTGGTGAGAGACATGAGTCTCTGAGACCACCGTAGACATCCCTTGTTCTCCTTGAAAGCAACTGTCTGCGGCAAGTGCGAAATAAACCACTTGTACAGCAGGGGTAAACAGCAGACAATGACTCCTCCATTCTTCATATTCCTCAGGTGCAAGGAGACATACGCATCACCCAACAAGGTCGGAACTGGATTAAGAACTGAAAAGATCCTAATGGCATTCATATCCACGAACTTGTCGAAGTTGGGAAACAACACCAACCCATAGATGAGCAACACAAATAGAGCCTCAAAGGCATCCTCACTCATGGCTTTCCCATAGAAAATGGCTTGAGCAATGAGGAACTCGGAAGGAAAACCCTGAATTCCGCCTTTGGTAATCAGATTAGCTCTAATCAGATCTTCGTCTATGTGCAACAGACTGGAAATCTCTCGAGCAGATGGAATACTCTCTAAGCCACTGAACGGCACTTGATCCAGAATAGGAATCCCAATAAGGTGAGAGTATTCTTCCAGAGTCGGCAACAACTGGAAGTCCGGAAATAAGAAGCAATGATAGAGCGGATCATAGAACTGAGCAAGAGTGCTCATCAATCCCTCATCCACTTGAGTAGTCAGCAACGGCAGAAGCTTCCCATATCGAGCTTTGAAACCCAAGGGATCTAATACATACGATGTCAGATTCCTTAACTCTTTGACATCAGGCTGCTTGAAGCTGTACTTCTTTGTATGCCTTTTCGGTCTTTCCATGTCTGAAAATTTTGCAAATCAACCCTTTAAGTTCCTTGAAAATTTTCTTTTTGATGACATGAATGCGGATGAATGCGTGAATGCATGAATGCAACAAACACACTCAAGGATCAAACAAAGCACACCAAACAAAGGTCGTGGGAAAGCTCTATGTATCCCTAATATCAATCATCCATTTTGGTGGACTTAGGTTTTCACCCTATCGACACCCAAGTTCCATTGATATTAACGGTACATGAACCGGTTCAAACATTCTTAATATCAACCAGCCGCTTTGATGGATTTTAGGTTTTACACCTGATCCGGGATCCATTGATATTAACAATGTTTGAACGACTCAACCACGAATCACGGGTTTGTTGAGAGTCACGAGCATGGAGTCTCGGTTAAGAACCACCCAAAGGGAGTGTACTAGGGTTTAAACCTGCCAGACATGTTCTATCAGAGGTTCCCATAATCATCGTTCCATCTTTCGAATATTATCGGAGGAACGAATACTCGTATTCCAAGAATATTCTCAAGAGAAACTCTTATGAGTGTAGTATCGCGTAACAATCGTATCAGAACTGACATCTGAACGACCTCCGCACTACGGTCCTAAAAATAGGCCAAGATGGGTTTGGTAAACTAAGGTCCTTGGCTTCTGCGGAACATGATTGAAAGAATAATGCCTAACCACAAATAACTTGTGTGACATTATTAGTCCAACATGACCTCCACCAAGTGAATGGACTCGCAAGTCAACTGGCTAAGGACTACTCCACACCAGTCGACAAGACTATGCCATTCTCCTATCCTAGAGTGCACTCGAGTTCGGGTATAGAACTCATCTCACGGATCACCAAAGCAAACAGCAAATGTATATCAAGCAATTCACACATTACAATCAATACAGTGATCCCAAATTGTACAAAAATATGTCAGATAAAGAATAATAACATATATCACAACAAGGGTGAAAAGTAGGCAATACAACCAGGGATGATGGTGAGATCTCCCCAGCAGAGTCGCCACTTTTCTGTAGCGGTGTATTCGTCGCTATATGATCTATCGATTAAACCATAAGCTAGGAGATACATGAAATTTTTCGAGTCGCCACCGCACTTTTATTTATCCAAAGGATTGGCTAAAAAGCGAACAAAAGCCTAAGAAGTTTTACACGTAGAAAACTAATAAAAAGATCAGAGATTCTGGGTAAGGGGTAAATTACGCAATGGGAAGGTGTTAGGCACCCACTACGTCCTAGGTACTCCTAGGGAGCCCTTTTCACACTTGTTGTAAAAAATTGTTATTTGTTATGACAAAAATATTGTGCAAACATGATTGGGATGATGAGAAAAGAATATACATTTTATTAGGGTTATTGGGTATTGGGTTCGAACGGATGAACCCGTTGCCTACGTACCTTCCATCAAAGGTAAGGATCAGAACGCCGTAGTTCGGCTAAAAGATTTCCAAAAGTGGGTTAGGTTCAATTTTAAACACAAACCCTAGGTCTTACGTTATCCACGGGAGAAAACTCAACCTTATACAGACAACAACGTCCACCATGTGAGAACAGCTTCAACTGGCCAGAGAGGGGTTAACCCTATAATAGGCGAGGAAGACTTACAATTCAATCACTAAAGACAGAAGGTGAGATTAACATCAACCACTAAGATAAATCAAACCTATAGCTCATGTATGAAAAGATTAATGGACAAAGCCAAAACAAGTGAATGGGTGGAGTTACTGATTATGATTATAAAAATGGAGTCAAAGTATGATTAAGATCAATTCAAATAAGTATTATGAAATGGATTTTGGAAAAAGGTCAAGGACTTGAGTCCAGGTTTTTAGTTAGAAAACATGAAGACGTTTGCACAACACTTATGTCAAGTTTAAAAGGTATAGTGTGAAAAGGTTCTAAGACATAATGAATGATGAATGGATGAAGGATGGATAGTAAAACTTCTTAGAAGGTTCACTTCTTGAAATCATATAGCAGATGATTCAAGTGTGTCCTTTGGAATAGCAATTAATAATAACAAACAAGCAAAGCAAGCAAAAGCGGATATCGGATGCCAATCACTGGTCTTATACCAATCTCCTAAAACAGAATGGGATATCGGATGCCACTCAATGGACTTACACCAATCTCCACAGGCAAAGAAATAAAAAGCGGATACCGGATACCAATAAATGGATTTATACCAGTCTCCTAAAACAGAAATGGATATCAGATGCCACTCAATGGTCTTACACTAATCTCCTCAAAAGAAACGAACAAAGATGAAAAGTGGAAGTCAACTTCCAATCTATCTGGACTTAGGTTAACTCCACGGTATGCTCACAGGAAATCCAATGCCACATCACAGGGGCTTACGATGGATCCTCACATACAAGAACAAAAGAAACAATATGATCACAGGAATGCAAATGCCAACTTACAGGGACTTATAATTGCAACCTCTCACACAAACAGATGAACAAACTATGATCACAGGAAAGCAGATGCCAACTTACAGGGACTTATAACTGCAACCTCACATACAGATCAAACAGATCAAATTATGATCACCGGATAACAGATGCCAACTTACAGGGACTTATAACTGCAACCTCACATACAAACAAACAGATCAAATCATGATCACAGGATAACAGATGCCAACTTACAGGGACTTATAACTGTATCCTCACATACACACAGATAACAGAAGATACGAGTGACCAATGAGGTCTTACACTCTATCCTTCCATATCACAGGAACAAATGCCAAAGCAATGGACTTACAATTGTCCTCAATGGGCACACAACAATGATAGCATCACAAAACAAATGAGATGATCATGCATTAATGGCAATTGATGATGATGATAAATGCATAGCATACAGGCAAGCAAGTGCATATGAAGCAATCAATCAATCAATGAATAACAAACAGCACACTCTATAGCCAAAACAATGGGGCTCACACAAGAGGGTTTGACTTTAAAAGTCCACTGTAATAGGTAAATGTTGCTCTTAACCTGGCCATTGAGGGGCTCAGGTGAAGCAGATGAAAAGGAGATGAGGGGTGTGCCTCATTGCTTCTATCTCAGATCAGAGAGAGCATAACAGAAAGTGTGGGAGTTCAGAAAGTAGGAACTCTCTCCACATTATTGACTCGATTAGATCTTGGGTATTTGTCTCAATGCTTCAACCATGTAATGGGAGCAAAGAGAGGACACACTGAATAGTGGGGGATAGATTGCTTATCCCTACCTTCCACCAATTGCCTTACTTGAAGGACTTTTCCTGCTTGGGACAAATTTAAACACACACAGGCATTGCCTCTTAAGGAGGACTTCAGACAGTTTGCCCGGTCAAATAACAGACCGGGTCTCCAGACTACATGAAGAAGAAGTATTTATACCTCAAAGCAAATGCTAAAAAGCAAAGCAAGCAAGCAAGTTCAAAGAACCTAAGCAACTAAAGCACCTGCAAAAGTCAAACTCATTAGCAAACAAGTCGACAGTCAAAAGCAAAAGAAAATGAACCAATGGTCACACAGAGGGACCAATTGTGCAAGGCACAAAGACTCAAGTATGAGTCACCTACAAAACAAGAGTTAGCATGTGGCAAACAATCAAATTCAATCACATTTGAGTGATCCTTAAAGCATGGGTGCTGAACCTGAAACAGACAGCTCAATTGTAAGCTTACAAGACCACTAGGACTAGCCTAGGGTCAAAGGTGAAAGAAAAAGTCAAGGCAGCAAGCAATGTTCAATCAAAGTCAAATTCAATCATGTAGGAATCAAACACAATTGGATTCAAACTTATATCATGCATCAAGATCATTTCATAAGCCAAAGAATGCAAAGCATAGCAAAGGAGGCATACAAAAGTCAACAGCAAAGACTTCATTCAAAAGTCAACTCAAACAACCTCAAAAATCATGAAATAAATCACACTCAATCCTAACATCTAACATGGTATACATGTAAAATTTCATGGCATTTGGATGAGAGGAAGGCAGTCAAATAAATTCATGAAGTCAAATCAAATTCAAGTAAGCATGGTGGAAGTCAACAAGTATGGGTCAACTTCAAAAAATCATATCAATTTGAAAACAGAAGATAAATGAATGAGATTAACACCAATGCAAAGCTCAAAGAGTCTAGTTATCACATATGAAATTTCATGATCATACAACAAGATTTGAGAATTTCACAAAAGATTTGGCAAGGCATAGCACAAAAAGTCAACACATGACCACATATGGAAGAAAATTCTCAATCAAATGGAAAACAGCAAGATTAATTCCAAGAAAATTCATACATCAATTAGACATGTAAAGGATCATTCATGCAAAATTTCAAGTGATTTGGATAAGGGGAAGCATGTGAACAAAAATCATAGATTTGCATATCATTGGTGTGACACAAATTGTCACACCCTAGTTCAAAAATTCATATCTATCAAACCACAAATGAGAAATCCACAAACTTTATATGGAAATGAAGATCAATGTGTCTAGTTTCACCACAAAATATTTCAAGCTCAAAGGATATGATATGACAATTTCACAATTGAAATGGCAAAGGGTATCATTCATGCACACATGTGAAGAAATCATTTATCAATTAAAATCCAGGACATGAAAAATTAATTAAAATTCACAATTAAATATTAGACTCATTTGTGAACATGTGGAAAAAATTTCATAATTTTTGGTGAAAAAATGAATGAGAAAATAATTGTTGGAGTTTGGATGAAATTGGGTGAAAGCATGAGCAAAAGGCAAGGCAATTGGTCAACACAAGTCAACAGAATGGCATTTGTGTAATTCTGCAGTCACTTATTGAAGTGCTGCGTTTTGGCCCTACAAAACGAAATGTTTTGATTGGCTCTCAGCCAATAAAACAGTAACTTTGGCCAACCAACTTGAATTTTTGAGTTTTCTAAAACCCTAGGGGTTTCTAACACAGCAAGGCCAAGGCACTCTTCTCATGTTCATTAACAGCAATCAACAAACAGCGCACCACACAACAGCATCATCTTCAAGCTCAATATCGATTGAAATCCGAACAAACCAACAACCGACATGGCAATGGTGATCAACAGCAACACAACAACTTGACTAGCACCACAACATTCATCATCATGTTCATCAAACAATAGCAAGCAACAGCATATAGCACAATCAAATGAATTTTTTATGACAATGTTCATAAGGCTCAAAACAGTAGGGCAAGCTTCATCATCTTTAATAAATAACATTCGAAACAAGCACCATTCAAAAGCAAGGCATAAATGGTTCATGCAGCAAGCAGGCCAACAGCAAGGTTTGAAATTCACACATCAAAAAAACATCATCAGTTTGCAGCATGGCTAACAGCATGGTTCATCAATAGCAGCAGTATTTCATTATCAATGTTCATCATGAACAACAGCACGGTTTTGGAACATCATACAGTCAACATCAATATCCAAACGAATTCAAATAACAACACACAATAGCATGGCATCAGAATACCTCGTGCAGCATCACCTAATTAAAACCAAACACAACAGACATGCCTCTCAAAAGGATTTTCATGGGCAGCTTAAGGTTTAATAGCAGCAAAATGCATTCATCATTATGCAATCAAACAAAACAAACAACAGCAACGACATGGTATTGACCATCAATGCTTCTCATTCAAACAGCAAGTAAGCAACAGCATTCAATATTTCAAATCTGCAGCAGGGTTTTAGCATCATGTAATTATCAAACCAGGTTCACTTAAGCAAACACAACAGCCTACACACATGTGACAAATAGCAACCAAGACAAAATGAATTGGAGTTCTGGCAAAAATGAGGGTTTATCACAACAGCCTGGTATAGCATCATATTCATCAATCATCATATCAAACAGAACAAACAATAGCAACAACATGTTTCAAAATTGCAGCATGGTTTTAGCCTCATGTCATCATCATTATAACACCAAAATTCGAGCAAGCAACCAGCAATGGTAATGATCATTTATTATTTTAGCAAACCTAGCTAACAGCAAAACAACATAATCATGGCAACAGCACTTTCATTCATCATTCAGTGTTTATCATCATACAGCCAACTTCAAACAATAGAGCATAAACAGCATGGCAGCACATGGTATTTCCAATATAACAAAACTTGACCACCACACAAAAGCAAAGCGCATGGTAATGGTTCATGCAAATCAGACAAAAGCAGCCAGCAGGAATTTTGGAAATGGCTAAGGTTTATGTGCTTGGCTGTAGCAGCAGCATGGTTCAATTAGCATGGCTCCTCATACAATCACATTGAGGTCAATTGCAATCAAAGTTCAAACAACATACAACTGGCATGGCAGCATTCAAACATGATTTACATGGATTTCTAGGCATGGTCATGAGGTTTCAAAGTAACAGCAGCATATATGGTATTCATCATCAATTTGTAGCATAATGTGTTCATCAAAATCATCAAGTGGAGTTCCAACCAACAAGCATCCAAACAACAGCATACAATATGTTCAGCTCAGAGAAACAAGCTTCAAGCAACATCATTCAATAACATGGCATTGCAACATATAGCAAACGGCAGTCAATCAACCTTGAATTATCTGGGTTTTCAGGCAATACTAGGGGTTTACACACAGCATACAACTCCAATATCAATTGTTCAACATTCAAGCATCAACTGTAACCAATGTCAATAATTAAAACAAAGCAATGTAACCTCATCATGCAGCACCAACCAAAACAAACAACAGCAACAACATAAATCAAATGGTTTTGGGCAATGGTCAGGTTGCAAACAGCAGGAAAACTTCTGGAAATTAATCTTGGAGTTCTCAAAACGACACAGCAGCAACAACAGTACATAACAGAACCAACATAACAGCAGCAGGGCAATGCATAGCAGTGGTATGTCAAATTCGATAACAGACCAAATACAGTGTAATAGCATAGCCATGAAATCAATCACATAATCACAAGCAATAACATCAGCCAAACTAGGGCATACATAAAGTCATGATTTATGGAAAGGAACAAGGTTTCAACTACAGCAGCATTGGGATTTCACAAGGCAACAGCATTCAAACTCATCATTAACTCGACAAACCCATAAACAACACCAAGAAAACAACATGGCAATAATAATGCTCTTCAATGCAAACATGTTATACACAACAAGACCAAAACAAACATGAGAGATTTCTAGGCAAAGTGTTTGGTTTAAATACGACAGCATATGCTCAACATCAATGTGTAACTTGAAATTTCAAAATGTGTAGAAATCCAAATCAAGTAAGCCCATAGCATCAGCACATATCAAACAACAAGAATGCATCATCAAAGCTCATTGAATCTATTCCAGCAAGGCAAATCGTGCAAAAGTTCATTTGTACACAAAAAGGAAAATTCGGATTTCTCCCACATGTCACAACCATTTCATTCAAAACAAATTGCATTGAAACTAGCATACCAAGACCTTTCAGAAACATAACATAGCAGGGCATATGAGGGAGGTCGATAACTTACTTGGTTTGGAAGAAATCGTAGCAACAGTTGTGTATTGATAGAATAAGGTGCAAACAGGCGACGCTTATGCTTTGTAGTGAAGGATGCTGAAGCTTTTCCAGCTTGAGAATACTTGGAGCTCTTCAAATCTCATCTTGCCATTAAAGGGTGCTTGGAAAAAACAGAGGGAGAAGGAGGTTGTACAGCTGGTGTTTGATGGTGGAAATGGACTCAGTATATTGTCCAAGTGATGAATCAACTAAAGGTTCCTTGGAGGTTTTGAGTTTTGTGAGCAGAAATGTGGTTTTGGCCAAAGAGCAAAAATGAGAGAGTGAGGTTTTTTCTGTGATGGCAGCTGCAAAAACTAGGGTTTGTTTTGACAGAAAAACAATTATATATCACCTGTTTAACATCACTTAATTAAATGGTAAGCTTGTTTTGTTCAAAATGGGTGATTTGCATTTTTGCTAATTGAGGAACAAGTGAAATGTAGGGTGTGTGCTGCTGCGAATTGGGCTGCTACAGGCTGCAAAAAGGACAACATATTTGCTGTCTTGGTTGTACAAGAAAAAGCTGTACTGATTTTGCCTTATGTACTTCTATTTGCACCTTTTGCCAATTTTGAATTTTGATCCAAAATGATGATGGAATGATGGTATGATGATGGTTTTGGAATTGGAACAAGTCAAAAATGTGATATGGAACATTTCCCAATTGACCAAATCAAGAAAAAGTCAAAAACTCAAAAAGTCAAAGTTTGGTCAAACTTTGAATTTAAAAGCAAAAGGTCCAAAAATGCCATTTTGAATGGTAAGGTTTTAGGTCATGAAATTTATATTTTTGGAAAGAGGATGAAAAATGTGGTGTGTAGGAAAAAACCCCACCAAATTTGGCCTTATGGTTTGGGAGATATGGCTTGTTGAAGTTCAAAATTTGGTGAAAATGATTTGATCATATCTTGACAACCACACATGGGATTTTGATGTTCTAGGACTTTTTGAAAATGGGAAGACAAGATCTTCAACTTTCATGTTGGGCAAAAATTCATTTGAAGCTTGTATCATGATGTAAGTTTAAGATCAAGAAGTTTCCATTTTTGGCAGTTGAAATTACAGGTCCACTTTCTATTTCTGGAAAATTTTCTGATTGGCTTGATTTTCTTCCATGATGAGGTTGAACATGATAGATGAGGCTTATACAAGCATGAATGAACTCCTTCAAATCAATTCTATCCATCAAATTCTTGATTAAATCAACTGTTGACCAAGTTTGACTTTTCTAGGGTTTTGGACTGATTGAACTTCTTCTGATGATTTCCAAACCCTAATTCCTTGAGAACTTGACTTCGAATGATGTCTCAAGATGTATGAACTTTTGATTATTGATCATGGTGCCCAAATTCTGCAAGAATGGCCACCATCCATTGCTTTGACTGATTGTTGACCATCTTTGACCTAATTGCTGATGATTGCTTCCACTGCAAGCAACAAGGTTAAACAGACAATATTTTTGTACTTTTTGAATGATAAACATATGAAAGCAAAGATATACAAATGCAAAGTATGCTTGGTGATCAAGAAACAAACCACAAGGCAAACCAACCCACTAGAAGGGGACAAAGGCATGCAATGATCCTTGAGGTTATGATATGATATGATATGGGCCATGAGGGATCTTAGGGCCCAAAATTGGGGTCTTACAGCATTCTAGTTGTTTTATTATCATTTTGTTGTGTTATTGTTATGTTTTTCTTTGTTTACAGGTTTTTACTTTAATCGGAGCCCCAATCGGGAAAAGGAGTGAAAAAGGGCTAAAAACCCTAGAATTCAGCATTTTGTGCTTATGGCCTACCCCATGGCGGGCGCCACAGACCAAGCCATGACGTGTCCAAGTCCAACTTCCTCACTCCCACGTTTCCCCACTTCGTCCACTAAGGCGCCCCACTTTGTGCTTGTGGCGGGCGCCACAAGAAGGAAACGGTTTCCTCTATTTTCAAGTTGAAGGGCATCCAAGTCAAATCCACCTTTTTTATTTGCCTATAAATAGAAACGCGGATTCAGTTTTACAATCACCCAAACTTAGAGCAGACGAAGATCGGAACGTTGGAACAAGGCGAAATCAGAAGCAACTTTGTTTCACTTAGGCATATATTCAGTTTTATAAAGTGGTAATCGCTTCGCATTGGAGTGTTACCATAATTGTGTAATTGAGTCTGTGATAGAGTCTGTATTCGAGTTTGGAGCACTTTGGAAGGAAGTTAATCCTGCCGCCATTTTCTTTTCCGCATTGCAATTTACCCAACCCTCCGATTGGAGCAGGTTTTTATTACTCGCCTTTACTTTATTTATTTCCCGCACTCGCTTTACTTTATTTATTTCCCGCACTCGCTTTACTTTATTTATTTCCCGCACTCGCTTTACTTTATTTATTTCCTCGCACTCGCTTTACTTTATTTATTTCCTCGCACTCGCTTTAAATTATTTACTTTCCGCACTCGCACTACTTTTATTTATTTTAATGCACTTTTACTTTACCATGTCTAGCTAAATTTATAAGGCTAGAATGTAAGGATCATAATTAAACCAGTAATCCGTACAAATGTTTGTAGAAACACTTAAGGGCTATTTTAACTTTCAAATTAAGTTTTCCCGCACTTCAATTCCGTTGGGTAAGATCGAAAGCCGTCCAACGTCTTTTTAAACATAATTGTTTTTAACTATTTCAAAAACAGCGAAAGCGCTTTGTCTAGTTCATTAGAAGATTTTAATATTAAGAAGAAAAGAGATTTTAAAACTATTTTCGGACGCGTTTATAAGTTTAGAGTCTGGTTCGTAAGAACCTCTTTTGGTTAAGAAATCCAGGTTATGATACTTTTCAACTTAGTCAAGATACTATATTTCTTAAAAATAGATTTACTACTCTAACGCAATACGCGCCTTTTTATAAGTGACAATAAGAGGGTTTGATTAGGGAGTACAACTCGGTTCTGAATACGCGAAAGCGACAGTTCCTATTAAATTAGTTCTTTTCAAAGTAGGAAACACTGCCCATAAGTAGTTCTATTAGCAAGTACTTGGATTATCAATTGATTACGTGAATTACATTCGACCCTGTCTTTATTAATTAAATTTATTTTAAAACTTTACTTTTTCAATTGCACACTACAAAAACACCTATTTTAATTGCCTTTGATAAACACCATAACAACAGATAACGATAGATTGACACTTGGTCTATGTGGTTCGATAATCTTTTCTATTACTCTGACGCGTTCGTACACTTGCGAAAAGCAACAAAAAGCACGCATCAAGTTTTTGGCGCCGTTGCTGGGGATCAATTTCCTCAAATTTCATTTTCCTGTTGTTATATCGTTTAGACTTAGGTTATTTCCCGCCGATCGATGCGAAGAACTCGCAGCACCGGAAGTTTAAGCTTAGTATACCCCCTGGCGGAACCTGAACGTTACGCTCGCGCACGTTTATTCTTTCATAGAATTAAGAGAGCTATGGCCTAAGATCAAAACCAAAGACCTCTTAAAGATTTCGCTCAACCATCTAACGAAGAACCTAGTTCTAGTATAGTAAACCCAATAATACCAGCCAATAATTTTGAACTTAAACCATCCCTGTTGCAACTAGTGCAACAGAGAAAATTCGCGGGTCTCGCTACTGAGAACCCAAACCAACATTTAAAAATATTTCTTCAATTAGCAGATACTTTTAAAACCAATGGAGCTTCTCCTGAGGCAATACGTTTAAGATTATTTCCTTTTTCCCTCAGAGATAAAGCTCTATCATGGTTAGATTCCCTTCCACCCAATTCCATTACGACTTGGGATAACCTTAGGAGAGTTTTTCTTGCTAGATATTTTCCCCCGAGTAAGACCGCCGTTCTTCGAAACAAGATAACCAGATTTACCCAAAACCATGGAGAATCGTTGTTCGAAGCTTGGGAGAGATATAAAGAGTTGTTACGAGCATGCCCACATCATGGTTTAGAAAATTGGTTAATCATTCAAACCTTCTATAATGGACTTCATTACAACACAAAGATGACCATCGACGCTGCCGCAGGCGGTGCTCTGATGAACAAACCTTACCCTAAAGCTAGTGCCCTCATCGAGGATATGGCTCGAAACCATCAATTATGGGGAGTCGAACGAGCGACAGTGGAGAAGAAGGAAGCCCAAGGAGGAGTGCATGAACTAAGCTCTATAGACATGATGCAGGCTAAAATGGACGCATTATCCCTTAAGGTGGAGCATATGTGCATAAACCCGAATACTGTAGCCGCAGTTTCGTCGGATTGTGAGATATGTGGAACCCAAGGACACCAATCCGCAGAATGCAGTCTATTAAACGAAACCCACTCCGAGCAAGTGAACTAAACCCAAGGGAACCCATATTCGAATACCTATAATCCTGGATGGAGGAATCACCCGAACTTCTCCTATAAAAACAATAACCCTATTCAAAATAATGCACCTCCGAGACCTAGTTATCAAGCCCCTAGATCAAATCAACCTATGCAACCTGTACCACCAAAACCGAGCCTTGAGAAAATTATGGAAAATTTTATCACCGCTCAAACCCAACAAAACAAGGAGTTCATGAATCAAAACATTCATGTTAACGAATTGATTACTCAGTTAGGAACCAAGGTTGACCATATAGTTACTCATACCAAGATGCTTTAAACCCAGATCTCTCAGGTAGCTTTAAACCAAGCCCCTCAGACTACACCTGAAGGACAATTCCCTAGACAACCTCAACAAAATCCGAGAGGACAAGCCATTGCCATTACCCTACGAAGTGGGAACGCTTATGATGAGCCACCAAACCCAAGATTAAGTGAACCCGAAACTTCTAAGGAATGTACCAAACCCACAGACGAAGTAAAGGAACCAGAGGGATCTGAAAACCAGGAAGGTCGAGAGAAAGGAGAAGAACCTAAAGATAAAATTTACGTACCGCCCCCGCCATATAAACCACCTATACCATATCCCCAAAGACTCAAACAAACCCATATCAATAAACAGTACCAAAAATTTATTAAAGTTATAGAAAAACTTCATGTAGAAATACCTTTCACAGAAGCCATCACCCAAATACCTTCTTATGCAAAGTTTCTGAAAGACATCCTTACCAACAAACGTAGACTTGACGATCCGAAGCCTTGGGAATGTAATGCTATTTCCGAGGACAAATTAGCAAAGAAAGATAAAGATCCTGGAAATTTCTCCATTCCTTGCCTTTTGGGTAATCATGTCATCGAAAAAGTTTTTCTAGACTTAGGAGCTAGTGTGAGCTTAATGCCTCTAGCAGTTTGTGAGAGGTTAAACTTAGGAGAATTACAACCCACTAAGATGTCACTTCAGTTAGCCGATAGATCTATCAAATATCTGATAGGCATTTTAGAAGATGTTCCTGTTAGGATAGGTCAACTATTTATCCCTACTGATTTTGTCGTCATGGAAATCAAAGAGGACAATGATATACCAATCCTTCTAGGTAGACCGTTCTTATCGATTGCAGGAGCCATAAAAGATGTCAAGAAAGGAAAGTTGACATTTGAGGTAGGTGACGAGAAAATAGAATTTATACTTTCGAAATTTCTTATGGCACCTGTGATGGGAGACTCGTGTTATGCCTTAGATATCATTGATGAATGTGTTAGAGAATTAGAACAAAAAGAAATTATTAAGTTACCATCAACCCCCATAAAGGAAGATGATGACTTTAAAGAACCTTACATCGATGATAACCTTTACGAATGTTTATCCTTTACCCCAGATCCTATGTCATGCCCTAAGAAACAAACCTTAGAACTTAAGGAACTGCCTAAGAACCTGAGATATGAGTTCCTCGATGAAAAGATGAACCGTCCAGTTATAGTTAGTGCTACCTTGAGCCAAGAGGAGACGAACCAAGTTTTAGACGTTTTACGAAGATATCCCTCAGCCTTAGGATATAATATCTCTGACCTGAAAGGTATAAGCTCATCTGTATGCATGCATCGGATTTCGCTCGAAGAAAATTCAAAACCCTCTAGGGAACATCAGAGAAGACTAAACCCTATAATGAGTGATGTTGTTAAGAAGGAAGTTCTTAAGTTACTTGAGGCAGGTATCATCTACCAGATCTCGGATAGTAAGTGGGTGAGCCCTGTGCATGTAGTACCTAAAAAGGGAGGCATCACAGTCGTGCAAAACGATAAAGGCGAACATGTAGAAAAACGTTTAGAAGGAGGATGGCGGATGTGTATAGATTATAGAAAATTAAATAAAGCAACTAGGAAGGATCATTTCCCTTTACCATTCATAGACCAGATGTTGGAGCGTCTAGCCAGACACTCTTACTTCTGTTATTTAGATGGATACTCTGGATTCTTCCAAATACCTATTCACCCTGAAGATCAAGAAAAAACTACATTTACATGCCCTTATGGAACTTTTGCCTACAGACGAATGTCTTTCGGCCTCTGTAACGCCCCAGCTACTTTCCAACGCTGCATGATGTCAATATTCGCAGATTACCTAGATGGTATCATGGAAGTGTTTATGGACGATTTCTCGGTTTGCAGATTCGATTTCCACAATTGCCTTGCTAACCTTAAGAAAATCCTGGAGAGATGCGTGGAGGTGAACCTCGTGCCAAATTGGGAAAAATGTCATTTCATGGTAACCGAAGGAATAGTTCTGGGACATATAGTTTCCGAAAAAGGTATAGAGGTAGATAAAGCTAAAATAGAAGTTATAGAAAACCTAAAACCACCAAAAACCATCCGAGAAGTCCGAAGCTTTCTTAGACACGCTGGATTCTACCGGCGTTTTATTAAGGACTTCTCCAAAATAACTAAACCATTAACCGGAATTTTAATGAAAGATGCTGAATTCATTTTCGACGAAAAATGTAATGACGCGTTTAATCTTTTAAAGCAAGCATTAATCTCAGCGCCCATTATGAAACCGCCCGATTGGTCGGAACCTTTTGAGATAATGTGCGATGCTAGTGATTATGCAGTTGGAGCCGTTCTAGGACAAAGGAAAGATAAAAAATTACATGCCATTTATTATGCCAGTAGAACCCTAGATGATGCCCAACTTAATTACGCAACAACAGAAAAAGAATTACTCGCTGTAGTTTTCGCTATAGACAAATTTAGATCTTATCTAGTAGGAGCAAAAATTATTGTTTACACCGATCATGCTGCCATTCGTTACCTATTAAGTAAAAAAGATGCCAAGCCCAGGTTACTCCGATGGATTCTATCACTACAAGAGTTTGATTTAGACATAAGAGATAAAAAAGGCACTGAAAATGTAGTAGCCGATCACCTTTCTAGGCTAGAACATCTAAAACCTGAACTAGTACCCATAAACGATGATTTCGCCTATGATAGACTGATAGCTAAAGTAGAAACCATTGAAGATAATAACCTAGATCCTTATGAGCATTCCCAAAATTCCTTAGCAATAAGTAACGTACCCTGGTATGCAGATTTCGTTAATTACCTAGCTGCTGATATAGTACCCCCTGATCTTGACTACCACCGCAAGAAATTCTTCCACGATGTGGGAAACTTCTATTGGGACGAACCACTCCTTTTCAAAAGGGGTAAAGATGGCATTTTTCGCCGTTGCATTCTTGAAGAAGAGGTAAACAATATTATCGAGCATTGTCATTCTGCACCTTATGGTGGACATGCGAGCACCTCTAAGACATACGCCAAGATTCTTCAAGTTGGCCTATTCTGGCCTACCATGTGGCGTGATGTCTATGCTTACATTGTCAAATGCGACAGATGCCAACGCACTGGAAACATTTCAAGACGTGATGAAATGCCCTTAAGAAACATTCAGGAAGTAGAACTCTTTGACGTATGGGGTATAGATTTCATGGGACCTTTTCCACCATCCTTAGGAAACAGGTATATCTTAGTAGCCGTAGACTATGTGTCTATGTGGATTGAAGCTATAGCTGCACTCACAAACGACACTAGGGTAGTAATCAAATTATTTAAAAACTATATATTCCCTAGATTTGGAACACCATGTTTAGTCATACGCGATGGAGGATCACACTTTATATCGAGAATATTTGACAAACTTTTAAGAAAATATGGAGTTAGGCATAAAGTAGCAACACCATACCACCCACAGACTAGTGGCCAAATAGAAGTATCTAATAGGGAGATAAAACAAATCCTAGAGAAAACTGTTTCTATTTCTAGGAGAGACTAGTCTCAGAAGCTTCAAGAAGCACTATGGGCCTATAGAACCGCTTTCAAAATCCCTATAGGAACTACTCCTTATCAACTAGTTTATGGAAAATCATGTCACTTACCATTCGAGTTAGAGCATAAGGCCTATTGGGCCATTAAAACCTTGAATTTAGACTACTTAGCTGCTGGAGAAAAACGTACCCTAGACATCCATAAATTAGAAGAGCTTAGGCCATCTGCCTACGAGAATGCAAAGATATATAAAGAGAGGACAAAAGCCTATCACGACAAAAGAATAGTAAAGAAAAACTTCAATATAGGCGATTCTGTTCTCCTTTTCAACACTAGGTTACGACTCTTCCCTAGAAAGCTACGTTCAAGATGGACCGGTCCTTTCGAAGTATCCAAGATTCTGAAATCCGGAGCCGTAGAAATCAAGAACCAAACCTGTATCCCATTCATTGTAAATGGACAAAGACTGAAGCTCTACGAAGGAGGAGACATTCCAACATACTACTCAAGCCACACCCTGATTGATCCACCGATTCATACTACTACAGGTGTATAAATTCTAATCGTCAAGCTAATGACGTTAAACAAGCGCTGCGTGGGAGGCAACCCATGGTTTTTCTTTTCATTTTACCTTTTTCGCATTTATTTACATTTATTTTTATTTTTATTTTATTTTATCATATTTTGCATGGAGACTAAAATTTTTGAATGGTTTGTATTTTCAGGATCACTTTCCTAACTTTTATAGGATGCAGGGTTTTGATGACATGCATGTTGCCTATAGAGATAATGCTTAGAGGGAGTGCTACATTGCTTTATACCAGCGCCCTATGGCACCCACACGTTACCCTGATCAGCATTGTATGGAGGCACTAGGTATCGAGCCTAGTATCCGATTCCTTAGCAACCAGCTCCACCTGTTTTGGGTCCTCTTCCTACTAACATTCCTGATGAGGCGGGACCAGACACTGATGATGAATATGATCGGAGAGAGAGATCTCCCGTACCACATGTGTCCCCCCATCATCCTTCACCACCACATACCGCACCATCTTCTTCTTCTGCAGGTACCACTCCTGGCTTCTATATTACAGAGGAGATGTTGCGTGACCACCTGGCTAGAGAGCAAAGGCGTGATGACCTACTCTCTACCCTCCAGCAACAAATAACGGGTAATATGAACTTCATGCAAGAATCGCAGCGGAGGATAGACAGGTCCTATGACACTGTTCTACAGTCCCTGCAAGTGATCACAAACTCACAGGCCCATCAACAACATTACCACCAGCGACACATTGCTCTCGTAGAAAACACTCAGGGTACCATTTTAGGTCACCTTCGAGACGTGAGGACCGCTCAGGATGCCCTGCAGGCGAGGATGGATCAGAGAGACCGTCGTCGTACCCGATCCCGTCGTCCACCTCAGGATGGCGAGGGCACTAGTGGTCAGCAATAGGTTGCCAGGTAACTCTTCCTTATCTTATTTCAAAACATTGGGGACAATGTTCGATTTAAGTGTGGGAGGAGACTCTATCGTCTTTTCTTTATTGTTTTTCTCACTTTTCCTTTATCGTTTTTATTTGCTGTTTTTAGATAGTTTATTTCCTTTTAGTTGTTTATTTTGCTTTTTAGTATAATGCATGAGTCTGACGAGTCACCAAATATAGTAGATCCTTAGTACAATCCTACCTCCCCATACCTTTAGCCCCACCAAATTTTTTTTGCAAAAGAAAATAGTGTTATTTCAAAAGTCTTTCAGGTTTTAAGGATATGTTTTGAGTAAGGATGCGGTGACTTGGGAGAACTTTGCGAAACATCAGTATCTATTTTAGCACCATAAGCTTCGTAAATATAGGAATCATTCCCGAAACCCCATATACCATGGCCTTAATCATCATTTCCGTATAAGTCCTTAGTAGTTTATCCTAGCAGTCAGCACCGGCCTACACATCCTCTACGTAGGGGACCGATGCAAATAAGTGAATGATCCAGAAAGAAAAAAAAAAAAAAAAAAAGCAAAAAGGCAACTCCGGTATAAGTGACCCTCACAAAGTCATTTAAACCAAAGAATTGTAAAAAATTGCTACAAAAAGAAAAAGAAAAAGAAAAGCAGTACCCACTGCTAGTTGGTTCAGAGGTATCTGGCACTGAACTCGGTAGGGCGGATTACGATCCGATCCCCCACAACTACAGTTGGGTCCAATAAAAGGGTTTACACATGTTTATGTGCCAGAAATCCCAAGCTTTGATCATAATCACTAACAGGCCACTCTACTATGAAGTATGTACGGATAACGGGCTTAATGTGATTGCGCCTGAATGAAAAGAACACAAAAGAGATGAAGAGGCAGGCCTAGGTATTGTGGGATAATATGGGTTGGTTAATATAGGAATGAAGCTTATGTCCGTATTCGTGGATTAGTGTCATCACGATACCCTTAGTTCACTCAGTTAGTACCTATCACTACATCCCGACTTGAACTTGGAATTTTTACCTAAAGCACTCGTTTACGCAAATTTTCTTTTATGAACTTTTCAATGTTTTGCTTGAGGACAAGCAAAGGTTTAAGTGTGGGAGAGTTTGATCACACTAAAATTTACATGTTTTCGACTCCGATTTCACATGCATTCTAGTTGTTTTATTATCATTTTGTTGTGTTATTGTTATGTTTTTCTTTGTTTACAGGTTTTTACTTTAATCGGAGCCCCAATCGGGAAAAGGAGTGAAAAAGGGCTAAAAACCCTAGAATTCAGCATTTTGTGCTTATGGCCTACCCCATGACGGGCGCCACAGACCAAGCCATGACGTTTCAAAGTCCAACTTCCTCACTCCCACGTTTCCCCACTTCGTCCACTAAGGCGCCCCACTTTGTGCTTGTGGCGGGCGCCACAAGAAGGAAACGGTTTCCTCTATTTTCAAGTTGAAGGGCATCCAAGTCAATTCCACCTTTTTTATTTGCCTATAAATAGAAACGCGAATTCAGTTTTACAATCACCCAAACTTAGAGCAGACGAAGATCCGAACGTTGGAACAAGGCGAAATCAGAAGTAACTTTGTTTCACTTAGGCATATATTCAGTTTTATAAAGTGGTAATCGCTTCGCATTGGAGTGTTACCACAATTGTGAATTGAGTCTGTGATAGAGTCTGTATTCGAGTTTGGAGCACTTTGGAAGGAAGTTAATCCTGCCGCCATTTTCTTTTCCGCATTGCAATTTACCCAGCCCTCCGATTGGAGCAGGTTTTTATTACTCGCCTTTACTTTATTTATTTCCCGCACTCGCTTTACTTTATTTATTTCCCGCACTCGCTTTACTTTATTTATTTCCCGCACTCGCTTTACTTTATTTATTTCCTCGCACTCGCTTTACTTTATTTATTTCCTCGCACTCGCTTTAAATTATTTACTTTCCGCACATGCACTACTTTTATTTATTTTAATGCACTTTTACTTTACCATGTCTAGCTAAATTTATAAGGCTAGAATGTAAGGATCATAATTAAACCAGTAATCCGTACAAATGTTTGTAGAAACACTTAAGGGTTATTTTAACTTTCAAATTAAGTTTTCCCGCACTTCAATTCCGTTGGGTAAGATCGAAAGCCGTCCAACGTCTTTTTAAACTTAATTGTTTTTAACTATTTCAAAAACAGCGAAAGCGCTTTGTCTAGTTCATTAGGAGATTTTAATATTAAAAAGAAAAGAGATTTTAAAACTATTTTCGGACGCGTTTATAAGTTTAGAGTCTGGTTCGTAAGAACCTCTTTTGGTTAAGAAATCCAGGTTATGATACTTTTCAACTTAGTCAAGATACTATATTTCTTAAAAATAGGTTTACTACTCTAACGCAATATGCGCCTTTTTATAAGTGACAATAAGAGGGTTTGATTAAGGAGTACAACTCGGTTCTGAATACGCGAAAGCGACAGTTCCTGTTAAATTAGTTCTTTTCAAAGTAGGAAACATTGCCCATAAGTAGTTCTATTAGCAAGTACTTGGATTATCAATTGATTACGTGAATTACATTCGACCCTGTCTTTATTAATTAAATTTATTTTAAAACTTTACTTTTTCAATTGCACACTACAAAAACACCTATTTTAATTGCCTTTGATAAACACCATAACAACAGATAACGATAGATTGACACTTGGTCTATGTGGTTCGATAATCTTTTGTATTACTCTGACGCGTTCGTACACTTGCGAAAAGCAACAAAAAGCATGCATCAGTTTGTTGCAAGTCACGAGTATGGAGTCTTGGTTAAGAACCACCCAAAGGGAATGTACTAGGGTTTAAACCTGCCAAACATGTTCTACAAGAGGTTTCCATAGTCATCATCCCATCTTTCGGATATTATCGGAGAAACGACAACTCGTATTCCAAAAATATTCTCAAGAGAGACTCTTATGAGTGTAGTATCGCGTAACAATCGTATCAAATCTTACACTTGAACGACTTTCGCACTACATCCTAAAAATAGGCCAAGATGGGCTTGGTAAACTAAGGTCCTTGGCTTCTAAGGTCTATATTGGAAAGAGTAATGTCTAACCACAACTTACTTGTGTGACATTATTGATCCCAACATGACCTCCACCAAGTCAATGGACTTGCAAGTCAACTTGCTAAGGAATAACTCCACACAAGTCAACAAGACTACGCCATTCTCCTATCCTAAGTGCACTCGAGTCCGGGTATAGAACTCATCTCACAAAGATCACCAAGCATACAAGGAATTAATATCAAGCAAATCAATCATTACATACAATACAGTAATCCCAAATTGCACAAAAATATGTCACATGACAAAGCAATACAACAAACATGAAAAGTTGGCAAAACCCACTAGGCACCTCCCCAGCAGAGTCGCCACTTTTTTGTAGCGGGATATTCGTTACCATTGAAGATATTGGCTAAATCCAAGGTAAATCATACAAGTCGAGTCGCCACCGCACTTCTATTTATCCAAAGGAATGGTTAGAAAGCGAACAAAAACCTAATAGTTTTAACAAAAACTAGTAAAAGAAACAGAGATCTGGGTAAGGGGGTTGGTTATGCAATGGAAAGGTGTTAGGCACCCAAAACATCCTAGGTACTCCTAGGGAGCCCTTTTCATACTTGTGAAGGTTGTTGTTTTGTGAAAATTTGTTTGTGCAAACATGATTGAAGAGATGAGGAGAGAATATACAAGTTATTTACATTTGTGTTTGGATGGATGAACCCATTGCCTACGTACCATCTTATAAAAAGATTAGGATCAAAATCTCGTAGTTCGGGGTAAAAATCTCAAAATGAGTTGGTGAATTGATTGGTCCAAAAGCCTTAAGGTCTTTTGTTATCAAAGGGAGAAAACTCAACCTAAAACCACAAATCCACCATGTGAGGATAACTTCAACATGCTAGTGAGGGGTTAACCCTATAATAAACATGGGAGACTCATTGTCCATCACTAAGGATATAGGTGAGTATTACATCTACCACAAAGATAACACAAACCTAATAGCTAAAGGTTATGGAAAATTTGATTAAGGGAGTGCCCATTGGAACCACAAAAAGAAATTTGAATGGGTTATATTTACCAATTAGAAGTATATGCAAAATGGTCAAAGTGGACTTAAAGATTCAATTCAAAATAAGTATTGTGAAAAGAAAGTTTGAAAATCAAAAGCATAAGGCTTAGGTTTCTAATGTTTGAAAACAATGGTTAAATGTTTGCACAAAATTTTTTGGCTTGGGTTAGAGTGGAGAGAAGAAAAGAAGGGCTAAGTCCTAAGTAAAACAAAAAGAGAAGGGATGAAGAATCAAAACCACAATGGAGTTCCTCTCTTGAGATCATATTGATGATCCAAGTAGCTCTCATCCTTTGGAATAAGCAACCATAAAGTATAAGCAAACAAACGAGTCTCATAAGATATCCTCAATGTGTCTTGTATCCTTCACTTGGATGAACATGGCAATGGTCCTCCAATTAAGCTCAAGTAGAATCCCTAGCATAAAAGCACACACATCAAAAGTTCCATGAAGTAAAACAAGAATGGACAAGCGAGAGTTTAGGGATCTGGTCCTTCTAATCCATATTCAACATTAAGATCTTTTCACTCCAATTTTGCATAAGGAAGGTCCTAGAAACTAAGTCCAATTCTCAATTTCTTTGCATAGGGAAAGTCCTGGAAACTAAGTCCATTTCTTTGTATTTGGTTCACCACAATCAAAACAAAACACAAGCACAATAATATATACACAATTATGTGCTCAAGTGAGCAAAAGGCAAATGGCATTAACATAAACATGTGCTCAAGTGAGCAAAGAGAAAAGCAAATGAATAATATGTGCAAGAATAGTAAATTGCATTGAAGTAAATTGCATAAAGTAAATTGCATAAAGTAAATGTTAATTGTCAATAGTTAGTGTTAGTAGTTAGTATGCCATAAGGCAAATTTAGCGTTATGTTAAGCAATCGTAATTGGACTTATGTAGAAGTCACAACTATCTGAGGCCGGTCAATAATAATGTAGGCAACAAACACAAGTTAGGAGTCTTGATTAGTGAACCAAGTCCCAACAACTTGCCATGCGAAAAAGGAGAAGAGAATTGATCTTGTATTGGTTTAAGCCTTTTGCATGATTTAAAAGACAACCTATCCTTAATGCAAAGCCATTCACTTGATCAATTGATCAAGATGAATTAGATTTGAATCAAGGAAGGTTAAATCTCTCTAATCAATGCTAACTTATCAACCTTCAACTCATTGATCAAAAAGAAAAAAGAAGAAGAAGAAGAAGAAGGAGATGGATAAGAGAAAAGGAAATGATAAAATGGTAAAAGAAATATAAATGCATAAAATGGAACATCATGTACCAATCCTCATATGTTGACTAATAACATTGAAAGTAAAGGTCAAACAATCAAAAACAGAAGTGAGATGAAGATTGGAAGTCAAGAAAAGAATAAAATATTTTTGGCATTTTTTAATATTAAAAATAAACTTGAACTAAAATATTAAAGAAAGGTCAAACTTCAAAATCACTTCAAATCAACCTTGAAAGGTCTAAGTGATTTATCCTAAGTTCAACAAGGTCAAACCAAGTTTGACAAAAAATTTCAGCATTTTTAAAAGTCAGAAACTATTTTTAATCAATTAAAAATGAATAAAAATAACCTAATTGAACTAAAATCTCAAATAAATCTCAAATCAATTCAAAAATTGATGAGAATATTTTTCATAGATCCATCATCCATCAAATAGGTTAGGAAAATATTTTTGTATTTTTGAATATCAAAAGATATTTAAAATGAATTAAAATAACCAGAAAAGAGAAAATTCACAAAAAATATCAAATGATGGAATAAAAAATATTAAAAATCATAAATAGAAACTAGAAATTATTTGGGAAATAATGCAATTGGTCCCATATTTTTTGGATAAAAAATGAAAGAGATATTGATT
This sequence comes from Lathyrus oleraceus, assembly GCF_024323335.1. Classification (NCBI taxonomy): domain Eukaryota; kingdom Viridiplantae; phylum Streptophyta; class Magnoliopsida; order Fabales; family Fabaceae; genus Lathyrus; species Lathyrus oleraceus. The sequence continues at coordinate 90,114,949 of NC_066580.1, read as the reverse complement.
TTTGAAAATAAAAGGAATTAAAGAAATTAAATCAGAAATTCAGAAAATGGAAAAAACCACAAGCGTCTGATCAAGCCTCATTAATTGACGTGGCTGATCAGACGGATGTGAGATGCGCGCGCATGAAAGGCATGAGTCAACAGCGAAGCATCCAGCATTATTGAAAGTCATAAGATCCAAATGACACGATCCAATCTAGAAACAAGATCAAACGGTCCAGATTTAAACTGGACATGATGAAGCCACCGGAGCCACCGTCTTCTCCGGTGAGCTTTCAGATTCCGGCCAAAATGCAGAACTTCAAAAGGCAACCAAAACGTGCGATCTATACATCAATAGAAAGCTAAGATGATGTACATCATCTCTATACCATCCATTTTCCTTCTAGATCTCTATGATTTGAGAAATCAGAAGTTGAAAAATCTGGTGTTCATCATGAACTCAATGAATTGCAAAAATTAAAAGCATAAACATGATGCCTCTATTGAGAGGACTTCAGCCAACACAAAATCACAGCCAATAGGTCAATGGATTAGGAGAATCGAAGAAAATACCAGTTGGAGTTCAAGTTTGAGTTCTGGTGATTTGAGCTTGAAACTTTGCTTGCTTTATCAAAACAGAAGTTCAATGAAGTGTATGGTGAAGGTTTAGAAGCATTAGATCTATGAATACAACCAGATGAAGCTGAATTCGAGATCTGAAAATTTTAAGAGAAATGAAACTTGCTTCTTTAGTGATGGTTGGGGAATGAATTCCGCAGCATTTCAGGTTGAAATTGGGTGTCAAATGGAGGGAATGAAGCCTCTATTTATAGAGAAATTGGCAAGGAAAGTGTGGAATGATCTGTGTGCATAAATTTGGATACCACTTGCATGGGCTTGCATGATCATGCACAAGGCCCAAAAGCAATGCCAAATGCAAGCTGAGTTCAAATGCCAAGGGTTTGGACGTGTAATTTGCTCTAAATTGGCTTGTGCAACAAGATTTCAACATGAATTCCCCAATTGAACCTAATCATTCACCTCTTCGAAAATACCATTTAGAACATTCAAGCATAGGCATATGAGCAATGGTTGGAAAGGTCTTTGTATGAGGAACAAATGTTATGTTGGTCAAAAGTCCATTTGGAATGTGTAAATTTATGAAATTTGAGTTTAAAGTGTGATGTGCAAAACATGTCAAGGCAAGGTTTCTAAAATTGGCCAACTTTCAAGCCCTTCTTTTTTGATTATGCAAGCTTTAAATGAAAACACCTCCAACATACAAGTTGTATATCTTTTCAAGACAATCAAAATGGACTTAAATTTTGCATCATTTGGATTTTTGATGAAGAAGTTATGGGTACTTGAAGTTGGACTTTTTTGACTTTTAATGCCTTTGACACAAAAGGACCTATAATGTCTTTCATTATCACATGTATTTCCTTTGAGATTTTGAAATTTTGTTCAACATAACATTTCAAGTAGACATATTAATATTTCCAATTCATTTGATCCCACCTAAAAATCATAAAGAATGAATGAGTTATGTCCTTGGGAAGTTGACCCAAAATTAGGGTTTCAGTCAAAATGACCTATAATGTATTGGAATGGCAGATGGTTTTCCAAGTTTCAAATAAACTTTTGATGAACATGAAAGTTGTTCATGTTGTCCTTAAGAACATTTTTACTTTTGGAACCATCTCCATTTGACCAACACATAAAAGGTTAGGTCTCAGTGCACTTCAAAATAGTCAGATGAATTGACTGATCAACTTCTCAAATCCATGACTCATAACTTGATGAATTGATTATTGAGGACACTCAAATAAGTTCAAATATGCATGAAATGAAGAATTAAAGAACTTACCTTGATTGTATTTGACCATGGGCTGAGGTTGCTTCATGAGCAAAGCATTGTGGTGCACAGATGGATTAGGGTTTCTTTGAAGAACAAGGCCTCAAACCCTTTGACTTGATTTGATCAAAATGATGAATTGAGATGCTAGGAAGGCATATTTGATGGATGAGAGCCTTGGGAATCATTACCATGCTTGCTTTCATCTTCTCTTGGCCATATCATTGCACCAAGGATCTCCTAGAAGCTTTTGACCCTATGATTGCTCAAGCTACAAACAAAAGATGTTAGTGACATATTTTTGTGCTTTTGGTTAGTAAATAAAATGTGAAAAGCAATGATGATACAATTCAAGCATGCCTGGTGATCTCAAACCACTCATAAGGAGTCCCACCCAAAGGTAAAGGGGACTAAGATGCTCAATGATCCTTGAGGCTATGCAATGCAATGTTATGATGCTATGAGGGATCTTAGGGACAAAATTGGGGTCTTACAGTGTTATGAAAAGAAAGTTTGAAAATCAAAAGCATAATGCTTAGGTTTCTAATGTTTGAAAACAAGTGTTAATGTTTGCACAAAAGTTTTGGCTTGGGTTAGAATGGAGGGAAGAAGAAGAATGGATAAAGTCCTAATCATACAAAGATGAAGGAAGAGAAATAAAACCACAAATGGAGTTCCTCTCTTGAGATCATACTGATGATCCAAGTAGCTCCCATACTTTGGAATAAGCAAGCAAATAAGTGTATACTCAAGCAAGCAAAGCTCTTAGAAGATCCGCAATGGCTCTTAGATCTCTCTCTTTAGAAGCTCACGACAATGGTTTTTCACTTAGGCTCAATGTTGGAATCCCTAGCACAAGAACACACACATCAAAAAGTTCTATCAAGCAAACAAAGAATGAACAAGAATGAGTTTAGAAATTGGTCCTCTCAAAGTTTCTTCAACATTTATAGCACTCTAAAGGCCTAATGCCTAGTTGCTCTTTGACTTTTATAGCACTCTAAAAGCACAATGCCTAGTTGCTCTTTGACTCCAATTTTGCATAGGGAATGTCCTAAAGTCTAAGTCCTTTTTGTCCATTTTGGCATTTGGTTCACAACAATCAAAACAAAAGGACAAGCACAATAATATATACACAATTATGTGCTCAAGTGAGCAAAAGGCAAATTGCATTAACATAAACATGTGCTCAAATGAGCAAAAGGCAAAAGCAAATGAATAATATGTACAAGAATAGTAAATTGCATAAATGTAAAGTGCAAGAATTAAATGTTAATGGTTAGTATTAGAGTTAGTGTGTCATAAGGCAATCTAGCGCTATGTTAAGCAATCGTAATTGGACTTATGTAGAAGTCACAACTATCTGAGGTCGGTCAATAATAATGTAGGCAACAACACAAGTTAGAGATCTTGATTAATGAATCAAGCTCCTACAACTTGCCATGCCAAAAGAAGATGAGAAACGATCTTGTATTGATTTAGGTTCTTTGCTTGATTAGGAAGCAACCTATCCTTAATGCAAAGCCATTCACTTGATCCATGATCAAGTTGAATTAGATTTGAATCAAGGAAGGTTAAACCTCCCATGTATCAAGGCTAACCACCAATCTTTTACTCATTGATCATAAAAGAAAAAGAAGAAGATGATGAATATTAAAGTACATTAATGGAAATGAAATGAAATATTCAACAAGCATTGACCAAAGATAGAGAAGATCAGGGTCAAACAATAGTAAACAGAAGCAAAATGAAGATTAGAAGTCAAGAAACAAATAAAATATTTTTGGTATTTTTCAAAAGTAAAATAATACTTGAATTAAAAAAATAAAGAAAGGTCAAACTTCAAACTCACTTCAAATCAACTTTGAAAAGTCCAAGTGAATTATCCTAAGTTCAACAAGGTCAAACAAAGTTTGACAAAAAGTTTCAGCATTTTTAGAAGTCAGAAACTATTCTTAATCAATTAAAAATGCATAAAAATAACCTAATTGAATTAAAATCTCAAATAAATCTCAAATCAATTCATAAATTGATGAGAATATTTTTCATAGATCTATCATCATTCAAAGAGGTTGGAAAAATATTTTTGTATTTTTTGAATACCAAAAACTATTTAAAATGAATTAAAAATAAGCAGAAAAGAGAAAATTCTTAAAAAATTATCAAATGATAAAATAAAAAATATTAAAAATCATTTTTAGAAACTAGAAATTAAAAGGAGAAAAATGCAATTGGTCTCACATTTTTTGGACCAATAATAAAGGAGATATGAATTTTTGAAATGAAATGGAATTAAAAGAAATAAAAGAAAATTAAAATCAGAATTAAAAAATAACAAAAAGCGTGGAGCGTTGGATGCAGAGCTCATTAATTGAGCTGGCAAATCACATGGCTCACACACACGCGCCTACCATGTTCCTTAGTCAATGCATCACATGTAGCATTTAAACAAGTCATAACATGGGACGGATCAGATTGAATCTGGAAAATGAAATGCACGGCTGAGATTGGGTCTGGAGACCAGACGGTGGTGTACACCACTGTCTTCTCCGGCCAGCTTCTGGCGACGGCCAAAGTTGTAGAGAAACAAAAGTTCACCAAATGTCACGATCTTGGTACCAAACGAGAGCTGGGGTGATGTACATCACCCCTGTGCCAACCAAATCCACTCTAGGTTTCTATATTAAGAGAAATCAGAGGTTGAATTTCTGTGGTGTTCAACTGAACTTGTTGGAATTTGAAAATTCAAAGCTCTAAAAGGTTGCCTCTATGAAAAGGACTTCAGACAACACAGCAACAGCAATAAACAAGCAATATATTAGTGGATTCGAAGAAAATAAAAACTGAAGTAAACCTCTGATTTGCAGAGTTTGAAGGCACGATCTCTTGAAGTTGATGCTTGCAGTTTGTTCTTTGGATCAAAGTGAATAAGGCTAAGGAACTTTAGATCTAAAAATCAATTGATGAAATTGAAGTTTAGATCTGAAAATTGTGAATGAAAATGGTGAGTTCCTTTTGAGTATGGTTGAGGGATAATTCATGCAGCATGTAAGGCGCCCTTAGGTTGCTGAAATGAGAGGCATTGGCATTGTATTTATAGAAGAAAACAAGGCTGAATGCATGAACAAAGCATTGCATAGATGGAAAGGGCCTCCATGCATGGGACTGTACAGGCGCATGGAGGGCCCAATTCCACTTGGATTTGCAAGCTGAACAATAACAAATGTAATTTGGATGTGTAGATCATGTAAGCTGAGCTCATGCAATGCAAATTTAATGAGTTTCCAAAATTGTACCAATATGTTCATGCTTTCGAAAATGCCATCTCCAAAATTGAAACACAACCTTATGAGTAATGGTTGGAAAGCTTTTTGCATGAGGATCATTTGTAATGTTGATCAAAACTTCATTTTAAACTTGGAAATTGGTGAAAAGTGATCATGAAGTGTAGGGTGCAAAACATGCACATGTGAGATTTTCAAAAAATGGCCAAACTTTAAGCACTTCTGTTTCAATGCTGCAAGCTCCAAATGACAAAATCTTCAACATCAAAGTTGTATATCTTTTCAATGCAATCATTTTAGACTTAAATTTTGCATCATTTGGATTTTTGATGAAGAAGTTATGGGCACTTGAAGTTGGACTTTTTCACATTTCAATGTTTTTGGTCCAAAGTGACCTATAATGTTTTGCATTATCACATCTATTTATTTTAGGATTTTGAAATTTTGATCAACATAACATTTTAATTATACATATTAATATTTCCAATTCATCTGATCCCACCTCAAAATCATGAAAAATTAAGGAGTTATGTCCTTGGGAAGTTGACCTAAAATTAGGGTTTCAGTCAAAATGACCTATAATGTTTTGAAGTGGACGATGACCTTCCAAGCTTCAAATAAATTTTTGATGAACATGAAAGTTGTTCATATGGTTCTCAAGAACATTTTGTATATTAGGGTCATCTCCATTTGACAAACACATTAAAAGTTAGGTCTCAGTGTACTTCAAAATAGTCAGATGAATTGACTGATCAACTTCTCAAGTCCACACCTCATATCTTGATGAATTGATGATTGAGGACACTCAAATAAGTTCAAATATGCATTAAATGATGAATTAAAGAACTTCCCTTGATTTCATTTGATCAAAGGTTGAGGTTGCTTCATGAGCAAGGCATAGTTGATGAACAGATGAATTAGGGTTTCCTTGGGAAACAAGCCTCAAACCCTTTGGTTTTCTTTGATCAACATGATGAATTGAGATACTTGGGAGGCATATTTGATGGATGAGAGCTTTGGGAACCATTGCCATGCTTACTTTCATCTTCTCTTGGCCATATTAATGCACATAGGATCTCCTTGAAGCTTTGGATCTTGTGACTGCTCAAACTACAAACAAAAGATGTTAGTGACATATTTTTGTGCTTTTGGTTAGTAAATAAAATGAGAAAAGCAATCATATACAATTCAAGCATGCTTGGTGATCTCAAACCAACTGTCAAGAGATCCCACCCAAAGATAAGATCTAAGATGCTTATGATCCTTGAGGCAAGATGCAAAATGCAATGATATGATGCCATGAGGGATCTTAGGGTCAAAATTGGGGTCTTACAGTGACCTAGATGGAATTTGCCCATCCTGCGTAACAGGATAAATGTCTATGGGCCCAATATTGAACTGGACAAGGATGACACAGTCTATGTCGTGTGTTTAATATAGACATAAGGGCAAAAGGGTAATTATACACATAAGTATTATCACAGAAGGATTTTCCAGATCACATGACATTTTCGTGTCTTGGGTAGCAGTGATGTGTTACTAGATACCACTCACTGTTTATTATGTTAAATACATGATTTAATATATATGCCAATGCCGCGAAAACCTACAAGGTCACACACAAAGGACGGATTGATGAGAGATAGAATAACTAAGGAACACGTAAGCTACGGTGCACTTAAGTAAATTGTAGAACATCGTAAGGTATGGTGTACTTAAGTAGAATACGAAATATGGTAAGGTACCATGCGCTTAAGTGATTTTGGGCATATTATAAGATATGGGCCACATACACTTAAGTGGGCTTTTAGCTTGAAGCCCACACAAGTGGTTCTATAAATAGAACCCTTGTGCAGAAGCATTCAGTGCAGTTGCATTTTCATTTTCTCTCTCTCTCTCTCTCTCTCACTCAAAGCCTTCATTTGTAGCAGCTAGCACTGAGATTGAAGGAATCCGTTCATGTGGACTGAGTAGAGGCATTGTCATCGTTCAACGTTCGTGATCGCTCTGTAGATCTGCATCAAAGGTTTCAATCCTCACAAGAGGTAACTATTCTATCACTGATAATGCCCATTCATAAGGATCACTAAAGGAGAATTTTTTATTTCCGCTGCATTTTGGATCGCCAATCTCCTTCACCATTGACTGGATTATTAATGAAAGACGTTGACTTTATCGTTGATGAGAAATGTTTAACAGCGTTTGAACAATTAAAAACATCTTTAATAACCGCACCTATCATGCAACCACCTGACTGGAGATTACCATTCGAAATCATGTGTGATGTGAGTGACTATGTCGTAGGCGCAGTGCTAGGAATAAGAAAGGATAAAAAAACTTCATGCGATCTACTACGCAAGTAGAACATTAGATCCTGCCCAAATGAACTACGCCACCACTGAAAAGGAACTTCTAGTCGTTGTGTTCGCTTTAGACAAATTCTGTTTTTACTTAGTAGGAGCGAAAATCATTATCTATATTGATCACGCTGTTATTGGATATTTTCTAAGTAAGAAGGATGTCAAACCAAGACTCTTAAGATGGATCCTACTCTTACAAGAATTTGACTTAAAAATAAAAGATAAGAAGGGTACTGAGAACGTAGTAGCAGACCACTTATCACGAATCAAAGGGAATAAGCCTGAACAGATTCCAATCAATGATGATTTCCCTTACGAACGACTTATGGCCCAAATGGAAAGCGATATGTCTGAACTAGCCTTAAATGATACCGAAATAGAAGAATTTGTGGAAGAAATTCATGCGAATATTACTCTGCCATGGTATGCTGATTTTGTTAACTACCTAGCTGTTGGAGTACTTACGGGCCTATCATACCAACAAAAGAAGAAATTCTTTCATGATCTAAAACAATACTACTGGGATGAACCTCTACTTTTCAAAAGAAGTACCGACGGTATCTTCCGTCGATGTGTTCCTGAGGATGAAATAGACGATATAATCTCTCATTTCCATTCCGCTCCTTATGGAGGGCATGCTAGCACTTCAAAAACATGTGCTAAGATCTTACAATCTGCCCTCTTTTGTCCTACTCTATGGAAAAATGTCCATAATGTGGTTATAAATTGCGACCGGTGCCAACGCACTAGTAACATTTCAAGACGCAACGAAGTACCACAAACAGGCATCTTAGAAGTGGAAGTCTTTGATGTGTGGGGGATTGACTTCATGGGACCATTCCCGTCTTCTTTTGGTAATAAGTACATACTCGTAGCTGTCAATTACGTTTCAAAATGGATCGAGGTTGTAGCTTCTCCGACAAATGACACACGAGTAGTGATTAAGTTGTTCAAGAACGTAATCTTTCCTAGATTCGGTGTGCCAAAACTAGTATTAGTGACGGTGGCTCTCATTTCATATCAAATATCTTTGGAAAACTTCTTCTGAAGTATGAAGTCCGACACCGTGTAGCAACACCTTATCACCCACAAACCAGTGGGCAAGTCGAAGTTTCGAATAGAGAGATCAAACAAATTCTAGAAAAGACTATCGGAATATCTTGAAAAGACTGGTCATCTAAACTAAATGAAGCTCTGTGGGCCTATAGGACAGCCTACAAGACCCCAATAGGGACCACACCCTTTAAATTAGTCTATGGTAAATCATGTCATCTCCCTGTGGAGTTAGAACACAAAGCTTATTGGGAAATTAAGACCCTAAATCTAAATTATACCTCCGCAGGCGAGAAGCGGATTTTATACATTCACGAATTAGAAGAACTTCGACTAGACGCCTATGAGAATGCCAAGATATACAAAGAACGAACCAAAAAATGGAACGATAAACGTATATCTAGGAAAGATTTTAATGTCGGCGACGTAGTGCTACTATTTAATTCAAGACTTAAGCTTTTTTCGGGAAAACTTAAATCTAGGTGGTCAGGCCCTTTCGAAATTACAAAAGTCTTTAAAAGCGGTGCGATACAAATTAAAGGTAGAAATAGTGAACCGTTCATGGTAAACGGACAGTGATTAAAACATTATCATAATATTGACAATAGAGACTACTCAAATAGTCTAAGACTTATAGAGCTTCCCGCTCAACCCCAAAACTAATATATCACAACGTTACTGTCGAACTTACGACATTAAACAAAGTGCTTAGTGGGAGACAACCCGTCTTTTTCTTATTTTTTATTTTTGTTCTTTGACTATTACTTTTATTTTTCTCCCTTTTTCCTTGTTTCTATGAAGTAATGTACTTGTTGTTTCTCGTTACTAAATTAGAAGTATTGGATACTGATTAACAGACAAATTTATAACTAGTTAGTAACTAACTTTCATTATGCAACAAGTAGATACAGTTTTCAGAGGAAGAGTTCAGAGAAGGCGCTATGATTATTTAGCTCAGAAGGCTATGGCCTTATCCATATATTATGATGGACCTACCATGGATAGGTTAGGTTTCCGAGATAGCATCTTGTTTATGTTTAACCAGCTAGGTTGGGAGAATGTTGCTATTAAGAGAAGGTTTGTCACATACCGTGAGCTTACCCTAGAACTCCTTAGCTCCCTAGTTTACAACCCCGAGCATGGTTACGGACTCAACAAATGGTTGATTTCCTTTAGGCTGTTTAGTATGGATTTCACTTATAACCGTAGAGACCTTGCTGACCTTCTAGGATTTCCTAGTAGCCCATTTGTATTCACTACTTGCCAGGAGGAATTAATCGATGACATTGACTTAGATTACTTTTGGGGTAGTTTAACTGGAGACCACCACCCTGACCCACAAGAGATGTACTCCTAAATGATACATAGCCCTGCTATCCGCTGCTTCCACAAAATACTAGCCCACACCCTATTTGGTAAAGAAGCGAACAACACCTTAGTGTCTAGGGATGAACTTTTCATCTTACTCTGTGTCGACCAAGGTCGACATGTCAATGCTGTGATATTTATGATGGAAAGATTTGTTCACCTTGCAAAGAATAATCGCGCCCCAATCATAATAGGCGGCCTAGTAACCATGATAGCTGATGTCATTGGACTTAGACGCCCACTTAACGAGCATACACCCTTTGGACACATCCGACCCATGGATATTGACTTTTGCTTCGATCAAAGAATTATAGGAAACCTTGGGCCGGACACTTTTAACTACCTAATTAATAATGAAGTTGTCCAGCTATTTACCTTACCAAACCATGAGAGAACGAGTGTTCATAACCGAAATAACTGGCTATATGATTTAGATGAATACCACATTGCTCCACCATCACCTCTTGAGACACCGCCTACTTATGATTATTTAGATAACCCTATCTCTGTTGATGAATCTGACCCTGAAACCCCTCCAAACTATTATAACCTAAATGAACCAGAAATTCCATCTTATGCCGAAAATATGACCATAATCCTTACCCGTTTGGATGGTTTCCACACTGACATTACTAATGTGAAAGATGAACTAAAAAGCATGCGCCTTGATGTCTTAGGCCTAATGGATGTCATTGTCGAACAGTTCAATCACTTGAACGAGGTTGTAGCTGCGTTGGGGCAGCACCGTGGCTGATTACATCAATCGTTGATTTCTCCTACTCACATTAAAGCAATGAGGACACTACTATGTTTTAGTGTGGGGAGGGAGCACTTTATTGCTATTATTTCTTTTATTGCTTAATGTTACATTTAACTTTAGTCTTTACATCTAAATTACATTGTTATTTCTTTTGCTTATAAGATCAATTTAATTTACCTTAGTCAGTTTAATTTTATTATTTTTTTACTCCTGTTAATTCCATACTGCTCTTATTTTATTTTATACTGTTGCTGCAATTATCTTATTATTGTGTTGCTACTGTCGTTACTGCATTTCTATACAGTTACTGTCCTTACACTCATAACATGCAAACAGTTAGAAATTAAGCATGCAGTAAAAAAATTATATTTTTTTGGCATTTTTGGAAAAATTGTGACCGTTGCATGTGACAAGCGTCACATGCAGTATTACGCCCGTCACAGAAGCGTGACGCCCGTCACAGAAGAGCCACGCCCCTCACATATGAACATATGACTGTTGCATGTGACCGTTACACATGACTGTTACATGTGACGACCGTCACAGCCCTGTGACGCTCGTCACGGATCCAGAAGGCGCGTTCTGTTTCCCTATAAAAATAGACGCCCTTCTCTTCTTCTTCCTCATCTAATCCTTCTGTTTTCCTTAACCATTCCATCACATCCTATTTTAAGCAAGAAACAAGTGAGTTCCCTATAACTCACGAAATCCATCTCTTCCACCAAAACCTAAATTTGCAATTCGCACACTCAATGGCCCATCAAGAGAGAGCTGCTCCCAACCTTTCAAATATCGTATTCAGAGAGGGAGAAGTCGGCGAGCGACAGAGAGACAACTACCTCAGGTTCTATCAACGTTCAATCCAAGCTACGAGGTATGTTGATAATGATTGTCTGACGGAGTTGGGACTTTCAGATGGCGTGGAATGGATGCTGAACAACTCTAGTTTGACGCAGCTCTGCGCCAACCCGCCACCATGGAAGACATCTACGCTGAGATGTTGCGACATAACCAGAGGATGGAAGAGCTCCAGACAAAAATGATGCAAACGATCCAACAGATACAGAGAGATCAGCATGACTATGCGAACTAGCATGAACAAGGGATGGCAGAACTTTCCGAAGAGATGAGTACCTTGACACATCGTGTTGATGCCATCAAGGAGTACACTCAGCATGTGGGGTTGGATCCTACCCAGCGTGGTAGAAGTGAAAGTGCACGAGCAAGAGTTAGAGCACGCAGAGCCCAACGTCGTGGCGAAGAGTAGCGATCCTCTTGTTTCTTCCCTTTTCATTCTTTATATTGTCGCATTGAGGACAATGCTTTATTTAAGTGTGATAGGGAATCCTTGTCTTTCCTTTATTTGTTTCTATTTTTAGCCATAACAAAACATTTGTCTTTCGTATCTAATCGTTCATTTATTTCTATCTAATTTGCCATAACAAAAATATTTGTTTTTATGTTAAATGCATACCCTACGAGTATATAGGTTGTCTTACATAGGTTCTTTTAGGAAACTGAGAAAAATCTAACAAGATTGATACCTTCCTGAAACCTTAGATCTCTCACTTTTGCGAGATCAATTTGAATACCCATTATACCGATACCTTAAGTCTCCGTTCTAGATTAACCCCTAGTAGTTTATACTAGTAGTCAGCACCGTCTTAAACACAAACCATGTGAAGAGCCGATGAATATAAGTGATTGATGCCTACGAATTAAGAAGGTCCTTCATACTTTTGCTATCGAGAAATTGAAAATGCACCATACAAACGGTTGCAAGATATACAAAAGGAAAGAAAAACCTGTTGCTGGTTGGTTCAGAGGGACCTGGAACTGAACTCAGTAGGGAGAACTACGGTTCGATCCCCCACAACCTTAAAATGGGATATATAAAGGGTTACCACACTAGTGTACCAGACCTCGTGCTAAAAAAGGATCAAAGCCACTAACCGGCTACTTCACTAAGTGCGTGTAATGGCAAAGGGCTTAATGTGATTGCACTAGAATAAAACCGGGTGAAATAGGAACGAGAAGCATTAGGTTGAGCTATAATAGCGTGATTCGAACTGGTTTATACAAAAGAGAGATCTATGTTAATGCTTATTGCTTGTGTCGTCACTGTATCTTTAGTGTTTTACTTGAGTATCTGTCATTCTAACGAAACACCTAACAACCACGCACGAATTGGAAATGTGTCATGTATTCGCTTTAACTAGTGTTTCGAATTTTATACTGATTATTTACTTGAGGACAAGCAAAGATTCAAGTTTAGGGGAGTTTGATAACGCGAAAATACATCGTATATTTGCCTTGATTTACATTCAAAAATCGTACCACTTTCATTTATATTCCGATTATTCCGCAAGTGTTCGAGTTATTTTTGTAGGTATTTCAATTCCCATGTTTAAATGAGAAAAGTATAGAAAAGGAAGGAAAAGAAGAAGAAACAGAAGAGAAAACAGCAGAAAAGAAGAAAATACAAATCCTGTGTATGTGACGACTGTCACGAACCCTGTCACGACCGACCCACCCTAGGTGTCACGACCGGCACGAACCCTGTCACGACCGGCACGCCCTGGGTGTCATGACCGGCACAAACCCTGTCACGACCATCACAAGGCCAAAAGCAGCGTATTGAATTTGTCAACAGAAGTGATCCACACGCCCATTTTTTTCGCTCCTCAGCCCACTTTCCCGTGAATTTCTCACTCAACCAAGTCACCCTTATTTCTCTCAACTACCAAGACCAAATGGAGAATATAAAAGGATGGAAGTTGGAAACCTACGGGCATGCTTGATTTTCCTCCTGAAGTCAGCTTTCAAGTTTTTTCTCTGCATTTATTTTCTACAGCAATTCTGTTTTCTACTATTATTTTTCTTCAGCAACATTATTTTCTTTTACCGTAATTTAGTTACCGTTTCGTTCAGAGTTTTCGTTTTCCCTTTCCATTTTTCATTTAGCCAAAGTAGTAGTTTCCTACATTGGGGAACTACTGCAATTTATTCAATTTAGTTTAAGCAATTATTTCAAAGAAGCAGAATCCTACCGACCTGTGGAGGACTACTCGAGTACTTCAAGATTCTGCAATATTCGATTAATCCAATTTCCAGGTTTTTATTCAATTATTATTGTTATTGCTTTATTAGTATTATAATCATGTTTGCTTTATTAGTAATATGTTTATGTTCGCCTGTGTTTGCGTTATTTAACATGTCCGGCTAAACTACCGATATCAGTATGTAAACAATTTAATTAGATGGGATTTAATAATAATCGGTGTAAAACTTCTTTTCTCAAACAATCTTTTTGGCTGTGGTTTTTAATTTAAATTTAATTAACTTTGTCACGAGAGTGAAAAGCTATTTAATAAGGTTTTTCCACGAGAGTGGGAAATTAACTAAGGTGAGAACCGACAATCGCGAGAGCGTGAGGGTCGAACTGGATAGTAGAAACTAGGCATTGATTTTAAAAACAGCGAGAGCACTTTAAAAGCAATTAGAACTTATTTATTTTCAAAAAGTATTTTTAACTTCAAATGGGACAGCGAGAGCGTACATTCTGACTTAAAAGTATAGTCCGAGTCAACAATCACGAGAGTGTGAGATAAAGTCTTTTAAATGAGTATTTTCTACTAAAAGATATTTGGTAATTAAAATATACACCGGTGACTTATCGAATCCCTGACGATTAATGTGTTGCATACTGATATCCTTTGATTAATATTTTCTTAAAAAATTAACTTCCTTTAGATTTAATTTTTGTTCAATCAAACCTCTAAAAAATCATCTCCTTAGCTAAACATAGTAACATCGATAGTATTAGTTTGACCATCGGTCCCTGTGGGTTCGATATCTTTTAAAACTTAAACGACTAGACTATGCACTTGCAATCAAGTATCCGATAGACTATATTCTATATACAGTCATGAGACGTATCAATAATCTTCTTCAAATTTTCCCATGTAACAGATGAATTTCATAAGTCACGGGTTCAAAGTAACATCTTAACAATGATCATGTTGCAGATGAACTCAAAGGGGTCTTCAATGATGTATCAGATGATGTTTCTAATTGTAAGCACTTGGTTACATGAAAGTTGGCATTGGCCAAGTCCTTTTGCATAGGGAAGTTGCCTAGATTCTAAGTCCAATTGTCCAAGATCAAACCAACAGTCTACACAAAAGTTTTTTAGGGTTTTTGTTCTTATTATGTACATTAATAGTCAAAGACCACACAAGCAAACAAAGTATACACAAACAAGACATATCACACAATATGGTCCAAGTGGACAAAGTGAAAAGGACATTAACATAAACAATTAGAATGGTATGGATAATGGCAAATAAAGACTTGAAATTAAATGGCATTAATGTAAATGGCTTGGAATTAAATGTTAGTTGTTAATGAGTTAGAAGTTAGTATTGTTTTTGCTTTTCATTTTAAGTCATACTTTGGAGAACACTCAACCCACTTATCACAAGCATGGATCCTTGAACCAAGACATCTTCCAAAGGAAGGAAAAAAGGCCAAGTTTCCACACAGTACCATGAAAGAGGGGAGACTTACAATCTCACTAACTAGAATACTATGCCTTTTTGTGTCAAAAATTTAGCGCTATGTTAAGCAATCGTAATTAGACTTATGTAGAAGTCACAAGTATTTGAGGTCGGACAATAGAATTTTGGTGTTAATGCATGTTAGAGACATAGTATAATGGACTATGCTCATGAAACATACCACACACAAAAAGAATATGCAAAAGAGGTGGCCTAATCTCATCCATACTTATGTTGATTTTTCAATCAACTAGCCTTAGGACCTTGAGATATCATAGGCCAAATGAAATGGATGCATAAAGAAGGGGAATTAGATGAAGAGGGAGGGGAATAGATCAAAAGTCAAATTGGTCAAAGGAGGAATTTTACCAAATTAAGATCATTCATTCATTTGGGAGATGGAATGTACATTCCATCAATCCCCTAAATCCAATGATCTTAACCTAGCAAAGTCAAATCAACCTTGACCAAGGCCCAACAACACAAGTCAAACGTATACAAACCATCAAAATAGCTCAACACAATTATTTGGCATTTATTCAATTTAAAATACTAAAAATAAAGCATTAAATTAAATATGGTTTGTCAAATTCCTAAAACCTCATCAAAACACCAAAGAAATGGTCATGATATTTATCATAGGTCAAATAAGGTCAAAGGACCTTGGAGAAAAAATTTCAGAATTTTTAGAGACTTAAAAGTATTTTTAAACAATTAAAAATATTCACAAAATCAATTAAATCATGAAAAATATTAATAATGATCCAAAAAATAATTTTGATTCAAAACATGAAAGAAGAATTTATTTAAATTTTTTTGGTGAAACTCTCATATTTTTTGGATCAATATTAAAATTAATATGAATTAATGAGGTGGCAGATCAAGTGGACGAAAACGCGCGTTCCATGGTGGAACTTAGTCAGCGCGCCAGACGCGTGGTAATCACAACCAACGCCCAAGATTAAAACATTTTAAATGAGATCAATGACTCAGAACCTGTCCAGCACAACACCGGCGCTGGACCTCCGGCCACCTTCTCAGGCGAGGTCCACCGGACTGGTTCACTCATCACCATCAAGAAAATGACAAAAGCGAACATGATCTGAAAGAAAAAATGGCGTAGAGCACGAATCTGACCTCAATTTTAACTAACTCCACACATATAGAATGATATGAGGAGTTAAATTTTGAGGTGTGTCAACTGAGTTGCTTCGATTTGACCTCAAAGCAACTCAATCTTCTTGCCTACATTGGTAGGACTTCAGACAACCAAAGATCCAAGAGAATTGATGAGAATTGAGTGAGAATCGAAGATAATAAGTTTTTTGAAAATTACCTTCAATGTTGTGCAGAAATGGATCTTGCTTGCTTCAAACTTGATTTGATCACACTCGAGGAGCTTCTAGAAGGGGTTTGGCAATGGTACAAAGCTTTGGATCCTGGAGTTTTTGAATCTCCAAACAGTGAGATTCAAACTCAATTTTCAAGTTGAAAATTCTCAGGTTTTCCTTTGAATTGTGAGGGTTTGGGGGAAAAGCTAGCATGCAAGATCTCTCTGAAATGAGCTCTGAGGACTTGTATTTATAGCATTTGAGAGTGTTATTTACACACTTGAAAAATTGCCAAAATTGGCAACGTGATGCACAAGCTTGAATGGGCGTGTACAGGCCCATGAAGCAATCCAATTTGATCCAATTACATCTGTACTGAAGTTCAAATGATGCTTGAATGTCAAGGCAATGAGATGTGGAGTTTTTGGCATTTGATTTTCTCCAATGATGCAGCCTTGTTAAGACCATGTGCAACCCTAGTAAATCTTATCCAAAATGCATGAAAATAGGTTCTTTGGAAAGCTTAGATCAAGGGGAACAACTTTTATGTTGGACACTTTTTCATTTGGAACTCGGATCTTGGTGAATTTTGAGGTGGAAGTTTGGAAATTTCAACATGTTGAAATTTTTTCTACGTGTTAAGCCATATATCTCAATATTCCACCTTGCTTAACTTTTTATGTGGGCTTCAAATGAGAAAGGTGTATTCATCAAAGTTGTAGCTCTTTCAAATACCTTCAAAATGGTCACCCATTTCATGTCATTTTGATTTAGAATGATAGAGTTATGTATTTTTGAAGTTAAGGAAAATCACTTGTTCAATGGTATAGGTCAAAAATGACCTATAATGTATCCTTATATCACATGCTCATAAAAGTTGAATTAGCTCCCACTCCAAACACAAAAGTTGAAGTATACATCTTGATTTTATTGTGCAACTTGGAAATATTTCATCTCACAAAAATTTAGCAACTTATGGCCTTGGGAAGTTGACTTTCAAATTAGAGTTTAGACAAAATGACCTATAATGTTTCAACATAGAAAATGATTTTCCAAGAAAAACTAGCTCTAGTTCTTAACATGAAAGTTGTTTGGAATGGAATTTAGAGTAACCTTTATCTTGGAATCATTTTCATATGGTGAAAATGGTAGGAGATAGGGTCTAGGGAGACCCAGTTTTGATCAGATGAATTCATTTGGCCAACCACCATCAACCAACTTGCTAAACTTCAATTCTCTTGACTTTATAGGCTCATGGTAGATCATATATGCATAAGATGATGAATTTTAAAATGTACCTTGAGAAGTTTGATCAAATGGTGAGATACCTTGTTGGAGAAGTTACTTAAGATACCCAGTCAAACTAGGGTTTCCAAGGCAAATCACCTCCAAACTCTTGAAGAATACTTGATCAATATGACATGTAGAGATCATTGGGACTCATATATGATGCTTTGATACATTGTGTATCAATATTTGGTTGTGCTCTTAGCCATGAGGGTCTTAAACCCTATATGTGAACTTGATAGATCAATGGTGATCATGCCCTACCTACAAAAGAGTTAGGCAAATGCAAAGACATATTTTTGGTATTTTGGTTAGTAAAATGATAATATACAAGTATGATACAATCACATGGTGCTTGGTGATCTCTCCCAAAACAAACCCAATGAAAGAGGGGTAAGGAGGATTCCAAGGTGTGATCCCAATGCTAATGCATATGATGAGATAGCATGAGGGATATTATGGTCAAAATTGGGGTCTTACAGCTGCCCCTATTTAAGGACATTCTAACTGAGGAGGTGAAGGTTAAAATCTTTGTATCGACTCAGTAGAATGGGCTTAAATAACAATATAGAAACAAATTTTGGTCCATAAGGGACCTCATGATGCATATGGTATAAATGTAGAAGCAAATTCTCTGTGGGGAAATGTTGCCACAAAGGAGAAGAAATCAGAGAGACCGAATATTCGTAGGAGCATAATGCATTCCATAAGGGAAATTCGCTGGGGAGACAGAGACTCTAGGGGATAAAGGGGTTAGGCATAGGCCAGGCTACGTCTTGAAAACTACTGGGGGACTAGAGGAATTCCATAAAAAATGGAAAGACTCAATCGGGGAAACAAAACGTTCATAGGGGAGACAAGTAGACCAGGTTAAAACTAACGTAGTTGAATCGTGCAGGAAAACGATTTCATTGAGGAAATGCGCACTCAACTCAACTGGGGGAAGAAATAAACTTCAACACAGGAGGAACAAAAATCTATTATCCACTACCTGTCACTGGCTAAGGAGATAATAAAAGTATGACAGGGAGGACACCCGTCATCAGTTAGGATGAACATATCAAGGATGACTCGCTGGGAACCACCATGAGGGAGTATTCATTACCGTATATTGGGTAAGAATAGCCTTGCCGGGAAAGACTGCGGAAATAGGATTTACAACTACCAGTTACTGGGCAGAAGACCAAGGATGAGAATATCTGTCACTGGTTAGGGTGAACATATCAAGGATAGAGTCAAAAGGAAAGAAAATATGTCATCGGTTAGGATGAACATATCAAGGATAGACTTTCTTGGGGATGTCAAGGAGGATATCCGTCACCGGTTAAGATGAACATATCAAGGATAAACCAACTGATCAAAAAGTAGGAATTACATCTATCGAATACTGGATAGAATACCAACAAAGAGAAAATCTGTCACCGGTTAGGATGAACATATCAAGGATAGACTCTGTTGAGGGAAAGTAGGATTTACAACTATCGGTTACTGGGTAGAAGACCACAAAGAGAAGGAAACCCGTCATCAGTTAGGATGAACATATCAAGGATTAACTCTCTGGGGAACAAAATAGGGATTACAACTAACTTTTTACTGGGTAGAATACCACAAGATAAGAGTATCCGCCATCGGTTAGGATGAACATATCAAGGATAAACTCAAACAGGGGAAGAAATATATCCGTCATCTGTTAGGATGAACATATCAAGGATATACTTCCGGGAAAAATGAATCCACTGGGGACTCTACTGATGGGGACAACAGGAGTACTTTTGACAGGTATTGGGCAAGAAATAACAAACTGCAAACTAAGAAGAATATTACCAGTTACTGGGTAATAAACTCTTAGGGGATCCAAAGCATCTATCTAGGCAAGAGCTAGAAAGAAACGATCAATCAAGACTCAACCCAATGAGGATGTAACTCAAGGGGAGCGACTCCATCCAGATAATCAACTGGGGAGGAAACTAAAATAATGCTCATCCACACGAAAATAACTAGGTGGGGAAAAGGAGAAAGGTTAAAGTCTTTCTGCTTAAGGGGCCGATACTCTACAATTGAAGGATGACAGACGCCAGATTTGTATGGGGATAAAGTACCGCCATAACAGAGAATAAGGATCTCAAATAATGAATCAGCAAATATGATGATACAATTATGCAATTATGAAATTATATGAGTGCATACGTATATGTATATATGATGATTATGCTGACAAAACAATCGCAAAGAATACAAAGGTGTCGCAAATTTTGAATCATCGGTACAATCCTCGATCAATCCACAAAAGGGGAAGACAATTGTCGGAGAACAGAGAGATCCCAAAAGCTCAATCCTAACCGGAGGAGAATCGTTGAGGAAAGGAAACAATGTCGAATCCACAGGGAATTCTAGGTCAACACTGCATCAAATGGGAGACCACCATGCAGAGGATAAACGCAAATAGCTGCTCAGAAACCAGGAGGAAACTCTGACTGGGAGCGGGTCGGATAACGACTGGTGGAGGAAACAATGCAATCTGCTGAGGAAACCATCCTCACTCTGCTGGAGATTAAAAAAAAACATAAACCTTGTTGAGGAATACACAAACTCCGTAGGGTAATATCCATAAGATCCACTGGGGATCTGAATCAACTAACTCGACTAGAGATAACTGAGGGTTAACTGCTCGGGAACCATTGATGCTTCACACTTAGGACTTGCTATTTTTCGAAATGCTGTTGATATTTCTTTTTTAATTGCTTTAAAATTATTGCTTTTATATGTTTAATAAAAATTATTTTGATTAAAACTTTAATTTCAAAAAAAATGATCATAACAAAATTTAAACTATTTGGCTAAAATAAATGAGAGTGGAAACAATTGGATAAAAGCTCAACTTTATTTAATAGAATGGTAGTCTGTAAATGACAAGACTCCATAGATATTTACAAAGTTGAAAATGGTAATTTACATGGAAAGGGGTCACATTAAATACAATTGACCACTAATCCTTCTACCAACTCTTGATATCCACTGTGCTTTTGGCCGCTACTGGGGACGATGAATTGATGTTAACCCTTGTGCTCAACAAAGTTTCTCCAAAATTGGAAGATCATCAGAATGCAGTTACTTGCCATAATCCCTAATTTTTGCATAAGTTGCCCCAAGGTGGGGTACTCAACTTATCGGGAAAACTCTTTCTGTTTTATGTCTCTAACTTTTGCCTGGATCGCCCTTTCGGGTTTTCAATCCACCGAGACGCTCATTTTTGCCTAAGTCGCCCTTTCGGGTTTTCAACTTAGCGAGTTGTTCTTTTTATTTTTTAGGTGAAGTATTTCTTGACTGCATCTGCGTTCACATGACGAGTGAACTTCTCACCATCCATAGTTGTAACAATCAAAGCACCGCCTAAAAAGACCTTCTTGACAACATATGGGCCTTCATAATTAGGAGTCCATTTGCCCCTAGAATTTGGTTTGAAAGATAAAATCTTCTTGAGCACAAGGTTACCTTCCCTGAATACCCGAGGTCTGACCTTCTTATCAAAAGCTTTCTTCATCCTTTGCTGATATAACTGACCATGACACATGGCAGTCAATCTCTTCTCTTCAATCAAATTCAGCCGATCATATTCGGTTTGACACCATTCAGCCTTAGTCAACTTGGCTTCCATGAGCACACGCAATGACAGAATCTCAACCTCTACGGGAAGCACTGCTTCCATACCATAAACAAGAGAAAAAGGGGTTGCCCCTGTTGAAGTGCAGATGGATGTATGATACCCATGCAAAGAAAATGGGAGCATCTCATGCCAATCCTTATACGTCACAACCATCTTCTGAAAAATCTTCTTGATGTACTTATTTGCAGCTTCAACATCCACATTCATCTTGGGTCTGTAGGGAGAAGAATTATGATGTGCAATTTTGAAGTCTTTACAAAGAGCTTCCACCATATTGTTATTCAAGTTCGATCCATTATCAGTAATGATCTTACTTGGCACACCATTACAACATATAATATGATTCTTGAGAAACCTTACAACAACTTGCTTGGTTACATTTGCATACGATGCCGCTTCAACCCATTTTGTGAAGTAGTCAATTGGCACCAAAATGAAACGATGTTCGTTCGAAGCTTTGGGCTCAATCATGCCAATCATATCAATTCCCCACATGGAGAAGGGCCATGGGGAGGAAATGACGTCCAACAGTGTCGGAGGAACATGAATCTTATTCGCATAAATTTGACACTTGTGGCATTTCTTCACAAACTTGCAACAGTCAGATTCCATTATCAGCCAATAGTAACCTGCTCTTAACATCTTCTTTGCCATTGCATGTCCATTGGAATGAGTACCAAAGGAACCTTCATGAACTTCAGTCATCAACAAGTCTGCTTCGTGTCTATCCGCGCATCTGAGCAGAACCATATCAAAATTTCTCTTGTACAAAACATCACCATTTAGGTAGAAGTTGGCGGCTAATATTCTCAAAGTCTTCTTATCTTTCACAGATGCCACATACGGGTAAATCTGACTTTGGAGGAAACACTTGATGTCGTAATACCACAGCTTTTCGTCTTTGATCTCTTCAACAACAAACACATGAGTTGGCCTATCAAGACGCATCATAGTAAAATTGGGAACCTCATTCCAATACTTCACTATAATCATTGATGCCAACGTTGCAAGAGCGTCTTCCATCCGATTCTCATCTCGAGGGATATGATGAAACTCAACTTTTATAAAGAAAGTTGAAATCCTCCTCGCATAATCTCTATATGGTATTAAACCGGGTTGATTCATCTCCACATCACCTTTGATATGATTCACAACCAAATATGAATCTCCAAAGACATCTAAGTGCTTGATTTTGAGATCAATTGCCTCTTGAAAGTCAAATCTTATCCAAAATGCATGAAATTGGGTTCTTTGGAAATCTTAGATCAAGGGGAACAACTTTGATATTGGACATTTTTACATTTGGATCTTGGATCTTGGTGAATTTTGAGGTGGAAGTTTGGAAATTTCAACATGTTGAAAAATTTTCTACGTGTTAAGCCATATATCTCAATATCCACCTTGCTTAACTTTTTATGTGATCTTCAAATGAGAAAGGTGTCTTCATCAAAGTTGTAGCTCTTTCAAAGACCTTCAAAATGGTCACCCATTTCATGTCATTTTGAATTAGAATGATAGAGTTATGTATTTTTGAAGTTGAGGAAAATCACTTGTTCAATGGTATAGGTCAAAAATGACCTATAATGTATCCTTATATCACATGCTCATAAAAGTTGAATTAGTTCCCACTCCAAACATAAAAGTTGAAGTAGATATCTTTAATTTTGTTATGCAACTTGGAAATCTTTCATCTCCTAAAAATTGAGCAACTTATGGCCTTGGGAAGTTGACTTTCAAATTAGGGTTTAGACAAAATGACCTATAATGTTTCAACATAGAAAATGATTTTCTAAGCAAAATTAACTCTAGGTATTAACATGAAAGTTGTTTGGAATGTCATTTAGAGTAAAATTTCTCTTGTAATCATTTTCATATGGTGAAAATTGTAGGAGATAGGGTCTAGGGAAACCCAGTTTTGATTAGATGAATTTATCTGGCCAACCACCATCAACCAACTTGCTAAACTTCAATTCTCTTGACTTTATAGGCTCATGGTAGATCATATATGCATAATGTGATGAACTTTGAAATGTCCCTTGAGAATTTTGATCAAATGGTGAGATAGCTTGTTGGAGAAGTTACTTAAGATACCCAGTCAAACTAGGGTTTCCAAGGAAAATCACCTCCAATATCTTGAAGAATACTTGATCAACATGACATGTAGAGATCATTGGAACTTATATATGATGCTTTGAGACATTTTGGATCAATCTTTGGTTGTGCTCTTATCCATGAGGGTCTTAAACCCTAGATGTGAACTTGATAGATCAATGGTGATCATGCCCTACCTACAAAAGAGTTAGGCAAATGCAAAGACATATTTTTGGTATTTTTGTTAGTAAAATGATAATATACAAGTATGATACAATCACATGGTGCTTGGTGATATCTCCCAAAACAAACCCAATGAAAGAGGGGTAAGGAGGATGCCAAGGTGTGATCCCAATGCTAATACATATGATGAGATAACATGAGGGATCTTAGGGTCAAAGTTGGGGTCTTACACATTGGAATAACAATGTATTTAAATTTATAGCAAGCCAACAATGTACCATTACTCATATTCATTGCAAGCATCTAACATTAACATCAATAGAGTTTGCTAACACAATTAACAAATCTTAACAATTCTAAACATAAATTTAACAAACATTAACAATCATAACAGAATTCAGCTTGAATTCAAGATAGTCCATAATATTCATCCTAAAGGAAACCAAACTAACTTAACAGACCTTTAACTGAAAATAGCTGGATAAATCATGAGAAACTAACTTTAACTAACTACATTTACAACAAAACACAACTCGACATAACTGAATTTCACTTACTGATAACTAATTTCAAAGCCTACCAATGCATCATAATAGAATCCATAACTAACTATCTTTACAAACCTCAATCCTTAACTCTATAAATTCATCTTCATATCACCATTTCCACCTGGATGATCCATTCCCCAAATTCAGCAAATAAGAACCTCCCACAACAACACTCTCTGAATCCATTTTCTCTCTTGATTCTCTCTACCTCAACCTCTCTGAATTCATCTCAAGCTTCTAAATCATATCAATATCCCTACATCTCTGACACGAGCAACAATAAGAAGATCACAATAACTCACTACAGAAGATGAAAAAGAAGAGTGGAGAAGAGTAAGCGTGTCAAGGAAGAGAGATCTCATTACATGATTTGGAGCCTTCAGATTCATGTTCTTCAATTCTCGTTCATCAACTCTGTTAAAGCAGTGCCTTTGAAGGTAATTCCATCTTCTTTGTTTTGCTCTGATTTTGTTACAGCTATGTAGGAGTTGAGCGGAGGAACCAAAGCTCTAAGATTAGAGGCTTGGATTCCTCTTTGGGAGATTTTAACTTATGAATTTTCACCTAGGGTTCTTAAGAAGCTTGCTTCGGTTTGTGTGTTTAAGGAGGAATTAGGAGAAATTGGTTGTGGATTTGGAAAGGATAGTTTGAGACAATGGGAATGATGCAAATTTAAGGTGGTAGGGAGCTCCGCCGCCGCCATAAATGAGCTTCGACGTGGCGGAGTCGATTAGGTGTTCATCAGAACTTTTGAACGAGAGAGTGAGGTAATTGAGCAGGTGCGCGTGTGTGTGGATCCAACAAGTGGATATCTCCTTCTTTTGCTTCAGTTTGGGGTTTGGTTGGGCCTTAGGCCCAATCACTTTCCTTTCTTGTACCCTTAATCACTACATACACCCCCTGCCTGTGAGGCAAAGGCCAGTGGGCCTACAGTTTGGGCCCCTCCGCCCAATTTCTATTCTGACACTCATGCTAGGCTTTTAACCCCTTTTTTTCTCCTTTTTTTTGTTTTATTTATTTATTTATTTTGTGATTTTTGCATTTATTTTTTATGCTTCATGCTCATGACAAATTCTTGCAGTTTTGTTCATAAAAAGTCAATAAACATTTTAGTTGAAAATTGAAAATTAGTTAGAATTTAATTGAATTTTTTAGCACATTAAGATTTGTTTGCTCATGAATTGTTAGAAAACAATTAGACTTAGTATCCTTTAATTTTTTATCCACTTTTAATTGAGTTTCTAAGCCCATTAAATTTAATCTTGGATCAAATTGTGATATATACTTGTTGAATTGAATTAATTTTCTAAGTCTATTAGACCTTTAGTTCATGTTCACATTGGATGAATCTTTAATCACATTTTAAAATCCATACATGGTTGATATCTTTATTCACATGCTAATTGATTCACTTTGTTAATTTTAGACTTAGAAATAATTTCCATTCTTGTTTCATTTTTTTCATGATTGAACTTCCATATGTATTCATCTTTATACATCTTGTCATAGCATGATTATGGATTATACTTGAGATCTAACCCTTGCTATTTGTGTGTTTTAGGCATGTTAACCATTTCATATTTGTTAGAATTTCTTTTCGTGCTTAGTATGATTTATAACTCATCCCTCCATTGTGGGTAATATGTCCCCAAACCCCATAAAAGTGTAATAGCTTAGGACTTTCTTTTTCTTATTGATTTATCTTATCATATAATTAAAATGAACAAAAACATGATAAAAATGGGAAAGACTAAAAATACTTAATTTCTTTGTGAGATATAATAGACTGTGGACTTTGTGATTGACCTTAGCATATCATGGAATTTATTATGAACTTTGTATATGACCCAAGCTTGAAGACTTAGAGGACTTGTTTGTACCCTTGAATTTGTACCTTGGACTTTTGTGATTGACCTATGCTTGACTTAGAGTTCTTCCGTTGACTTGTAATCTTTTATTGCAAGAATGGCTTTCACTCATGGTACTACCTTAGGGAGACATGTTGATTCCATTATCCCCTTGTTAGCTTGGGACACAAAGCACATACAAGGTTTTCTCTTGGGTTACCTTACAATGAGACCCTTTATTTCTCGCATTAATCCCTTGTATTTTTTATGTATCCCCTTCCCCACTTTGGTGTACTTTTTTCCTCTCTTTTCTTTGTCTGTTGTTGCTTGTTAGCCAACCTTAGGAGTTAGGATCGTCACCATATTTCATGATAATAAACAACCCTTGATCCAACGTCAAGTTACCTTTCTCAAATCAAATTCAAAATACAATAAGATATGATTAGGATTGTGCGCCACGAGCTTAAATGGTGGAGAAGGAGTGAGAATAGAGCTTTTCTATCCCCATTCTGAATATTTTGGACACAAGACGTTTGGATTGGTAGTTTGAAGTATTCACCAATACTCATAGTCTTTAGTGCAATCCGAAGTAAAAAACAATCTCTTTTCAAAATCTAAAAACAACATCAACTCATCAAACCTTTTGTTTTTGCGCCTTAGGGCATCATTCAGAAAATCCTTTTTCAAGGTAAAAACAACCAACACACAATCATTTTGTACCATGAACTACGAGGCCTTGACTTCCTTATTGCACGAATGAGGATATGTAGGCACGAGGGCCCAAATCCTTGGCGATCACACTAATAAAAAAACCTATTTTTCATTACGGAAACCTTTAGCAAGTAAACATTAAGATAATGACACCCATTCAAGTGAGAGACAATCTAGATGGTTCTCGTCGAGTACGACCGATGTGAGGGATGCTAATACATTCCCCTTGTATAACCGAATTCTGAGTCCTCTCAATGGTTGCGATGACCATTCTATTGGGGTTTTCTCGATATTTTCACTTTCCTTTATAATAAATAAAATCTGATGGTGACTCTGTATTTTTTGCGTAGTGACAGATGGAGACTTTGCTGGGAACTTTTCCCTAAGCAAGTCAAACCTAGTCTAGGTTGCTTCCTCGCATGTTTAGGTGTTTATCTTTTTGCATCACTTGCCTTATTTATTGCCTTTTACTTTGAAGTTTCATGTGATATCTATTACGCGGCTCTTATGTTGTGGTATGGAAGGATATTTTGATTACGAGAAACCTTGATGGAAAGACTCTCTACCCGAGTCTAGAGAGAAAACTTAAGATATGAGAGCTTAAGTAGTATGGGCCATCGAGATGCTTTTCTCGTAAGGATCGATACGAGAACCTCACTTAGACTAGATTCTTTTGAGGATATCGACGACCATCAAGCTTTTGGCATAAGCGTCAATGTTTTCAATGAGATCCATGACTCTAAGGACCTTTGTAGAACCTTGAACCTTTTGCCAACTAGAAGCGATGGTCTCATAGTACGGCTCCCCGAGAAGCTTTTCTCGCGTGGGTCGGTATGAAGACCTCCCTCCAAATAGATTTTCTTGATGGAGTTGTCACCTGGCAAGTAAATTAACATAAGTGGGAAGCAATCGAGGAAACTGTGACTCTGAGACCCTTGTCTAGAGTCCAATGTCGATGGTCGTGTAGTACGGGTCCCCGATAAGCTTTTCTTGTATGGGTCGGTATGAAGACCTCACCCATAAGACATTCATCTGATAGAGTTGTCGACCGACAAGCCTTTTTTGTAAGTGGAAAACATTCATATGAATCCATGACTTTGGGGTTCTAGCTTATAAACCTAGATCATATCTCGTGAGATCCCTAATGTTGAAAGCAATCCGTGTTATTCTCCATCCGTACCTCGGACTTATGAGGTCATGCCTGAGTTTCATTCATTCACTCATTCATGCATTCATACATCATAATTAAAAAAATAAAATCTTCAAACATAATATTCATGCACCATTCTACATATCATGAGACAAAATCCAAAAAACTTACCACTTGGCCTTTCTGTCCAGAATCATCCACAACTAAGCTGACTTCCCGACATCCCTATAACACTCGAAGCATTCAAAGAATACTCATGGATCAACTGGAGCAGAACCAAGTTGAACTGAGAGAGCAGGTGACCCACGTGCACGCCCAGATGGGTTAGCTAATGGAAGTCGTTCAAGTTGTTACCAGAGGTCAAGAAGGTATGGCTAGAAGCCAAGAGGAACTCTGACAAGCCACTATGAGGAATGTTACTACAAATCCTCTTGTACAACCTTTAGTGAATCCTCTGGTGCATATCCCTATGAACCCATATGTTAGTGTTCATCCACCTCCTAAAGGGGGCCTAGTGAATCAAAATTTTATGCTTGCATTAAACCCTCATATCCTTGGAAGAGTGCTAGTTTATGATCATCATGATATCTTCTATGATTCCCATGGCCCACCAATTTCTAAAATGAAGATAAAGTTATGTGTTCTGGAGCATATGATGAAGCTCTCCAAGGACCTGATACCTTTGGGTTGGATGCTATAGACATGTGCCTAGTCCACAACGTGAAAATTCCTGCCAAGTTCAAAGTCCCGAACTTTAAAAAGTAAAAAGGGTTCACCTGTCCAAAGACCCACATCCGAGCCTTTTGTAGAAATATGGATGCTTACTCTGATGATGAAAAACTCTTAATGCACTTTTTTCAAGATAGCCTCAGTGGGGCTTCACTTGAGTGGTATATGCAGCTCGAGTGCACATATATATGAACTTGAAGGGAACTCGTTGAAGCCTTCCTAAAGCATTATCAATACAATTCATACATGGCTTCATACTGGACTCAGCTCCAAAGCCTCGTTCAGAAGTCGGGTGAATTGTTTAAAGAATACGCTACACTGGACGAACTTGGCTGCCAAGGTTCAACCTCCTCTTCTAGAAAGGGAACTAGTAGATATGTTCATGAGTACCCTCTATGGGCCTTATATCGACATCATGGTTGGAAGTACTTTCTCAGGATTCTCATACTTGGTTGTTGTTGGCGAAAGAATCGAGAACTTCTTGAAGATTGGTAAAATACAAGATAGGGCAGTTGTGGCTAATGGAAGGCCTCCTAGAAAGTTTGACGCAGTTACCATACCATATGGTTATCTGCTTGCTCATCTAATCAAGGGCCCGTTGGTTCAACTAAGGGAAGCTAAGGGTCCCCAAACACCTTTTCCTCCAGGGTATGATATGAATGTTAGTTGTAATACCACTCTGGAACGCCAGGACACTCGATCGAGAATTGTAATATATTCAAACATAAGGTACAAGACTTGATCGTTTTAAAGGATATCTCATTCACACCAAATGGCCTGAACATATGGAATACTTTGCCTCCACATGCAAGCACATCTGAAATGCCATAACTGCTGTCGGAGGATAAATCTAAAGAGGTTGAATCTGTTGGAAGAATCCGAGTAAGAATATCTTTTGAGGATGGTCGCAGTTACCTCTGCAAGCATGATAACTTCAGTATGTGGAGGGACAATAAGGCTAATCACGCCAACAGTCATTATTTTGTTCGATCATGTTCATGTGTAATTTTCTTATTTGTCATTTGTGATACTCATTTATAAAGACTTGTTTGTTTTCAATTGATAATGACAATGAAATAAATACGTATTTTTTTGAATCAATCCATTCATTTTCACTCATATTTTTTCATTGATATCAAACTTTTGTTTAAGCAAAATCAAGAGGAGAATGTGAAATTGAAAAAAAAAACACGAAATTACTGCACGCATGCTTTTGAATAAAACCTTGTTGATGATGTAAGACATTGTTTAAATCTCAAATAGTGGAGGTATAAGGAAGATAATCCCTAGTCAACCCCTTCGAGTCAAGGAGTGTGAGTTTTTTCCTGAACATAAAACCCTCAATCTTAACCCGGGGCAGGGTAGTCGTCAGTAAGATTGACCATACGTTCAAACTTCAAAAGAGGAGTGTCTTATCTGAGGATCGACCACATCTTATCCCTCATGAGAGGTCAAAGACCAAAAATCTGTAACGGTTGTCCCTCACCAGCAGAGGGTAGTCTAGTGTCTTTAGCATTTTTCTAACCTTTACCTTTATCATATTACAATCTGAATAAAATTATTTTGATCTTTGTGTGCATGTTTTTAAGTGTGGATGTTAGAATATTTTCAATTTTACGATAGTATTAACTTTCATGATGTCTGCTAAGTGTAAACAGATAACTTAAACACTCGAGAGTTGAGAAAGTTTTTATATCATGTGAGGATCTTATCACTTATGGTGTATTATTTGGTTAATTTTCCTTTTATTTTTTGTGGTTGTTGCAAAAGTTTTTCATGATTGTCATATTCCTTGAAGTTTAAGATGAGGATTTATTTGCCACATTGAATGCTTTATTTATTTTGTTTTTATCTTCTTTTTAGTCTTGAACTATACTTTTACTCGGAGTGCAAAAGTTTAAGTATGAGGAAATTCAGTCATTTCATTTTGAAACTTTTTCCCAGCTTTTTTACTTCAACGTTTTGATAGCTTTCGAAGTTAATTTTAGTGTTTACTATGTTTTGAAACTTGGGACATAAGTAAGTTTTGATTTATTTCTTTTGCTTAATTTTGGAATAAATTGCATTTTAATGCTTGCTCACTATGCATGTCATAACTTAGTCTAGAAGTATCATATTAACCCGTATAAATAGGCGTTGGAAAGTTAAAAGAAAAAAAGATGAGTTTTATGAATAAAGATGAGTTTTATGATGATGATAGAAATTAATTTGAAGTTATGATTAATCATTTCTTTCATTTTATTTACTAGACTTGAAGCAAAGTTTATAAAATTGTGTTTTGCTTTTGGGTCATTTTATGTTTTTGGGCCCGGTGCTCTTAAATCCCGAACCCTTGTATTACTTTTTATTTGGGATAGAAAATATATTGCGAAATACAGAGAAATCAATTTTACTAATTTGTGAGGAAAACATAACTATGTTTGAAGTTTTTCGCCAATGATCAACTAAAATTTTCCATCGATATGATGTTTTGTCAATTCATAAAGACTCGAGGATTTTAAGTTATTTCTTAAATTTCATCGATGTTATTCCTTTCATATATGATTCGACTTATATTCTAGTTCTTAATTTGAATCCTGATAAAGTTGATTGGACTTAGTTTGATAGAATTTGGCTCCTTAGAAAACAATTGTTTGGTTGAAGTTTTATGATGTTTGATTGTTCAACTATAATTCATTGTCAACCGTGATGCTTTATTTTGGTAATAGGAACCTAAGTTTTCATAGAGACCGATTGTTTATTTTTTAATTTACTCTATATTCAAATATGAATAGGATTTAAATTATAGATTGACCCTTAAAACCAAAAAATTAGAATTGGCGATTCAGATGATCGATTAATTTTTATTCATACACGCTTTCTTTTTTTAAAATTCCCAAAATAAATTCTAAACTCAAACCCATTTATATTACTAAAGGCTCGTATGGTTGCGTGTTGAGCCTCTAGTAATAAATACAAACTTTCCACCAAATGAAAATACAAGTGCGGGGCTAACTCGTTCTTCTCATTAATCCCTATACATGTTCCTCCTTTATTAGGCACCATATGAACAAGAATCATCGAGAGTTGTCAAAATCACCTCCTTCGTATTTGGATTTACTCTTCTTTTTAGTTGCAGCATGAATTTTTGGTGCTCCACTGTTAAAACCTTGTTCTTCTAGAATGTAAGGCTAATAACCTTCATATCTTCAATGTAGCATCCTAATGCACCGTAGTACTGCCAAAGAATCCTTAACAAAAACTCCTCTTCAAGTTTATGATAATTCGTAAGTGCATGGTTTATATCAAGTAGTAAAAATATCGTTCCACAAAAACATTTTATGATTATTGATTCATTTATAGAATTTTTTATGTATTTTAACTTTGCAACAAACCAAGATTTTAGTTTATGATTCCTTACTATTTGTAGCCTGTATAAATTTCAATCCCCTTTCTGTTATGAGAATCATGTTTTTACATAAATAGTAGACATGATAATAAATTATATCTTATCTCAAAGTATATAGGTGTATTTTCAACCAAAAAATCACTCATTTTCATGATGTGGTTCATTATCCATTCCAACTAAGAAAGTCTATTTAAAAAGGAAAACAACCTTAAGAGAATCAAAACTATTTTCATGCTTTGATTCATTTGTCTGATCTTATACATTAGATATCAACCTTTTTCTTTTATTTCATCAATTTATATCTAATGTAGTATCTATTTTAAAATAGGCATTCACAAATTTCAACAAGATCACAGTAAAAATCTAAAACTTATAGCATATACTTAGAATTAGAATCTACAGAAAATATATCATTGGATATTCCTTACAATGGCAAGAATATAAAAATATACTCACACATGATCTTTAGTAGAAATGAAAATTTTAATAAAATAAATCATAAAATTAAAGGAAGTAGAAGAATAATAAAAAAGAAAAAAAAATTAAACTTTGAATATAAAAAATTAGAAAAGAGTAATATAAGGAGTTTCTCAATACATATCTCTTATTCCCTCCCTAAGGTGTTTCTCAATACATATCTCTTTGAATAAAAAAATTTAGATATGAAGTATTAGGATCATAAAATTTAAAAATATAAAAAGAGAAGAACAAAGGACTTTTAGTACACATCCAAAGGGATCACCAACTTAACTTCTGAGTTTAGTCTTTAAGGTCCCCTCTAAGCAACAACTTCTTAGTAGAAAAATATTTTACTTAATTTTTCTTAAAAGACTAAGGGTCCATTTGAATCAGTTTTGACTTTTCACTTTTTAAAATATGTTTATAAAATTGTTTTGGAAAAGTATTTTTAAGAAGAGAACTATTAAAAAATTTATTTGGTAACATGAATTTTCAAAACTGTTTTAAATATGAGAAAGTAGAAATATTTGTTTGGTAAATTATTTTTAAAAACAGTTTTAAAAATGAGAAAATAAAAAATGATAACTCAATTTTTAAAAATTACTTTTTTAACTAATATAAAATGAAAAAGAATTTTAATAAATAATAATTAAATTTTTAATGACTCATATTTAAATATACAAGTGTAAATTTTATTACTAAATAAAATCGAGATAGAAACTTCTTATGATTAAATATATGATTTAATTCATTTTTAGAGTCAAGTTAATAACTTGTTCACACAAAAATTATCAAAATTTTATAGCGTATATCAATATCTGAAGCATACATATGAAATCAAACTAACATAAGTATTTAGAAATAACCACTAAAATTCAAAGTTGCTTGTATGAAAATGTAACATAGAGATAATTAATTCACTTAATTGCTACGGTGTACCCACATCTCATCTCTAATATGATTTCTCTTCATTGTCATTTCAGTTGCACCTTCATTAGATAACCTTGTTAAGTTGTTGACATTGGAACTTGTTCCTTCTATGATAGGACCTTCTTGTATTTGTTTCTGCTTTCCACCCAAATCCGGTATTTTGCAAGAGTGAATAGAACTCACGATACATGGCCCGCAACCTATGCAGTTTTGCCTTTAGTTGTCCGGCTTTAAATGATCGATTAGTTATGGAACTCAACTTAGTAGTCATTGAGGTCCATGTTCTATTATGAAACACACCATTTGACATATTTCCTTTTGTAACTTCATCAACCATAATGTCAATGAAAGCTTTAGTTACAAAATCAGGCCAAAGCTTTGAGTCACTAATGTCAACATTAGTTGTCATCTATCATAAAAATAAGCAACTTAGGAAATCTAAAATAAAGTCACACATAGTCATTCACAAGAATAAAAAACATAAACATATTTTATTGCCTCAAGTCCAATGAAAACTATTTCTCAACAAATGAATTATTCAAAAATTTGAAGAACATACAAGATTATCATGGCATAGAAACAGAGAGTTTGTTACCTGTGCAGCAATGGCAGGTGCCCCAATAGAAGTAGGTGCAATCGAGGAAGAGGCAGGCATGGTCAAGGAGGAGCCTGACGCAGCAAAATACGGACGATAGCTATTATTCTTCATGCTTTTTCAAAATCTCAAATCTGTTTAGAACTAATCAATACAAAAATTTCCTTACAACCAAGAATCGTATACCCCTGTATTTCACAATCTACATTACTTCATTCTACTTATAATCATTACTATTTGCTTCTTAAACTCACATTAATCTTCTTACTTACTTGAATATTAGAATAATCTATGAGCTTTTCAAGACCACTCAATCTAACCACGTCATGATAAACATACCTTCTCACCTGCAATGCTAACACACCTCCTCAGTTATTGTCTTACATTTACAAAACCACCTTCCATATCTATACATATCATCACAAGAATCAATATTCTAATTACACTAGTATTTTCTACTCATAAATATTGAGAATTTTTGGTTGAATTTTTTTTCTCTTTTCTCAAATGAATGATAGTATCATTGAACAGACAATTTTATTCGATTATAAAACAACATCCTAAAATATAATTTCCTTACAACTAATCAAAACAAAAATGATTTTATTATCATTTTACCATGTAAATTTTACTAGATCTAAAATTCTAAATTCAATTTCACAAATGGATAGATTATGCAGAACTAATTCATATCAAATTGAGTTAATCAAACAAAATTTTAAACAAAAATATTCATATAATTTCTACTAGATCTAAACTTGAATATTACATACTGTGAAATCTATTGGCAATAG
This sequence comes from Lathyrus oleraceus, assembly GCF_024323335.1. NCBI lineage: Eukaryota > Viridiplantae > Streptophyta > Magnoliopsida > Fabales > Fabaceae > Lathyrus > Lathyrus oleraceus. The sequence goes on along the minus strand of NC_066580.1, from coordinate 90,080,022 downwards.
TTCAAGATGAAGAAAATACCAAAGGAAAAGTGAAAATACCAACCTAAAAAATCCGAATCACAAATTGTAGAGAAGAAATTGAAGATCATAAACTATAAATCAGATACTGCTGAGTGAAAAATCGAAGATCCACTTTTTCTTTGTTGCATTTTCTTTAGTGTGTGTGAGAGAAGATTGTGTGGGTTTTGTCTAAGAGAGAGAAGAATAAGATAAAATAGGTTGTTTTCAATTCCAGTGTGTTTTAATATTTGAATTATAATTTAAAAAACCAAAATTAAAAAATTAAAAACATGTTTAAGCTCTTTTACTTTTTTAGTTTTTAAAAATTAAAAACACAAAACAGTTTTTGAAAATTATAATTTAAAAATAGTTTATCAAATACATTTTTAATTTTTTAATTTTTAACAACAAAAAAACTGTTTTTAGAAAGGGATTCAAACTGGACCTAAGTATTTCCATAAGTTCGACTATAACCTATATTCCTATCATTTCTCTTGTGAAGGCAATCATAAATTTAAAAGACATTTTCTTTTCATAGAGTTAGAATATGAAAAATATTTGACTTGTTATAATATCAACTTGAACATTTTTTTTCTTCTTTTTCTTTAGAAATTAACCAACTATTGGAAAGAATAATCAGGTGAGGATTATTCTATTTACCCTATTTTCTTTCTTTTTATTTTAGATATTGGAGATCAACTAAATTTTGATAAGAATAAATAGGTGAGGTTTACCATACTATGTTTGATTTTCTTTTACTACCTCTATATTTTCTCATTTCTTTTTATATATTTTTCAGCTCAAGAGACATAAACAAATTAAAAAGCCCAAAAATTAATAGTTATAATGCCAATTTCTTTATCATTCATGTTTCATAAAAAACTAATTTAAAGAAATGTTTTTTAACATTAAAAAAAACATGGAATAAGGGCAAAGAATCTTATTATAGATGCAAGTCCTTGTATTAGTCAAATTTTTATAATAAAAAAATAGAATAATTTTTTGGTCATAGTAAGTTAACGAGTTTTTTATTTTGCTCCCTGTAATTATTATTATTTTGACTTTAGGGACAAAAACCAACACATAAAGTGAGATATAGTGACTCAAACCAAAAAAAAATTACAGGAACCACAATTAAAAATTCATTAACATACAGGAACCAACCGACTATTTTAACAAAAAAAAAATATCTATATATTTTTTTGCTAAATCTTTTCAAACCTAGAGTTGATTCCTCTGATAAAAAAAATTATTTACCATCTACTTACACATGCATAAAATTATTGTTCTAAATCCCATAATTTTAATTCAAGAAAGGGCCATTTGATAACTTATTCTTAATAAAAAGTTAAAAGAACTATAAAAGACAATAAAAACCTTCCCATGCTTAAAATTAATATTGTCATCGATGAAAATAACTTAACGGAGGTTGAGATGATATTGCATTATTTCGTTTAAACCATCTAACACTTGACCATGACATTGTTGATTGGCTTCTATTTTTATATATTGTCCCTAATCAATCTCGTGTGTTGTTTCTCGTGTGTTGTTTCAGATCTTTAAACATGAGGAGATGGCATAGTAGGATTTTTCTCTAGAACCTCTTCATCATCTAAGTTATCAAAACTATATAGCCAATTACTCAGATTTTGAATGGTTTTTCTTGTTGAATTGAGCATCGGTAATTACTCTACATCCCAAATTAGAAGCTTATAAGAATCATTCAATCGGGTGACAAACGTCATTGCGAGACTGACTACCATATTTACCTGGGTGCTTCCAAGCACTTAGGTTAATTATGGGATATCTAGCTCATGCCATAGAAATTCAACAGTAAGGTAATCAATATGGCAATCGCTTTAGATGTTATGCTTTGAATGTGGGTGAAGGATTACAAAACTAAAAACAGGGACTTCAAGAAGGCATTTGAAAGTAGGATGAGTCAAAGATGGTTGAAAAACCATACTTGAGGGCTTGTAAGACTACTAAAATAGAAAAAGATGGCTGGAAGCAATTGGATGCAAGAGATAAGATCAAGGTTCAAATAAGGCTTGAACTTAATAAAAAAATATTTAATAGATGTTGAATTGGCAGAGAGCAGCAAGGCAATTTATGAATAAATTGACATCACTATAATGTTAAGTCAAGATGAAGATTGTTGATGTATGCCTTAAAACTTTAATTCATGAAGATAAATGAAACATGTTTTGAGATTGCAGAAACTAGAAATCATCATAGAGGTGGGCCTAGTGGCGTCAGCACGAGGGTGGGTCCAAGTCCGGCAGGAAAATTAGTTTGTCGGAGCTCAGGGTCCATTTTTCCCGGTTTGTATGTATTAGGCTTTATTGTTTTGGTTAGTGGATCTGTTCATTTATTTTTATGTTTTTGGCCTGTTATATATTCGTTGGATTTCAACTGTTATAAATATGTATCACTATTATTATTATTATTATTATTGTATTCACAACCTTCAAAACTTTAGAGATGAATATAGAAAGAAGGATTTATGAATTCTAGTGGTAATTAGAGAGATAGTGGTAAATTCTTAAGAGTATGTTCTTGAAATTCGAGAAACCTTTGGAGATATCTAAGGGGAATTTCGAAACACTTGTAAACATTTTGGATTTGTGTGATTCATATATACAGAATTAAGGAGATTGGAAAATACTTTGGTAGAAAATAAATTTGTTCGTAGAAACTTGAGTGACTATTTTCTTGTAACTGATTTGTAATATTTTGTAACAACTCTTAGAAGTATAGTGAAATGGAGAATTGCTTTCTCCTTAAATTAGATTGTTTGATTGAACTTGATAAATCCATTATTGTATTTCTGGTCTTTTATCTTATTCGGCCAAATTAAATTTATATTTTATTGCATAAATAATTATTTTTGTTGAATTCATTTATTTTGATTGACATTATTCTTTTTTTCGTATATCAATTTTTTTTTGATATTTTTGAATCTTTCAATTTCACAATAAAAAACAAATAAACAAATATCAAAATTAAAATAACCTATATTTTTAAGAACCAAAACCAAATAAATAAAATAATAAAAAGTAGTATATTTGTGATCAATTATATATTTAAATCGTAACAAAAACTTCATAAATATTTAAGCTATTTTAGGACTTTCACTTTAGTATCTTAAATTGTTTACGTTCAATTTTAATTTCTTTAAGTTGTAAATGTTAAATACGTTTTTCATTTTCGTTCTAAATTTTTGTTTACGTTTCTAAAAAATTATTATTAACTAAACTTTTTCTCTCCTCTTCTTATATGTTTTTAGATTCGTCTCTATTTAACACTCCTGCAACTCGTATGAAAATAATATCATATTGTTTGAACCTTTGAATAAAAAATATTGTGGAAAGTAATTTGCGGAGGTAAAACACATCACAAATGGAAGGAAAAAAGCTATTAAATGCAAAATTTTAAGCCAAATTATTTTGCATTTTGTTAAAAGTATTTCATATTTTTTATAAAAACATTCGACCAATTACATAAAAATGCATCAACATTACATGCTTGTATTTTAAATTGTGAATTTTCAATGTATACTTCATTGAAACAACGTGAATCATTTTGCGGATGTCAAAATGTCTCGCAAATTAGAAACAATTTTTCTTTTACTACACTTTTGTAGCGACTTAATTTGAAAAATGCGAGAAGAAAATTATATATATGTATTTTTCAATCTTTACATTTTTAATGCATATTTCTGATAAATACAGGAAAAATTTAAAGAAAATGAAAGAAATTATTCTTTAACTTTTTATTTAAAAATTTAAAGAACTTAATAATATTTTGATACAAATTTAGGTAAAAAAAAATTCTTTTGTTGTGCAATTTTGGGCCCTATCATATTTTTCTTGGCCCTTATCTCAAACGTTTCTTCCTGCCACCTTCCATTTTTGAATTGCCATCTCCATACTTTGTAATAATAATAATAATAATTTTATCCTTTATATTATTTATCTTTTAAATTTTGACATTATGTAAAAAGAAAATTCTATATAAAAATCAAAAGATACTAAAAATCCGGTATGAAAAATTTTGACAGACAATATTTTATTACTTTTTTATCGGATATTTAAAAATATGATATGAGATTTAAAAAAAATTCAATTTTTTATTGAAATTTCTTACAAAGATTTGAAATCTATTAAAGTTTTACCGATTTTTTTTAAAGAATCTAAAAATATTTTTGAATTATTTCCGATTTTTTAGTAAAAGTTCGGATACGTTTTGAAGTTTTATCAATTTTTTAAGAAAAATTTGGAATTCGGAAGATTCTATCGTTATTATAAGTTTATTAAAAACAAAATAAAATAGTATGAAATAGTCATTTTTTAAAGCATAATAATATATTTTAAGTAATTATTATATATATATATATATATATATATATATATATATATATATATATATATATATATATATATATATATATATATATATATATATATATATATATATATATATATATATATATATATATATATATATATATATATATAAAGTTTGAAAGATATTTGGAGAACTTTTTGTTGGGGGAGTTTTTCAATAAGGAGTATTGAACGTTGTGAGACTTCTTCTTTTTAGAGCAACACCTTTGTAATCCACAATGTTCCCCCTCAAGTGAAAGTTCTTATTAATTCCACAAACTCTTGTACCGCACGAAACGTTTCTTATTCACCACACTGGCACCGTTGGAACGTTTCTTATTCATCACACTGACGTTGTTGACTTTCGATACAAGTAAGTCGGTCCCTTTCTCGAACCAAACTCTAATACCATTTGTTGGGGGATTTTTTCACTAGGGAACATTGAACATTGTGGAACTTCTTCTTTTTAGAGCAACACCTTTGTGAGAGACACACCACATATTCACCTAACCGTAAGGTGATAGGTGGGTGGATCCTCTCACTTATAAATGCTCAAGTCTCCATATTTCCGACCTATTATCCATATTACTCACGCTTGATACATTCTCAACACTCCCCCTCAAGTATGAGTCCGCAATGCTCCCCCTCAAGTGAAAGCTCTTCTTACTTCCATAAACTTTTGTACCGCACGAAACGTTTCTTATTCACCCACTGGTTCCGTTGACACTCTTCAAAGGAACGTTTCTTATTCACCAAACTGACATTGTTGACTTTTGATACAAGTAAGTCGGTCCCTTTCTCAAACCAGACTCTGATACCATTTGTTGGGGGTGTTTTTCACTAGGGAACATTGAACATTGTGTGACTTCTTCTTTTTAGAGCAACGCCTTTGTGAGAAACACACCACATATTCACCTAAAACCTTAAGGTGATAGGTGGGTGAATTATCTCTTATAAATGTTACTCAAGTCTCCACATTTTCAACCAATGTGTGACTATTATCCATACTACTCACACTTGATACATTCTCAACACTTTCCACTGATGAAAAAGATGGTTGATTTAAAAAATTTAAGGTATAATGAATTTATTTTAACTTATTATTACTTTAATTATTTTTTATTATAACTATTTTTTATTATAATTATCTAACAATTTATTTGAATGTCATACAACTTTGCATGAAAAGTGTACGTGGGAAGTAATGAACAAGCATAGGATTAAAAAAAATTGGGGCATAACAATAGTCTGACTTTCTGACATGCTAAGGCGTGCTAGACGTGGTTGGGAAGAACAAAATCTCTGTCCTAACTAGATAGACAAGGAAGTATTTGATGAATTTCTTGTCTATTGGGATTTAGCTGGTTTTAAGGCAAAATTTGAAAAACGCAAACAAAATGAGAGCATTTGAAAAGGGTGTAGCCTTAATGTAGTTGGAAGTATTAGCATCGCCGAACATACTCGACACATGGTAATTATAACTACTTTTTTAAGTTATATTTTGATTTATTATATAGTTTTAGTTAAAGTTAATTTTACTAATTTGACTAAGAATTCAGAACGACCTCGCGAATGAATGAGCTTATTGTAAAGACTCCTACCAAAAAATCACTACAACAAACAAGACCTTAGACAGCGCTTTAAAGCGCTGTCTAAACCTCCGCTGCTAAAGGTTTAGACAGCGCTGTCTAAGCCCCCCCCCCCCCCCCCCTTAGACAGCGCTTTGGCCAAAAGCGCTTTATAAGACCCTCTTATTTTAAATTATTTAGGTATACCTTAGACAGCGCTTTTGAAAAGCGCTGTCTAAGCCCCACCCCCTTAGACAGCGCTTTGGCCAAAAGCGCTTTCTAAGACCCTCCTATTTTAATTTTTTTAGGTATACCTTAGACAGCGCTTTTCAAAAAGCGCTGTCTAAGCCCCCCCCTTAGATTAAAATTTATCCTATGTAAGCTTTTCTAAAAAGCGCTTTCTAAAAAATATGTGCATCATTCACAACAGAATAGGAACCTTAGCAGAAGGTAATGCTCCATATAGCTTGTCTGTATTCCATGGAGAAATTTGTTTTTGTACATAGTTAGAGAGTATTATGCGGCTTTAAAAAAATAGAAAATGTAACACATGATAGGAAATAATTGTAGACAGTTGTTGAATAGAAAAATAGATTATTAAATTAGATAAAATGTATAGAGTCTATCATAGATATGGATATAATTAGCTCAATATTGTGCCAGCTACTGAAAATATTGAACAAAGTTTCATTTATGTCATAATCCCTAAAAACATAAAAGGCACAAATATGTATTCATCAGCATTCACCAAGAATCCATATATTAAAAGTTAGAACCAAAACAAAAGCTCATCTATTTCACTTCTAAAATAATTCCTAGAAAGCTCTCTGACTTGATTACCAAATTCACAATTTTCATATAACAGACTACCTACTAGCTATATGTTGGTGTTTTTCATTTCACACAAAATAAATGGATTCCACACAAAATCAATTTGATTTGTATATTTAGGCTTTAGAGAAATGTTAGCTTAAGGATATAATCAGCAATCTACCAAATCTCTTGAACTCTAGGAAACCCCGATACTCCAAAATAGTCAAAGTATCGGTGTCTAACACATATCTGACACCATAAACCTGTCCGATACAGAAAACTATATATCATGTTTGATTATAGCACACATTTTCAGAACTGTTAGACAAAAACGCACTCAATCATAATAACATATCCTGTGAAATTAGTGGTCTAAACTTTGTGCCTATATACTATTTAAGACTACATGCACAACAAAAACTTTTGTGTTTCTCCCAGCTAATTCATTCATGGAAAATATACTGCTATCATAAAGTAATCCTCACATTATACATCAGTAATAACAATTACAATTTTTTGTCAAGAGAAAGGACTTAGTTCCAAGGAACTCATTTCATATCAATTTATTCAATCTAATGTGACTCACTTACAAGGCAAAACATAACAAATATGAATAAATTAGACAATTTAGAGAGGACTGCAAAACGCATCTACTCATATATGAGGAAATAACATAGATTAAACTTACAATATGAATGTATAATGATGGCGAGATAGGAGCACGAGACAAAGATGAACGACAATGAGAGAGTATGGACTGAAAATGAAAACTAGTGTTAAAGAAATGATAAGTGTGAAACATTTGTAGAATGAGGAAGGAACGAAAAGGTTAAACTTACAATATGAATGTCTAATGGCGGCAAGACAGGAGCCAGAGAGAAAGATGAACGGAGGTGAGAGAGTATGCGCTGAAAATGAAAACTAGTGTTAAAGAAATGATAGGTGTCAAATGCACACGCAAAACAGTTACAAGATTAAAATTGTTAATTTGTAGTAATTAAGTAGCCTAGCTAACTATTCCAATTCAGATGATATGTGACAACAGTTACTAGATAAAAAAACTCATCTACTCCTATAACTTGTTCAACAAGTTCTCTAACCAAGACAAGTCACCACTTCATTTATACACACAAGTTATCTTGCAACATTATATACTAAAATCATATAGCAAAAAAGTTGTATACTCCTTAAAAAACACATACACATATTTTAATTGAATACATACTAACTGTATAATAGACATCCCAAAGTATCTAATATATCAAACTGCACCTAAAAGCAAAATCTCTTTCTATTAATTCTACTTAACTCTTCAAGCTAGATAAGTAAGATAACTGTTAGAATTAAGTTGTTACATTGCACTTGGAGAAATTTAGACAACTCAATCTTTTCAATAAATTATATATTAATAGGTGAAAGTCATGTTGATCTCATTCAAATAAGAAGTTATCTCATTCATTTCATTATAATATTATTTGGGGAATGTATACAAATTATGAATCAATATCTTAAAGTGCCATAGCACGTTAAATGCCAACACAATAAACATACTTAACAAACAAACTTACACCTGGTCTCTTCCAACACCAACCGAAACATGCAATCTATCAATCATTCTTACATCTTTCAAATTAACTTTTTATTTATTGAAAAAGCCAAAAAGCAATTTATTAATTAAGGCACAAGATGTGCAACCAGGACACCACAGACATCACAAAGAAACTAGTACAAGAACCAACAAATATGCTTCTATACCAGATACAACCAAATTAACAAAATAACACACTACCATAAATATAACTCATCTACCACCTCCTATTACAAACTTGAGGAAAATAAGCCAGCATTCAATATTCATTCACCTCTGCCGACGCAGCAAAGATGAGAAAAGATACACTCTAAACGCCTTAGACCAACCAATAATTTTTCAATGAACCAAGTGCCAAGCCAATAATAAAATGTGCCTCAGAGCTAGACTCAAAAACACGGTCCCAAAACCGGAGCGCCAACATAACAACCCTGCAAACCCTCTACAAGTTGTCAACTCATAAACGGTCGAATATCATGCCTCACTGCACTGACAGGTTAGAGCTACACTAATGACAGCAAAAGCCAATAGGACCCTAATACAAGTCGGTTATACACCTCCAAAACTAAACTTTCTGCAGAACACACAGACCCAGAAATACAAACCAGAATGACATAATCAATCAAAAGACAACAGCCTGACATCATCGTAACAGCTGAAACCATAGGGGAAGCATTTGACTACAACTTAGCAACATTAACTAAAATACAACATTGCAGACTTGAAGAGATTATTATCCAAATCATTAGTTGAGCTTATTGGTTATTCAAAAGCCTAAGTATTGCTCCCCTGTTATCCCAAGTTCACATAACGTAATAGAAAAAATATATTTCCTTCATGATTTACACAAACAATAAAGTAGTTGTGATTCAGATTTCATGCATCTCTATATGTTAAACAATAAACCCTAAAGTTGAGTCAAGAAGCCCAACTGTGACTCCCACAACACCAATTACTAGAAATCTTAAACCCTAAAAAATCAAAAATTCAAAGTAACATAGTTTCAATTTATGATGTGATTCCAACAATCATTAGTGAGAAAAATACAATAAAAAATTAAACCCTAGCAAGAAAGCAGTCAAGAGAGATGAGAAAAGGGTACAACAGAGGAGCCAAGAGTAAGTTACCGGTGCGAGCTTCGATAACCCCCGTTCATGAGTGACCGTCATGTTCTTTGTTAACCTTCGTTCTCGAGTGACCAGTGTGAAAAAGCTTACATAGGACATACAATCGGTAAGGACAAATCGTACAAACTAGAGAGAATCGGTAAAATTTCAGTGTGAATTTTTATTTCTCATTCAGTTAGGGTTGGAAGAATCGGTAAAAAGCTTACATAGGATATACAATCGGTAAGGACAAATCGTTCGCTGTTAGGGTTCGCTGGAGGGGTTTAATCGCAGGAGGGAAAACAAAAAGAACTGAGAACGAAAATAGAAGTCTGAAATTTAATTTTAATTAGACCTTAGACAACGCTTTTGTGGAAAGCGCTGTCTAAGATAAGCCTTAGACAGCGCTTTCCAAAAGCGCTTTCTAAACCCCCACCTTAGACAGCGCTTTTGGTTTTAATTTTTTTTTAATTGAAAGACTTTAAACAGCGCTTTCTCAAAAGCGCTGACTAAGGTCTATATTTAAAAGCGCTTTCATTATTTTTTTAGAACATTTTCCGTGTTTTATTTTTATTTTAACCTTAGACAGCGCTTTCTTTTAAAAGCGCTGTCTAAGATGCGCTGTTAAAAAACCTTTTTGGCATAGTGAATCGTGGGATTTTGTTGACGAATGTACCGAAAGAGCTTTAGTAAGTTGTTTATATTTTATTATTGACTTAAATAGTTTTTTGGTCTATGTAAGTTAGCGAGTTTTTAATTTTGTTCCCTGTCATTTATTTATTTTGGTATGAGTCTCTATATCTTACTTTTGTGTTGGTTTTAATCCCTAAAACTAAAATCCGTAGGAAACCTGCAGATTTTGATTTTAGGGACTAAAACCAACACAAAAAGTGAGATATAAGGACTCATACCAAAAAAAAATTACAAGGACCAAAATCAAAAACTCACTAACTTACAGAGACCAACAGACTATTTAAGCGTTTATTATTTTATTTAAATTAATTAATGTATATGACTAAATTGTTTAAATTATATTTAATTTAATGGCAAATTTGTGGCGTGATTTTCACGTGGCAACTAATTTAATGTTGTTTGTGTCATGAAAATCAGGTGGTTATATATATATATATATATATATATATATATATATATATATATATATATATATATATATATATATATATATATATATATATATATATATATATATATATTATATATATATATATATATATATATATATTATTCTTGTATATAATTAAGTTGTTTAAACTATATTTAATTTTTTTTCTTGTATGTGTAGGAGGACTATCAGACATTGCTCATTGAATTTTGAGTTCAAAATCCTCAATATTCTCCGATAGGTTCATATTTGATTGATTTATGTGTGGATCTTTATTTTTTGGAGTTTAGTAAATGGTGGGAAAGGACCTAATGAGTATTTTTTTGTGTTGCATCTTTAGTCGACAACTACATAATAGGGGATAAAACTTTATTTGAAAGAGTTGCAAATGGGGAAGGAACGTCACGTCCACTACAATTGACACCCGAAATGATGATAATAGTGAGACAATTGACGCTAACTAAGGCGAGACGCGAGACGGAAAACGTGAGGCGGCGATAAATGTTGAAATAGAGGCAATGAAGAAGAAATAATTTGAGATGGATGAGCAAATACGATAATTGCTCTCACAAATGAACTAAGCAAATAATTCAACGGATGACTAAAGATAAAAAAAATAATAAGGATGATGACGTGGATGAAGATTTTATTGATGGTGGTGATTTATTTTATTATTGTTATTTTACTTTTAAATATTAATTTTTGTAAAATATTTCTAATTATTTTTAATTTAATCATTTTTAATTGAAATTTTATTTAAAAAATCATATTTCTAATAATTATTTTAAAATATTTATGTTATTTATTAATTTTGTATTTTTATTAATTATTAAATCTTTTTTTGATAAAAAAATAATCCGCGAAACGGAAATCATGTGGCAAATATATGACATATTTTCATTTTTGTAGTGTGGTAAACACGACGCAAATCTGACAGATATTCCTATTTGTGGCGTGAAATTCACATGGCAAATTTGTCAACCTACCCTGGGCTTCTACTTTGTAGTTGATTAGGTTAACTATGTTCGTAGAATTTTGTGGCGTGAAATTTACGTGACAACGTGTTGCTATGTGAATATTACGTGTCAAAGTTGTTGTGTGATTTTTCACGTCGCTAAATAATAGTTGTGACATAATTTTTTTGTTTGTGGTGTGAAAATCACATGGCTAATGAGAGTTTTTTTGTAGTGTTCCACCTACATAAGTCCAAACAAAAAAAAACTCAATTTATATCATTTTAAAAGAGAAAATAAAAAATAATAACTCAAATTTCTAGATTTAAAACCAGAAAGTGAAGAAAAAATGTTGGAATCCATATATATATATTCAAATTCTTTAAGTAGTTGCATACAAGTACAGAAATACTTTTAACTTTTAAGGTTCATTCCAATTCACATGTTTCAATTACAATTTTTCTGCTTTCTTATTTATTCATTTTGATGATAAAAACTAAGTCATAATTTCATAATTTCACAAATAGACATACAAGATTTCGATTTTTTCATGAATAAGAATGATCGAAGAAACAAGATATAATGATAAAAAAAATGGAAACAAAATTGAATTTTGTTGTCATTGTTAACATCTGTATAGATTTGGATTTGAAATTGGTTGAGAAAAAGAATGGAAATAAATTTGATGAAGAAGATGAAGATAGCAATCAAAACCCACAAAAAAAAAATTTAGTCTAATTTTTGTGTCACTAAATCGGTCATAAAATTTGATCTAAGTCATGTGGCAATCCACATCAGCACAACATAGTCTTATTGATTGACTTTGATTAATAGAATGGACGAAAATGATTAACGTGATTCAGTTTGTATAGTTAAGATACTCAACAGATCTTTTTTAATGATATAATACTAAAATGAACCTCAATTTAAAGATACAGGACGAAAAGGGTATTAGGCCTTTATAAAAACAAAAAGATATGGTATGAATATTCATAGTAAACTTTTTAATTTTATAATTTATTGGTTAACAAATGATTTTGTTTATCGATAGGTACAAACAAATATTGTTACTAGACATCAATTTTAAATTTGATAAATGTGAGTACGGATCAAATACGGATCGTGTATGACCAGATATTTTCCTAAGTAAGTCTTGCGCCATTTTAGGTACATACAGGTACTTCCAAAGATTCTATCATATTTGCTCCGCCTATGCTCACTCCAACCATGGTTTATAAGAGGATTGACTAGTATATGGACTATACTCTGTATGTTGAGGACTTAGGCGATTGATATTGCACAATTAGGAAAATGTACAAGGATACATGAGGTAATATGTTATGATATCACATCCATACATGATTATCACAGCAGAAGGACAACTATGTGTACCAGCTGAGGAGAAAGCCCTTGCAAATGAGATCACAATAGAGGAAGGTAGTGGTGCATGTAGTTTATTCTATGTATGTGTACGCATACAAGACTTGGCTTCAGGGTTACGAATTTCCACATCATTGTTCATGTAATTTTGAAGGAAGACAAGATTTTCTTGCATATTAATAGGTTGAGGAGGATGGGAAATAGTTCATGTGGGACATAATAGAATGTGATCTCTTTAGTATTGTTTGATTATTATTTAGGATGTACTTTGTACGTGCTATTATGGATTATGTATTATGCTTGGGGTGTATTATTATGTATTATTTTCTATATTATTTTGCATGTCTTTTTCTAATCACTACTATGAAAAACACCTATAATCACAGTTGCGAAATACCTATAATAACAGTCGAACAACCGTTGTTAGGTAGGGTGTGATTGTATGTGTGTTACTTACAACCACAATATAGTGCCTGTGGTAGAAAACTGAAAAAACATGTCATCTATAACCACACTTGTTTTAAATACCCGTGGTGAAAGGTCTCTCATCATTTTTTTATTTTTGCCACATGTTTTGTCTGACTACATTGATAACTTTCATCACAATATATAATATTAAATATTTTTGACACAACAACAAGAGCAACAATATCAATAACAAGTCCAACAAGAACAAGAACAAGAACAATAACAACAACAACAAGAACAAAATTAATAACAATAACAATAACAACAACAAGAACAATAGTAAGAACAACAACAAGAACAAAAACAACAACAACAACAACAACAACAACAACAACAATAATAATAATAATAATAATAATAATAATAATAATAATAATAATAATAATAATAATAATAATAATAATAAGAAGAAGAAGAAGAACAACAACAACAACAAGAAAAATAACAACAACAACAACAACAATAATAATAATAATGATAACAACAACAAGAAAAACAACAAGAACAACAACAAGAAAAACAACAAGAGCAAAAAAAAATAGAATCGTTAAACAAGAACATTTTACCTGAGACAACAATAACAACTAACGTTGCTAAGTTGAATCCATGCTTTTCATTCCTTATTCAATTTGGAGAAGAGATTATGGAGTTCTGAAACTCGTTAATGGAAGAAGTGTTTTTGAGTTTCGTTTATGGAAAAGAAATGATGTTTTAAAGTTTGGATTAGTGGAGGAATAATGTTCTTAAATGGAAGAAGTTTGAAGGCAGAAGATGAAGTTTGTCTAAGTGCATTTAGGGGAAAAGTGAATGAACTAAGAGCGTTATATATCTCTAAAAAAAAGAGAAGGCACCATTTTTCACCACGGTTTCCCATGACCAGACGCCACTTTTCACCACAGTTGGAATTCCAACTGTGGTGAAAAGTGGCTTAAAAATAAGTAAAAAACTAAATATGTTGATGCTGAGATTTGAATCCATGACCAGACGCCACTTTTCACCATGGTTAGAATTCCAACCGTGGTTAAAAGTGACGTCTTCCTACTTTTCACCACGGTTGTTATTAAGGACCTTAGTAGAAAGTATTTTAATAAAATAAAATAATATGCAGGCGCCTAAATATCACATATTACTTGGGTTGATTGAATATCTGAGGTAATAATATGTTACAAAAGGTATATTTCATAGTAGTGAATGACATATTATATTATTGTTTATATCTATGTAATTTAAAGTTTCAATCGTTAACAAAAACATATAATATATTGTTGTAAAACATGTTTTTCGATTATACAGTTCAAACACATGTTGAGGGGTGCTTAACATATTCGTATTGCATAATATTAACGTATGTTGAGGTTCTTATCAAGTTTATGAAGGAGAATAGCGATCCAAAATGCAGCGGAATTTAAATTTTTTCTCCTTTAGTGATCCTTAGGAATGGGCATGATCAGTGATAGAATTGTTACCTCTTGTGGCGATTGAAACCTTTGATGCATATCTAAGGAGTGATCACGAACGTTGAATGGTGACAACGCCTCTACTCAGTCCACACGAACGGATTCCTTCAATCTCAGTGCTAGATGCTACGAATGAAGGCGTTGAATGATATACCAAAATCACTTAAGCGCGTGGTACGTTACCATATTTCATATTCTACTTAAGTGCATTGTACCTTACGATGTTCTACAATTCACTTAAGTGCACTGTACCTTATGATGTTCCTTATTTACTATATCTCTCATCAATTTGTCCTTTTGTGTGTGACCCTGTAGGTTTTCGCGGCATTGGAAATTATATTAAATCATGTATTTAACATAATAAACAGTGAGCGGTATCTAGCGACACATCACTGCTACCCAAGACACGACAATGTCATGTGATCTGACAAATTGTTTTGTGATAATACTTGTGTGTACAATTACCCTTTTGCCCTTATGTCTATATTGAACACAAGGCATAGACTATGTCATCCTTGTTCAGTTCAATATTGGGTCCATAGACATTTATCCTGTTACGCAGGATGGACAAATTCCATCTAGGTCACTCATGTCCCTCAACATGCTTCGTGGAGCACTCATTAACTATCTTTATGGTCATCCAGTTACGGACAACGTTTGATCAACAATAAGGCACTCGACTCTACATTTAGGGTCCATAGTGGTTTCAGGTTAAAGGGTGGTATTCACCATTATCACCATGAGAATAACTTATGACACTTTGCATAAGATTCTACATAGTATTCTCATAGCGGGTCAATCCAGTATAAATATTACTCTTAATATTCATACCTATGTTTAAGACTTGATAACTCCTTATCCATGATCCATGAGATGTGATCATCAGTCTATATACATAATAGTCTTAATGCTTTAATGTTATCCCACTTCACAACAAAACTCGACTACGAATACTTTAAGAATAATATCCTTATGTTTAATGGGATCTCATGATCAAGTCACACTTGATACATTAAACGGACTATCTATTCTAGGGACTTTATTAAACAAACACAACAAAGAAAAAAGCCTTTTATTATTAATAAATAATTCGATACAAGTACCAAAAGTATTGGCCTCTATGGCTTACACCAACAGTTTAGACTGTAGAATCTGAACACATTTTGAGATGAGTTTTGGTTGTTTTGGATTCTAAAATTCAAAAGATGCTCATCAGTTAATATCTATTGTATGGTCTATATTGATATGGTATATTTTATGAACTTGAATATGCAAAAACATGTAAAAAAATGAGGAAAAAAATGAAAATTTAGAGAGTTTAAGTATATATTCAAAGGCAAATAGGTCAAATCGAGTAAAATGCAGGGGGTGAAGGGATAACGTTTTGGGTGTAGGGTAAGTTATTCCATCTTTTTTCATCCCTTCAATCTCTTAGAAGCCCTTATTTTATATATAAAAAAATGAAATTCATATTCTAGAATCTAAAGTGTATTTTTGAAATTCTTGGATTCTAGAATTCAAACTCGTTGAAACTAATAAAAAAAATAATGAACATAAAAAATATATCAAATCAAATCATATTCATGAACAAAACAAAAAATACATTAATTAAAAATCTCTATTAAGCATAAATAAGATCATAGATCATACAAACTAATCACTTCCTCATTAGACTCAACCATGCATACCACGATTTCATCACATGTCATGAGATGAGTCAAGCTTGATTAGTCCCTTGTTATGATATAAATAAAATATTCAGGACATGATTCCCACGTCATATTTGTTTTAAAGTTGCATGTTAGTGAACTGAATACGTCTATCATCGTCGATTAACGGATGATGATATTTAATCATTTTTTATTGCTAAGTTCTGTTTGAGAAAAGAGTCGTTGTATGCTTTTAAGAAGTGGTAAAATAGCCATAAACGATGAACGACGAACAGGAAGAGAATCACAAACAGGGATGGCGAATACGAATCCGTCAGAAACTCATAATTCTCAAAATCCGTCAACTAGCAACATAGTGCCTATTTCTTCTTCGATGGGGACAAACACGGGCACAACGTATGCGTCCAAAATAGTTTCGTCTATGGTGAGTTCGATGCCTACGCATTCGATCTCCCATTCTGAACCAATTTTGACTTACGTTGGACCTAGGGGACCTCCTCACACTCCTTCACCAATTAGGGACATCCCAAATAGGCCGTTGGTACCCCCTGGTTTTTCAATACCATTTAGTGGTCGAGAACAGCCGTATGGAATGCCAACTTCAGTGATGGCTAATCTACAGAACATGGGTTCTACTTTTTCGGAACCGGAGGCTAACATAAATTCACCAGTACAAGGGTCCGGGATAAACGCGGGTCGAAACAATCAAGCATTAGGTCTAAGACACCTAGTACAATTACCCACTCTTACCAATAATTATGCGACAGCATGGAGGAAACAGATGGACGAAAGTAATCATGAAATGGTCCAAATGTTAACTCAAAACTTTGGCCACTGTGCTAAATCCTCTAATTCAGAATACAACTCAGTTGAATCAACAGATGGCAACAC
This sequence comes from Lathyrus oleraceus, assembly GCF_024323335.1. NCBI lineage: Eukaryota > Viridiplantae > Streptophyta > Magnoliopsida > Fabales > Fabaceae > Lathyrus > Lathyrus oleraceus. The sequence goes on along the minus strand of NC_066580.1, from coordinate 90,062,617 downwards.
AAATGGCTTGAATGTCTGAGTTTCTTGGTATACCTCAGCACCAACGTCCCCTTCTAGAGATTGGGTAAGAGAGAATCAAGAGCCCACGTTTAAGGAGGACCTCACCATTAACCAGATCCCACAAAAGCAATGGGGAATAGTAGTACCTCCTAGGATCTAACCATATGTACCTAGGGAGCCAAGGGTCTTAATGGTAAATAGGAATCAAAATGTCGATGATATCATACGGCAAGTTCGACATGATGATGTGGCAGCAGATAATAACCTAACAGCTATAGTCGAGAGAATTATGGTTCGAAATGGGGTAAATTTTGGCCTTAGAAGACCAAATTATACGTCGCCTTTAGCAGAATATGTCTTACAGACAGATGCGCCCCTGAGGACCAAAATCCCCAAATTCACCAAGTTTATTGGGGATACTACTGAGTCTATTGTCGAACACATGGCGAGATATATATTCGAAGCTGGAGATATGTCAAATAACGAGAGTCTTCAGATGAAATTTTTTCCAAGTTCTCTTACAAAGAATGCTTTCACATGGTTCACAACTTTGCCCCAGAATTCGATCCATTCATGGAACCAGCTAGAAAGAATGGTCCATGAACAGTTCTACATGGGGAAAACGAAAATAAGTTTGAAAGAGTTGGCTAGTGTCAAACAAAAATTCATTGAGCCAACTGACGACTACCTGAATAGATTTCGACTACTCAAAGTCAGGTGTTTCACGCAAGTACCAGAGCATGAGTTGGTCGAAATGGCCACTGGGGGCCTTGATTATTCGATTAGAAAGAAATTAGATACTCAATACCTAAGGGATATGGCCCAGTTGGCTAACAAAGTTCGACAGGTAGAATGTTTAAAAGAAAAAAAGGCTAGGACGAAGAAAGGTAAAAGGGTAGCCTATGTCGATTTTAGGAAAGATCACGAAGACTCGGGTCATGAAGTTCAAGACTTCGACTATACTGAGTTCGATCTTGCTGAATTGACACAGGGGCCATCATATGTGTGCAAAGTTTTAGCCCCTTCGAACGGGAAAAACCCTGTCGAACCTGAAAAGAATGACAGGTTTCCTAAGAAAACATATACCTTCGACGTTACAAAATGTGACGAAATTTTTTACTTACTGGTTAAAGATGGTCAAATGATAGTACCTCCGGGTGCTAAAGTACCCCTTTAGAACAAAGAAAGAAATGAGGATTTTGTAAATACCATAGTTTTTGGGTCATAAAATGTCTCAATATTTTCTTTTCAGGGATCTGGTGCAGCATGCAATCCAAGAGGGAAGACTCAAGTTCGGTGATAAGCCATGGAGCCAGATGATAATCGACTCCGATCCTCTACAAATTGCCGAAGCTCATTATACTGAGCCAGAGGAGGTGAATTTCATTGAAGTTGCTAATGATTTCTGTATGACCGAAGTTACTGAAGACTTCATCCATAGGCCTGTCATGGTTAAAGTACATGAGTACTCCGAGCAGGAATCTCTTGACGATTTGGCCCTAAGGGGTACAGAGGAAATCAAGAAAGAAAATATTGAACCCTCAGATGTCGAGGATGCTGGAAATTCAAAGTTAGTGATGATCACTTAAGAAACCGTTGATATTTTCATTTGGATGGACAAGGCCACTGACGGCCTTCAAAAACAATTCCAAAAGTTGGCTATTACTGAGGATATCCACATGGAAGTTAATATGGTGGAGGTATCTCGAGAAGTCTCAATGGAAGTCGATGATGAAGGTAAACAAGAGTAATACAACAAGGTCGCCTTCCCTCAGGAGGAAGAAACACTGTCAGACTTCCTCCGAAGGTGCCAAAAGAAGAAATCGGAAGTTATGCTATGCCCCGGTGCAGTGTTGTCTTTGACAAAAGGGAAGCTCATAACCTGGAGGGGGTTAGGAGAGTGAATCACCAAAATGGCCATAAAGCCATCCACAATAATCAAGCGGGTAAGTCAGAAAGGTTCTTTGATCCCAGGAGATATCCTGATCCTAGGCGCCCCATGGTGAAGTTGAATGAAACCAAGTACGCTGGACGAAATTTCCAACCCATGACCTTTAAGCCAATCATCGAAGGATCAGATGGGAAGTGGGTCAAGCAGGCAGAGGGTAGGAAACATGGCCATGGTAAGTGGCAGAACTTCAAGGTTGAAAGGGGTTGATCGCTAGCCTACCGCCAGGAATTTCGGTCCGACAAAAGGACCGCACATGTGTCCGAAAACTATAAAGGAAAGAATCCCATGACGAGGTCCCAGTGGAGAAGAGAACAAAGAAGGCGAAAATCCAAAAGAGAAGTTGGAAAAATGGACCAGGATGAATCAAGTATGAACGTGATGGTGAAGAAAAAGGATGACCCTAACTTCACCAAAAGAGATCCCAAGATTTCAAACAAGAAGGCCAAAGAAAATCAGATGGCTACCGAAGATGAGTTATTAATTGATAACTTCGACTCTGGTTCGGAGGATTCCTTAGACATTTTGGTCGGAGTAGTATCCGTGATGCCCAAAGAATTTGATCGGATCACCGAAGTCGATGATAATGATAGTATTACCGAAAGGGAAATGGCCGCCCACAAACCGACATGTTACTATATAATGAACAATGGTTGTGGCGAGGAGCAAAATGCTTTTTTCGAGAGACCCAGTGACACCATAAAGAGCCATTTGAAACCCCTTTTCATCATCGGAAAATTCGAAAACATCCCAGTTAATAAAATATTGGTAGATTGTGGAGCGACTGTGAATTTGATGCCCCATCGCATGTTGGCAAAAATTGGCAAATATGACACTGATGCCAAACCTCATAATATGGCATTAACCAATTATGAAGGCAAAGTAGGCTCCACCCTGGGGGCTATCCAAGTCGAATTGACTGTGGGAACGGTTACTAGGTCCACAATGTTCATGATTGTGGAAACGAAGGAAAACTACAACATGTTGCTGGGAAGAGAATGGATCCATGGAGTTGGAGTCGTCCCATGTTCGATGCACCAGAGGATTATAATTTGGCATCCAGATGGCATCGTTGAAAATATAGAGGCGAATCAGGGGTATTTTAAAACCCCTATCAATCATGTCGATGGACGCCAATTCGACAAGCACTTAGCCACTATAGCCCCTTGTGATTGGGCTGAGTTTGCGTTCACCCCTGATGACAACGCCTACTATTCCTTATCACTCCATCCCCCACTATGGTTTCCGGTGGGACAGAGAGGTACTGGGCGAAGACAACTTCGGATATTTAGGAGTAGCCGGAATTGACCCCACAGGGTGGGGAAGTGAATTCAATGATAATGACTGAGTTTGCAATGTTAAAGAGGATTTCGGCCTACATAGCCGAAAACAAGCAACAATTGGCCTTATAGGCCGAAGTAAAAAACATGGCTGTCAAAGCCAGTGAAATTTCTCCACCAGTAGGTCCTGGGAAAGACTTTGACCCAAGACCACCTGACGAAGGTCAAGACGAAAAGCAAGACCAGAGGCTTGACGCGATCTACGATGACGAGCCTTTGGGTTTCGAGAAGGACCCGCTAGCGACCAATATTAAGATGTTGGCTCAAGATTCCCTCGAAGAAGTGGACTTGGGAGAGGGGGTAATAAAAAGGTAAACTTACATCAGCGCCAACAGTCATCCTCAACTCAAGATCGAAGTGGTCCAGTTGCTGAGAGAGTTTAAAGACTGCTTCGCATGGGACTACGATGAAATGCCTGGTTTAAGCAGGGAGTTGGTCAAATTGAAACTGTCGATCAAACCTGGAAAAAAGTCGGTGAAGCAGAATCCAAGACGATTTGCCCCAGCAATATTGTTGAAAATCAAGGAGGAAGTTGAAAGACTTCTCTGTTGTATCTTCATTCATACTGCCAGGTATGTCGAATGGTTAGCTAACATTGTGCCAATTGTAAAAAGGAATGGTACGTTAAGGGTTTGCATAGATTTTAGAGATTTGAATACTACAACCCCAAAAGATGAATACTCAATGCCGGTGGCGGAAATGTATGTCGATTCTGCCACAGGTTATGAATATCTAAGCATGCTTGACGGGTATTATGGGTACAATAAAATATTTATTGCCGAAGAAGATGTCCCAAAAATGGCATTTCGTTGCCCTAGAGCCTTAGGCACCTATGAATGGGTAGTGATGCCTTTCGGTTTGAAAAATGCGGGGGCAACCTACCAAAGGGCGATGAATTCGATCTTCCATGATTTCATATAAACTTTTATGCAAATCTATATAGACGATATTGTTGTTAAGTCTATTTCAGGGAAAAGTCATATAGACCACCTTCGAATATCTTTTGAAAGAATGAGAAAATATGGTCTAAAAATGAACCCTCTAAAATGTGTTTTTTATGTGCAGGCTGGGGATTTTCTAGGTTTTGTGGTCCATAAAAAAGGGATCGAAATAAACCAGAATAAAACCAAAGCCATCATGGAAGCGAAAGCGCCATCAACGAAGAAAGGTTTGCAGTCACTGCTGGGCAAGATTAATTTCCTAATGAGATTCATCTCAAACCTTAGTGGGAAGACGCAAGCATTTTCACCTTTTCTTCGACTCGACAAGGAAGTGTTTGAATGGGGGCAAGCTCAGCAAGTGACATTCGATAAGATAAAAGCGTACTTGAGCCATCCACCAATTTGACGCCACCTTGTAGAAATAAAAGCATGAGATTATACATATTTGCATCTGATAAAACCTTAGGGAGCATGTTAGCACAAGAGGATGATAATGGTGTCGAAAGAGCCATTTACTACCTCAGTATGGTTTTAAACGATGCAGAAACTAGGTATAACATGATCGAAAAGTTATGTTTATGCTTATATTTCTCATGTACAAAATTGAAGCATTATATCAAACCTGTTGACGTGTATGTTTCATCTTATTATGATATTATTAAACATATGTTATCCAAACCAATTTTGCATAGTCGAATTGGGAAATGGGCATTAGCATTAACTGAGTTTTCCTTAACATACATGCCATTAAAAGCTGTGAAAGGCCAAGTGGTAGCAGACTTCATAGTCGATCACTCCATTGACGCCGACACTTTAAACTATGTTGAATAAGGGTCGTGGAAGTTATACTTCGATGGATCTAGCCATAAAAATGGCACAGGTGTCGGAATCGTAACTATTTCTCCAAATAAAATTCCAACGAAATTCCAGTACAAAGTAGAAGGCATTTGTTCAAATAATGAAGCTGAATACGAAGCCCTCATAGCAGGACTTGAAATGTTGTTGGAATTGGGGGCAACTCGGGTCGAGATAATGGGAGACTCAGAGTTAGTCATAAAACAGATCACGAAAGAATATAGGTGTGTTAAGGAGAATTTGATCATGTATTTTATAATCGCCAGTGGATTGTGAAAAAAGTTCGAAATGGTTTATATTCAAATTGCATCTGGGTACAAAATTTCGAAGGAAAAGTTGCACAAAGTCATAGAAGTCAGAGGAAAGGTGGTGGCAACCAGATTAACTCCCTTGGATTTGGAAAATACAAGGTTAAGATGTGCTGATGAAGGAAATCTCGAAATATTGGCGATAGACAGTTTGACGGATGAAGACTGGAGAAAGCCAATAGTAGTATACCTGCAGAATCCCATAACATCTACTGATCGAAGAACCAGGTATCAAGCATTGAGTTACGTTCTTTTGGGTTCAGAGTTATTTAAGAAATATCCTGAAGGAATTTTGCTGAAATGCCTTAGTGAGTCAGAGGCATACTTTTCCCTTTCAACTGTACATAGTGGAACATGTGGGGCACACCAAGTCGGTCATAAGATGAAATGGCTCTTATTCCGGCAAGAAGTGTATTGGCCTACTATGTTAAAAGACTGTGTTGAATTCGCGAAGGGATGTCAAGAGTGTCAGGTGCATGCAGGCATACAACATGTCCCTGCAAGTGAATTACATTCTATCATCAAACCATGGCCATTTAGAGGTTGGGATTTGGACTTGATTGGAGAAATTTGACCTCCGTCATCGAGAAGTCAAAGATATATATTGGTAGGAGTTGATTATTTCACAAAATGGATTGAAGCCATACCCTTGCCAAATGTGAACCAAGACGATGTTATCGAATTCATTCAAAAACATATTATTTATAGGTTTGGAATTCCAGAGACAATCACAAAAGATCAAGGATCATTATTTACTGGTCAAAAAATGCAGGAATTCGCCACGGACGTAGGTTTCAAATTGTTAACGTCAACACCCTATTATGCTCAGGCCAATGGTAAACTTGAAGCTTCCAATAAGGTGATCATTGGTTTGATTAAAAAACATGTAGGGAAGAAGCCTAGGAATTGGCACAAGACTCTGGACCAGATTTTATGGGCATGTCGTACGTCCCCTAAAGAGGCTACTAAGTCGACCCCCTTTCGCCTAACTTTTGGCCATAATGTTGTCTTGCCAGTAGAAATTCACCTACAATCCCTAAGGATTCAGAGGCAACATGAACTCCCAACGAAATCATATTGGAGCATGATGTTAGATGAATTGGTCGATCTAGACGAGGAAAGGTTAAATGCCTTAGAATTACTAAGGCAACAAAAGAAAAGAATAGAAGTTTCTTATAATAAGAAAGTGAAAGTTAAAAGCTTCACGCCTGGAGATTTGGTATGGAAAGTGATCCTTCCAATGGATCGAAAAGATAGAGCCTTGGGGAAATGGTCCCCAAAGTGGGAAGGCCCTTTCCAAATTTTGCAGATTTTTTCTAATGGTGTCTATGAGATCGAAGAGCTCAGCTAAGATAGAAGGATTATAAGGATAAACGGGAAATATTTGAAAAATTATAAACCGACAATCCAAGAGGTAAAAATAAGAGACGAGTAATCGCGTAAATGAAGCAAAAGCCAAAATGGTAAAAGTGCCAAAATGGTGATAGTAAAGTCATAAAGCCAGAAGACCAATATGCATTACAAGGAGAAATCCCGTTACATCATCAGACAAATAAAAATAGAATCAAAAGGGAAGGTTGTCCTTAATCTAAAGATACTTGACTTTAAGGAGCTCCAGCCGTTTTTCACACAAAGATCTTTTTGAGCGCAGGAGTTTGACGTCAGATTCAAGCTGTAGAGCGTTTTCGACAAATTCCATGCCAAGTGATAGATCCTGAGCCATCGAAGCCACATCAAATTCCAATAGTTGTTGTTTGTCCTTTTCAGCATCAAAGATTTTGCCTACAATTCTGATATTTGTTGTCTCCAGGAAGCGATGTGGCAATCATGAGCATCGACCTTCTCTTTAATCTTTTGCTTGGTCTGTTCAAACTCCATTATTTTATTGGTATATTCGGTAGCAGCATCCCAAGCTGCAGCCTCAGAACCCGACTTTTTCTCTATTTCCCCTGTAAGGTGAGGTAGCAACTTATGATCTGCAACAGCTTGGTCGATCATAGTCCCTATCTCTAGAATAACGTTCGCCACTTCGGGGGAAGTGTCTAGCAAGTCAACCTGGCTAAGAAGAGCTTTTAGAGTTAAAGGGGCAGAAGGATCAGCCAACAGCAACAGAAACCAGTCACCCTTAAAGACTTTGTCTTTGATTTTAGAAAGGATTTTGCCCACAGGGGTGCTCGAAGGCCGATCTTCTGACACTTAAGTGTTATGACTTTAATCAGAAGAACACTCCCTACAGTTAAGCATCACCTTTAAATACTGAAGTGGCTAACTTCGCTTCAAGATATCCAACTTTTCTGCAGAAAGGGCACCAATGCTACTCGACGAGACCCCAACCATTAGATTGTCATCCATCATAGGGGTTTGAGTTCGAGCATGTTCTCCACCTGCACTGGCTCTTCCTTCTGTTTGGCCTTCGACATTATCAGGGTTAGTCGCCAGATTTCCTTCAGCCGCTTCCTCTACAACCATGTCTCGACGCACCATCCTTCGCCCTGAGGCTCATTCATTCCTTCAGCTGTATGTAGACCAGCCCCAAAGGTTTCCTCATCCTTAGCTAGCTCATCCTCAACCATAGGGACTGGATCGCCTTGAGCCTCATTTTCTTTGCTCGAATCAGTTTTGTGACCAGAGTCACTGGTATGAGAATGCTGAGTAGTGGTTTTTGGTGGCGAGGCGTCGAGGTCACTGGTTGGAGGCTGATTAATCTCTCTTATGGACCTATTTTCAGAGGATGATCGATAGGTAGGTTCACCAACGTTGTTCAAAACATCAGGCACAAAGGTAGGTTTGGAGGAAGTAGTTTTCTTGGGAAGAATGATAATACTCACATCACCCTAAAATCAATACAATCAGAAGGTATAAATGACTAAAAGAGGCAAACAAGTTAAATAAAGTGAAGAGAAGTGTGTGGTACCTTATAACCTTCGACCCCGGGGCTAGAATTGTCGCTCTCACTTTGAGCCGCTGCTACTCTTGTCATTTCCTCAGGAGTAGGTTCTTGGATAACAAGTTCAGTGGGCCTTTTTCTTGGAAGTTTGATTGTCGGTTGACTCGAAGCATCGGTGGGTTTCGGTTGTAACTTCGTCTTTCTAAAAGTGAGGTCAAGAACAGGCGACATGTCATCTTCGTTAGAATCTACAATAATGGGGGAAGCAACAGGTTTTTGGATTTTTAGGGGACTCTGTAAGACCCTAATTTTGACCCTAAGATCCCTCATGGCATCATGTTATTGCACAAGTGCATTGCCTCAAGGATCATAGCATGTTTGGCTCCTTAACCCTAGGGTTGGGACTTGTGTGAGTGTTTTGAGACCACCAAGCATGCTTGTATTGTATATTATTGCTTTTCTTATTTGATTACTAACCAAAAGCACAAAAATATGTCACTAACTCTTTTTGTTTTGAAGCTCAAGTGATCATGTGCTCCAATGCTCCTAGGAGGCTTCTAAGCCCAATGAAATGGCTAGATGAAGATGAGAACAAGCATGAAAATGGTACACAAAGCTCCTAATCATCATATATGTCTCCCAAGTATCTAAAATTTCCAATTTGATCAAGATAACCCAAAGGGCTTGATGATTGTTTCCCAAGGAAACCCTAATTCAACTGTGCTTTGACTGTGCCTTGCCCATGAAGCAATCTCAACCTCTGATCAAATTTAATCAAGGGAAGTTATTTCATTAATCATTTTATGCATATGTGAGCCTATTTGAGGCCCATCAGTCATTCATTCATCAAGACTGGAAGTTTGGCCTTGAAAAGTTGACCAGTCAAGTCATCTGACTAAACTGAGGATCACTGAGATATAACTTTTGATGTGTTTGTCAAATGAAGATGACCCCAAGAGCACAAATAGTCTTAAGAACCATATGAACAACTTTCATGTTCATCAAAAATCCATTTGAAACTTGGAAGGTAATCATTCATTTCAAAACATTATAGGTCATTTTGATTGAAACCCTAATTTTGGGTCAACTTACCAAGGGCCTAACTTCCTTAATTTTTATGATTTTGAGGTGATACCAAATGAATTGGAAATATTGATATGTCTAATTAAAATGTTATGTTGTACAAAATTTCATAATCCTAAAAGAAGTACATGTGATAATACAAAATATTATAGGTCATCTTGGACCTAATTCATTAAATTTGAAAAAGTACCCAACTTCAAATGCCCATAACTTTGTCATAGAAAATCTAAATGATGCAAACTTTGAGTCTAAATTGATCATCTTGAAAATATATACAACTTTGACGTTGGAAGTTGTTTCATTTGAAGCTTGCATCATAAAAACAGAGGGGTTTGATTAGGCTTGCTTTTGGTGAAAATTTTCAAATGTGACTTAAACATGTTTTGTACTTGGATTTTCTAGGCCAGTTTTCATTAATTTCCAGATGAATTTTTGCCCAACATGACTTTTGTTCCTTATTTCAAGGGATCTCCAACCATTACTCACAATACTCTTTTGGACTTACCATTTGAGAGTTTCGAATTCATTTCCATTTAGGTGCATTTTGGTATTTCATGTTTAACTTGGTATGCAAGCTGATTCCATTTCATGTACACGTCCAAATCCTATCCATATGAACTCAGCATGATTTTGCAGCCATCATTGGGCCTTCCACACGCCTGTACAGGCCCATGCATCCAATTTCAATTTGCCATGCACATGAGAGAAGTGTGATCATTTGAGACTCTCAGCTATAAATAAAGGTTCCCTCTCATTCATTCATGAACCTTTTGGAGATCTGAATTGCTGCAGCATTGAAACCATAACCATACCAAAGGAATTTTTCAGAAATTTTTCTCACTTTCGGGCTTGAAATTCAGCATCATTAGCTAATCTTCAAAGCTTAATTCCTTAGCCTTTCACTTCCACTGCATCCCTAGAGCAAAAAGGAGCCAAGATCTTCAAGGATTCGTGGCCTGAAGTGCTTCAATTCAGAGGTATACATTCAAACTTTTTGGATCTAGAACTCTCAATTCAATGTAGTATCCTTGTGTTTGTGTGGTTTTCTGAAGTCCTCAAACTCGAGGCAAGCTTGTGATGCTTTCAATTTTCCATTTCATGAACTTTCAGTTTGAATACCATGATCTTCTCCTTCACATTTCTCTCAATATAGGAAGAGTGAGGAAGATCCATGAATACAGTGATGATCTCCATCACACGAGCTTCATTTCCATGTCCTTATTTTCTATTTTCATTAAAAAAAATCTTTGCAACTGGTGGCCGGAAGTGGTTGTCTCACCGGAGAAGATGGTGGTTTCCACCACCATCACCACGTATGTCACTCTTGGCCTTTGGATCATGAGTTCAGGATCTAATCTTGGTCATTCATTGCGTTTACTTTATTTAATTCATGTTGTCACGCGTTTGACTCAAGCACACCATGCGCCCTCACATCTGGACCGTTCTTGGATGCCACGTCAATTAATGAGCTCCATCCTATGGCGCTGGTTTTTCCATTTATTCTATTTTCATTTTATTTTCAGTTAATTCCTTTTATTTTTAAAAATTCATAGAAATTTCATTTGAAGTCATAAAAATATGAGACAAACTCCAAAAAATTTCTTGAAAAATCTACTTTCATATTTTGATTTTTAATTATTTTTGTGACTCCATTTGATATTTTTCATGGATTATTTGATTTTTAATAGTTCTAATTCATTTTAAAATACTTTCTGACTTTTCAAAAATCCAAAAATATTTTCATAGCATCTATGGATCATGATAAGTCAATGAAAAATAGTCTCATCAATTTCTTATTTGATTTGAGATTTATTTGAGATTTTAATTCATATTGTGCTATTTTTGTTGGTTTTTTAATTGTTTTTAATTACTTTCTGGTTTCAAAAATTGTTGAGAAAATTAGTCAAAGTTTGTTTGACCATGTTGGACCTATGAGAATTTAATTGGACTTGTTGAAGTTGATTTGAATTGAATTTGAGGTTTGACCTTATTTGTTTATTTTTTATTTGCATTTTATTTTAATTCAAAAAATACCAAAAAATTATTGTTGACTCTTTGACTTGTTATCTTCATTTCTCTTCTGTTTAATGTTGATTGATGATGATTTGACTCATATTTGATCAATTGGATTTAATTGTGGTCTTCTTTTCCCCTCCCTTTCATCTTCATCCCTTTCTTTCCATCAATGGCCAGTGAGTTAAAGTCTTATGGTTGGTCTTGACAAATGAGAGGTTTAACCTTCTTTGATCCAAACCAAACTCAACTTGATCCATGATCAAGTGAGTTGTTTTGTGTCAAAGATAGGTTGCTTCTTGGTCAAGCAAATAACTTAAAGTCAATACAAGGCCCTTCCCCTTTTGTTTTGGCATGGCAAGATTATGAGCTTGGCTTACTAGTCATGATCTCTAACTTGTATTCTTTGCCTATATTTTTATTGACCGGCCTCAGATAGGTGTGCCTACTACATTAGTCCACTTACGATTGCTTAATATAGCGCTACATTGTCTTATGACAAGCTAACGTAACCTCACTAATTACTAACTTTAATTTGAGCATTTAATTTTTTGTCATTTACTTTTAATGTCATTTATTTCTTTCTCATTATTCATACTGATTTTTACTTTGCTCACTTGAGCACATATTTTATGTTTATGTTATTTTTCTTTTGCTCATTTGAGCCCATTATTGTATATAAATATATTGCTATCTTGTGTTTGCTTTGTGTTTTTTTTTTGTGTGAACCAAATGCAAAAAGGAGAAAGGACTTAGAATTAGGATTTACCTATGCTTAAAGGAGTTCAAGAGCAACTAGGCCTCCTGCCTTTAGAATGCAAAATCTTGTTGAAGAGCAACTAGGCCTCATGCCTTTAGAATGCTAAAATTCAAAGTTGACCTCAAAGGACTTCTCCTCAAACTTTTTCTTTGTCCATTCCCTTTATTGTGTTGTGAAATTTTTGATGTTTTCTTTTCTGTGATAGGGATCCCCCCTTGAGATTGTGAAAAGAGGACCATTGTCATGAGTAGCTGTTGCGGTGTATTCGTCACTTTATGATTTATTGACTAAATCAAAAGCAAAGCATACAAAGAATCGAGTCGCCACCGCACTTTTATTTATCCTAAGGAATGGCTAAAAAGCGAACAAAAGCCTAAGAAGTTTTACACATAGAAAACTAATGAAAAGATCAGAGAATCTGGGTAAGGGGGTTAATTATGCAATGGGAAGGTGTTAGTGTAACACCCCGAATTAAATAAGAGGATTATTTAATTAAGTTAATAATATATTTAATAATTTAATTAAATAAATTGAATTATTGGACTATTATTATTATTATTATTATTATTTGGAATAATAATTAGTGGAAAATATATAAGTTGGAATAAGAGAAAAAGGGTTCATTGTTGGTAAAGAGTTTTCACGTGAAACAGAGAAGCGGCTGAAAGGTGAAAAGTGGAGAAAGAGCAAAGGTTGAAGAACGGAAAAGCTTGAAGCTTAGAGACTGCCGGATTATCTCTGGTAAGGGGGGTTTATCGTCGTTTAATGGGTATTATAGATTAACATGTAATGGGTAGTGATAAACCGTGGAATTGACCCTAATTGGGATTTAGAATGCTGAAATATTGTGATGAATAAGTTGTATTAAAGCTGTAATTGAGTCCGTAATTGTGTGAGTCGTGTTCCCCCGAACGTATAGCTTTTTACGGAAATTGAATCGGAGGTCCGGAAGTCCTCCAACGGCGGAAAATGCGGAGAACTCTGCATTCTGCCTTGTGTTAGCGCAGGAACTGCTGTTTTGTCTGCGTTAACCGGTTAACCCAGGGCGTTAACCGGTTAACACTGTTATATTTTGTGAAAATGTGCTGTTTTGCCTGCGTTAACCGGTTAACCCAGGGTGTTAACCGGTTAACACTGTTGCGTTTTGCCAGAAAATGTATTTTTGTCCTGCGTTAACCGGTTAACCCAGGGCGTTAACCGGTTAACACTGTTGGAAATTAGAAAAATTGGTATTTTAATGTTGTGAACGTAATTGGTGATTGGCCTATTTTAGTTGATTGTGAGGAATAATTTTGTTGGGTTTATGTTATGAAATGTTGATCCAAATATGTGGATCAGTTGTGTTAAAGTTGTTGAAAATACTGAGTTGGAGGCTTGATGAGCCAAAGTTGATTATAAGTTGATTTTTGTTGAAAACGTTGTTGTGTTGATATTATTATTATGTTGTTGACAGTTTAAAGTCGTGTATGCCATGTACATTCATATGCATTAAGTCGGAGCTTTGCTCACACCATGTTGGCCTGGATTGGCAAAATTTTAAGTTGAAAGTTGAAGGCTTATGCCTTGATGCCCACTAAAATGGCAATGATTTTAAGTTGGGAGTTTTACTCCGAATGGTACCACATGCATGACGAGTCGAGTCTCATTAGAGTTGCATTCTGTTGGTTTGTTGTATGTGTATCAGTGGTATTGATCTTGAGTATGTATATGAGTTGTGCTGATATTGGGTGATTAATGAGTTAAATTACTTAACATAACATGATAATTTATAATGTTTGTTACATCGATTGAGGAACTCACCCTTACAATTATTTTTCAGGTAACGAGCAATGAGTTGAGTAGAAGCTAGTGCTTGGAGTCTAGTGTAGTCACCGTAGTGGGTCATGCTCTGATAGATGTAACATCGGGACGGGATGTTTTAATTGTTTATTGTCGGTTGTTGAACCATTTTTCATGTAATACGTTATATGTTTGTGGAATGGTTGAGTTGATTTATATCCGCTGCGAATTATGCAAAGCTGTTATTTTGATTAAATAAAGAGCATGACAGTTATTATGGGTTTGAAGTAGTTGTGTGACACCCTTGGTGCATATTTACTCTGATTGATATGTTGTTATTTTAATTATATATTTGGGGTATTTTAGAAGGGTGTTACATTAGTGGTATCAGAGCAGGTCGGTCTGTCCGGCCAGTTGTCGTGTCGTTACTGTCTAACAATTGTGTATTGTTACCAATCTAACTTTAAGTTGTGTTGTATTGATAAGTTGAAATGGCTGGAAGGAATGACGCTGCAATGGCTGCCGCAATGCAAGCAATGGCACAAGCGGTGCAGAACTTGCCAAATGCTGGTGGGGATGCTGGATCACGTAGCTTGGCGACTTTTCAAAGAGAGAATCCGCCGGTGTTTAAAGGGAAGCATGATCCAGATGCAGCCTTGGGATGGTTGAAAGAGATTGAGAGAATCTTCCGTGTTATGGATTGCACTCCAGCTCAGAAGGTTCGGTATGGTACTCACATGCTAGCAGTCGAAGCTGATGACTGGTGGCTAGAGACTCACGAGAGGTTGACCGTGGCAGGTGAAGACATTACTTGGGATGTATTCCGTAGGGAATTTCTGAGAAAGTATTATCCGGAAGATGTCCGTGGTAAGAAGGAAATCGAGTTCCTTGAGCTGAAGCAAGGAAACATGTCTGTCACTGATTATGCTGCGAAATTTGTGGAGCTGTCCAAATTTTATCCTCATTACACTGGTGCGGGTGCTGAATTTTCAAAGTGCATCAAGTTTGAGAATGGATTGCGCTCTGAAATTAAGAAGGCTGTTGGGTATCAGAAGATACGCATTTTTACTGAACTGGTTGATAGCTGCAGGATATTTGAAGAGGACAATAATGCTCATTACAAGATTGTCAGTGACCGCAAGGGAAAGCAGCATCAAAACCGTGGCAAGCCGTATGATGCTCCAGTGGGAAAAGGGAAACAAGGAGCTGCTCCGGCTCAGAGGACTAGTAGGGGAGGTGCTCCTGCTGGTATAGTTTGCTTCAAATGTGGTCAGGCTGGTCATAAGAGTAATGTATGCACTGCTGAAGTAAAGAGATGTTTTCGTTGTGGCAAGACTGGTCATGCAATGGCTGATTGCAAGCACAAGGAAATGATTTGTTTTAATTGTGGCGAAGAAGGGCATATTGGAAGTCAGTGTCAGAAGCCAAAGAAATCTCAGACTGGGAGGGTGTTCGCATTGACCGGAACTCAAACCTCCTGTGAGGACAGACTTATCCGAGGTACATGTTTCATATATGGTACTCCTTTAATTACTATTATTGATACCGGTGCTACCCACTATTTTATTTCTGCTAACTGTGCTCGAAGACTGGGTTTAAAATTGTCCGCTTTGGATGGTGAATTGATTGTTGAGACCCCAGCTAAGGGATCAGTAACTACTTCTTTGGTATGTTTAAAATGTCCTTTGTTGATCTTCGATAAAGATTTCTATGTTGATTTAGTATGTTTGCAGTTGGATGGGATGGATGTAATTCTTGGTATGAACTGGTTAGAGTATAATTATGTTCATATAAATTGTCATCATAAGTCGGTGAGGTTTTCCACTCCTGAAGAGGAAGGAGTTGACTTATTACCTTTCAGAGAATTGCGAAAATTGAGGGAAGAGGGAGCTCAGATGTTTTCTTTGATGGTGACGTTGTCGGTTGAAAGTAAAGCTAAGATAGAGGAACTGTTAGTGGTGAAAGAATTCCCTGAAGTTTTTCCTAATGAAATTCCTAGTGTGCCGCCAGAGAGGGAAGTTGAATTTACTATTGATCTGGTACCTGGTACTAGGCCTGTTTCGATGGCACCGTATAGAATGTCGGCATCTGAATTGTATGAATTAAAGAAGCAATTGGAAGACTTACTTGAGAAGAAGTTTATAAGACCAAGTGTGTCGCCGTGGGGAGCTCCAGTGTTGCTAGTAAAGAAGAAAGAGGGTAGTATGAGGCTTTGTATTGATTATAGACAATTGAATAAAGTAACGATCAAGAATAAGTATCCACTACCGAGGATAGATGATTTGATGGACCAATTAGTGGGTGCTTGCGTGTTCAGTAAAATTGATTTGAGATCGGGCTATCATCAGATCAGAGTGAAAGATGAAGACATCCAGAAGACAGCGTTCAGAACTCGGTATGGACATTATGAGTATTCTGTGATGCCTTTCGGTGTGACTAATGCGCCGGGAGTATTTATGGAATACATGAATCGTATTTTCCATACTTATCTGGATCATTTTGTGGTAGTATTTATTGATGATATTTTGATTTACTCTAAGTCCGAAGGAGAGCACCAGGAACATTTGAGATTAGTATTGGAGGTTTTGAAAGATAAGAAATTGTATGCGAAGTTGTCCAAGTGTGAGTTTTGGTTAAGAGAAGTCAGTTTTCTCGGCCATGTAATTTCAGGAAAGGGTATTGCTGTAGATCCTTCCAAGGTAGAAGCTGTATTGCAATGGGAAACTCCTAAGTCGGTTACCGAGATTAGAAGCTTTTTGGGATTAGCTGGATATTATCGAAGATTTATTGAAGGATTTTCTAAGTTAGCACTTCCGTTGACTAAATTAACTTGCAAAGGTAAAGCTTTCGTGTGGGATGTTCAGTGCGAAGAGAGTTTTAATGAATTAAAGAGGAGATTGACGTCGGCGCCGATTTTGACTTTGCCAAATCCGGGGGAACCGTTTATAATTTACTGTGATGCTTCGTTGATGGGTTTGGGAGGTGTGCTCATGCAAAATAATAAAGTAATTGCTTATGCGTCGCGACAGTTGAGAATTCATGAAAAGAACTATCCTACGCATGACCTTGAACTTGCTGCTGTAGTGTTTGCGCTAAAACTTTGGAGGCATTACCTTTATGGTTCCAGATTCGAAGTTTTCAGCGATCATAAAAGTTTAAAGTATCTATTTGATCAGAAAGAGCTGAACATGAGACAACGTAGGTGGTTCGAATTGCTTAAGGATTATGATTTCGGTTTGAATTATCATCCAGGAAAAGCAAATGTTGTGGCCGATGCTTTAAGTAGAAAGACCTTGCATGTGTCAGCAATGATGATTAAGGAGTTGGAATTAATTGAGCAATTTCGGGATATGAGTTTGGTTTGCGAAGTAACACCGCAGAGTGTGATGCTAGGAATGCTAAAGATTAATAATGATTTTATGGATAGTATCCGAGAGGCGCAGAAATTGGATGTGAAATTAGTAGATATCCTTAATCGTTGTGGTCAATCAGAGAAAAGTGACTTTACGGTTGATGCGAGAGGTGTGTTGAAATTAGGGGAAAGAATTTGTATTCCTGACGATGCAATTTTGAAGAGAAGTATTCTAGAGGAGGGTCATAGAAGCAGCTTGAGTATTCATCCAGGAGCTACTAAAATGTATCAGGATTTAAAGAAATTATTTTGGTGGCCCGGAATGAAAGAAGAGGTGGCTCGTTTTGTGTATGCGTGCTTAACTTGTCAGAAGTCGAAGATTGAGCATCAGAAGCCTGTTGGGTTGATGCAACCGTTGGACGTTCCAGAATGGAAATGGGATAGCATTTCTATGGACTTTGTAACGGGGCTGCCTGCTACCTTACGAGGGCATGATTCGATTTGGGTGATCGTTGATAGGCTCACGAAGTCGGCTCACTTCATACCTATTAACATCACTTACCCAATTGCGAAGTTGGCAGAGATTTACATCCGAGTAGTTGTAAAGTTGCATGGTGTTCCTCTGTGTATTGTGTCGGACAGAGATCCGAGGTTTACATCGGGATTTTGGAAAAGTCTGCAAGATTCGTTGGGATCTAAGTTGAGGTTGAGTTCGGCATACCATCCTCAAACTGATGGCCAAACTGAGAGAACTATTCAGTCATTGGAAGATTTACTGAGGGCTTGTGTTCTTGAACAAGGAGGTTCGTGGGACACTTATCTTCCATTGATCGAGTTCACATACAATAATAGTTACCATTCTAGTATCGGAATGGCGCCTTTTGAAGCATTATATGGCCGTAGATGTAGAACTCCGTTGTGTTGGCACGAATCTGGTGAGAGTGTAGTACTTGGACCAGAGTTAGTTCGAGAAACTACCGAGAAAGTGAAGTTTATCCGGGAGAAGATGAAAGCTTCTCAGAGTAGGCAGAAGAGTTACCATGACAAGCGGAAGAAGGATTTAGAATTTCAAGCTGGTGACCATGTGTTTTTGAGAGTCACGCCTGTGACCGGAGTTGGGAGGGCTTTGAAGTCTAAAAAGCTCACTCCTCGCTTCATTGGTCCGTATCAAATCTTAGAACGGGTTGGAAGAGTTGCTTATCGGATGGCATTACCACCTAATCTTTCGAATTTGCATGATGTATTCCATGTGTCGCAGCTTCGGAAGTATATCTCAGATCCGTCTCATGTGGTTAGTATGGATGATGTGCAAGTGCGAGATAATTTAACAGTAGAGACAAAGCCTGTGCGAGTTGAAGATCGTGAAATAAAGACTCTTCGAGGAAAAGAGATTGGGTTGGTTAAAGTCGTTTGGTTGGGAGCTGCAGGCGAAAGCATGACATGGGAACTTGAGAGTCGGATGAAGGAGTCTTATCCAGAGTTATTTGCTTGAGGTATGTTTTCGAGGACGAAAACTCTTTTAGTAGGGGAGAGTTGTAACACCCCGAATTAAATAAGAGGATTATTTAATTAAGTTAATAATATATTTAATAATTTAATTAAATAAATTGAATTATTGGACTATTATTATTATTATTATTTGGAATAATAATTAGTGGAAAATATATAAGTTGGAATAAGAGAAAAAGGGTTCATTGTTGGTAAAGAGTTTTCACGTGAAACAGAGAAGCAGCTGAAAGGTGAAAAGTGGAGAAAGAGCAAAGGTTGAAGAACGGAAAAGCTTGAAGCTTAGAGACTGCCGGATTATCTCAGGTAAGGGGGGTTTATCGTCGTTTAATGGGTATTATAGATTAACATGTAATGGGTAGTGATAAACCGTGGAATTGACCCTAATTGGGATTTAGAATGCTGAAATATTGTGATGAATAAGTTGTATTAAAGCTGTAATTGAGTCCGTAATTGTGTGAGTCGTGTTCCCCCGAACGTATAGCTTTTTACGGAAATTGAATCGGAGGTCCGGAAGTCCTCCAACGGCGGAAAATGCGGAGAACTCTGCATTCTGCCTTGTGTTAGCGCAGGAACTGCTGTTTTGTCTGCGTTAACCGGTTAACCCAGGGCGTTAACCGGTTAACACTGTTATATTTTGTGAAAATGTGCTGTTTTGCCTGCATTAACCGGTTAACCCAGGGTGTTAACCGGTTAACACTGTTGCGTTTTGCCAGAAAATGTATTTTTGTCCTGCGTTAACCGGTTAACCCAGGGCGTTAACCGGTTAACACTGTTGGAAATTAGAAAAATTGGTATTTTAATGTTGTGAACGTAATTGGTGATTGGCCTATTTTAGTTGATTGTGAGGAATAATTTTGTTGGGTTTATGTTATGAAATGTTGATCCAAATATGTGGATCAGTTGTGTTAAAGTTGTTGAAAATACTGAGTTGGAGGCTTGATGAGCCAAAGTTGATTATAAGTTGATTTTTGTTGAAAACGTTGTTGTGTTGATATTATTATTATGTTGTTGACAGTTTAAAGTCGTGTATGCCATGTACATTCATATGCATTAAGTCGGAGCTTTGCTCACACCACGTTGGCCTGGATTGGCAAAATTTTAAGTTGAAAGTTGAAGGCTTATGCCTTGATGCCCACTAAAATGGCAATGATTTTAAGTTGGGAGTTTTACTCCGAATGGTACCACATGCATGACGAGTCGAGTCTCATTAGAGTTGCATTCTGTTGGTTTGTTGTATGTGTATCAGTGGTATTGATCTTGAGTATGTATATGAGTTGTGCTGATATTGGGTGATTAATGAGTTAAATTACTTAACATAACATGATAATTTATAATGTTTGTTACATCGATTGAGGAACTCACCCTTACAATTATTTTTCAGGTAACGAGCAATGAGTTGAGTAGAAGCTAGTGCTTGGAGTCTAGTGTAGTCACCGTAGTGGGTCATGCTCTGATAGATGTAACATCGGGACGGGATGTTTTAATTGTTTATTGTCGGTTGTTGAACCATTTTTCATGTAATACGTTATATGTTTGTGGAATGGTTGAGTTGATTTATATCCGCTGCGAATTATGCAAAGCTGTTATTTTGATTAAATAAAGAGCATGACAGTTATTATGGTTTGAAGTAGTTGTGTGACACCCTTGGTGCATATTTACTCTGATTGATATGTTGTTATTTTAATTATATATTTGGGGTATTTTAGAAGGGTGTTACAGTTAGGCACCCAAAACGTCCTAGGTACTCCTAGGGAGCCCTTTTCACACTTGTTGTACGGAATGTTTATTTGTTTATGACATATTGTGCAAACAATGATGGAAGGGATGAGAAAAGAATATACAATTTTTATTGTTTTTGTGTTTGAACGGATGAACCCGTTGCCTACGTACCTTCCATGAAAGGTAAGGATCAAAACGCCGTAGTTCGGCTAAAAGATTTCCAAAATATGAGTGGGTTCATATTAGAACAAAAGCCCTAAGGTCTTTTGTTATCCACGGGAGAAAAATCAACCTTATACAAACAACGAGTCCACCATGTGAGAAAAGCTTCGACTTGCTAGTGAGGGGTTAACCCTATAATAAGCAAGGAAGTCTTATAATTCAATCACTAAGGACAAAAAGGTGAGATTAACATCAACCAACTAGGATAAATCAAACCTATGGCTAATGTATGAAAACTTATCAAGAATGGACAAAGCCACAAAACAATTGAATGAGTTGGATTAACCAATTAGAGTTTATTCACAAAAAGTGGTCAAGGTATGATTAGAATTCAATTCAAAGAAGTGTTATGAAATGGAGTTTGAAAAATCAAAGGCCTAAAGCCTAGGTTTCTAATTTGAAAAGAGATGAGAATGTTTGCACAATATTTGTCAAAGTTTTTGAATTAACATGTAAAAAGGGAGTTTTGAAAACACACACAAAAATGGAAGGGTGAGGAAGTAAAACTTCTTAGATGTTCACCTCTTGAAATCATATGGAAGATGATTCAAGTGTGTCCTTCGGAATAGGCAACAATGCAAATAAGCAAATGAGCAAAGCAAGGTGATACCGGATGCCAATCAATGGACTTACACCAATCTCACAAACAAAGGTGGATACCGGATACCAATCAATGGATTTACACCAATCTCCTAAAACAAACATGGATATCAGATGCCAATAAATGGACTTATACCAACCTCCTAAAGCAAAACAAAACATGGATATCAGATGCCAATCTATCTGGGCTTATTCCAATCTCCTAAAACAAAACAATGATACCAGATGCCAATCAATGGGCTTATACTAGTCTCACACCATATCATTGGAACAACTGCCAAGTAATGGACTTATGCTTGTCTCCTCCATGGACAAAGCAAAAATGCTATAAAGCAAAGCTTATGAAATGATATACAGATGATGATGATAAATGCACAAAGGCACACTCAAGCAACTATGCACAGATGAATCAAGTAATCAGACAAACAAGTCAATTAGCACACACTATATACAAGCAATTAGGCTCAAACAAGGTTAGACTTTCCAGTCAACTGGAATGGGGTAAGTTGTGCTCTTAACCTTAACATTGAGAGTTAAGGTGAAGCAGATGAAATGGAGATGAGGGGTGTGCCTCATAGCTCTTATCCCTGGCCTGGGAGAGCATTGAATAATAGAAGGTGTGGGAGTTCAGAAAGTTGGAACTCTCTCCACAAGTGAATGACTCTATAGATCTTGGGTTAATATCCACAATACATCAACATGTTATGTGAGCAAAGGGATGACACACTGAATAGTAGGAGATGGACTACACATCTCTTTTATCTACCAATTGCCTAATCTGAGGACTTTTCCTGCTTGGCACAAAGAGTAAACAATCACAAGCATTGCCTCTTAAGGAGGACTTCAGACAGGTGCCTGACCACATAACAGGCCAGGTCTTCCAGACTACATGAAGGAGAGAGGTTATACCTAAGTGGTTAAGCGACCAAGCAAAAGCAAGTTCAAAAGTGAACTTAAGCAACTAATGTACCTGTGGAAACATCAAACAAATCAGTATAACTATACAGACAAACAACCAACAGTTAATATCAACAGTCAAACCTAATAAGCACAATGTGTAAGCCAAAAGTCAAACTCAAAAGAGTCAACATCAACCTACAAAACACACATTAGTAGTCAAAAGCAAATATCAAATGCTCTCAAGATGAGGCGTCATCAATTGTGTAACTTGAATGTGTAACCTGAAACAAAGCTTCAAACATGAGAGGCAAACCACTAGGTCAAAGCCTAGGGTCAAAGATGGAGAAAAAATTCAAAACAGAAGCTCAAATTTGACATGATGAAACTTCAAACAATTATTGACACATAGCAAAAAGTCTCACATCAATATCATTTACCAAATGCATTTTATGATCAATTGAAGTTCAAGGCAATTTTAAAGTGCAAATGTGATCAACCAGAATGAAAAATCTCAATTAAATCAGAAATGATTCACAAAAATCTGGGAAAATTCATGTATATTCAAGACATCTCATATGATCAGCATGCAAAAAATCAAAACAATTGAGCATCATTTGATAGGGTAAACACATAGCACAAGATGAACAAGCAAAGGTGTGACACAAATTGTCACACCTACTTAGAAAATTCACAAACCAGAAACCACAAATGATAAAAATGCAAACTCAACACCAAAATGTCAAGGAATGAATCTAGTTTCAACATGTAAATTTTCAGATTCATAGGATTAACAACCATCATTTCACAAAGGAAAAGGCAAGCAATGTTCAAAATGCACACACATACAAGAACACTAGGCAAAAATAAATCCAGGCCAGGCACAACTTTGATTTTCATGTTGATAAAAAACTAGAGAGAAAAAGAAAACCATAGCAAAAATCCCCATATTTTTTGGATCATTTTCTGATTTGTTATGATTTTTTTAAGATGAAAATGAAAAATGAAATAAAAATTGAATAAGAAAATGAATTAAAAGGATTTAATATTAATTAATTTGAATTTGGTGATTTGGCGCCAGCTGCAAACGCAGCGTTTCACTTAAAGGGAGCGCTAGCCAATCAGAAGGCCAGCATGTGAGCGCCATGCATCCAATCAACATAAACCCTAGCGTGAACATACATAAACAGATTTGCGTGGCCAAAGGTACACCGAAACCGTTGCCAAAAGTACTGAACATCATCTCTTGAAGAGCAGCTTTGTGATTCCACGCGTTCCAGGCCTTGCAGTGCTTAGATCTTTCTCTAGCAAGCTTGTGGAGTGGATTGGATGAGGTTTGGATGTGCAATTGGCTTTGATTCAACAGATTTTGCAATTCACCATTGTTGTGTTCTTGCTTTGAGCAGCTCCAAACTTGCACGAATTCAAGTGGTTCTTGCTTGAATATTGATCAGTGATGATGCTAGATGATGAATGAGGCAAGGAAATGCAACTCGATTTGAAGAAATTGAGAGAGAAAATGAGAGAAAAATTTGAGCAAAAATTCTAGATCTGAGATTTGTGAAGTGTGCTTATGATTTTCTGTTAGGGTTTTGGTTTAAATACTCTCTACTAATCACCCTCTAAACATGATTAACCAATTGGTAATGGAAATGATTAAAATGGAGGTGTTTTGACAAAATGGGATTTCACCCTTGTGCATGAGCATGGTGCATGAACAGTGCACGAATTTATGTTAATTTCACTTAAAATGACATTTTAAAATCATTGGTAATTGCAAAATATCCAAATTATTCACCAATTTTAAATCGTGAAATTTCCCTCCAAAATTCAAGTGAAAATGCAAAAGTTCATGTGATGAGAAATGATGCAATGATGTGCAAGATTATGAAATTATAGGTCATGACAAGAATTTAGCAAAAAGAGCCACATGATTTGGAGCATTGGTTTGAAAGTTATGCACTTTTGAAGTTCAATCCACACTTGGCCATGATTGATCCATATCTCCTCAACCACACATGAGAAATTGATGATCTTGGACTTTTTTGGAAATGGGAGATAAAGATCTACAACTTTCATGTTCAACAAAATTTCATTTGAAGCATTTTTGATCATGTAATTTGAAGTTGAAGTTAGGTTAAAACCTTTCCATTTTTGGCAATTTTAAATTATAGGTCACTTTCTATTTTTGGAAAGTTTTGACCTGACTTTATTTTCTTCAATGTTGATGTTTGAAATGTCAAATGAGACTTGTTTGAACATGAATGAAGTATTTCTAATCACTTCCCACCTCCAAATCCAACAGTTGACTGAGCAGTTGACTGGCTAGGGTTTCAGTTGACTGAAGAATGCCTTGATGAGATTCAAGCCTCTACCACTTGAGATTTTGATTCCAAATGATATCACAACTCATATGAACTCTTGATAATGATTGTGGGGTCCAAATTCTCAAGAATGGCCACCATCTATTGCTCAAATGAATGCATTGACTGCCTTGACTGTTGATTGCTTCATCTACAAGACAAGGGTTAGATGACATATTTTTGTAATTTTGGTTAGTGATAAAAGGAAAAGCAATGATATACAAATGCAAAACATGCTTGGTGATCAAGAAACACTCTCAAAAGGATAACCCACCCACAGGGAAGCAAGCAAGATGCACAATGATCCTTGAGGCAATGAAATGATATGATATGATGCCATGAGGGATCTTAGGGACAAAATTGGGGTCTTACAGATGCCCCTATTTAAGGTCATTCTAGCCGGAGAAGTGAAGTTTAGAAATCTTCATCTCGACGCGGTAGAATGGGCTTAAATAACAGTAATGAGACAAATTTTGGTCCCTAAGAGACCTCATGATACAGATGTATGCATGCAAAAGAAATAGACTCTGTGGGGAATAATGATCCACAAAGAAGAAAAGACGATCCATCGGAGTAATACACTCACCAGGAACAGAGACTCTGACAGGACTCTCACGGGGATAAGAAAAAGGAAAAAGAAAGCATGAGCAGGACACGACTCTGAATTAGGGGAAACAAGAACTAGACACAGCGTGAGCAGGACACGACTGGACTAGAGACCTCACTGGGGAGAAAGACTCAAACTGGGGAAAAGAAGAATTCCAAAGGATGACACATCCGTTGGAAAGACTCAAACAGACTCACGAAATGCGTGTACTGGGGAGAACACCAATACAGCAACACGAATAGAAACACAACTCCGCTGGGGAAATCTAACAAAGACTTTCCAGGGGAAGCCCAAAGGATGAGATGTTACCGGTTAGTGAGTAACATGCTCGGGAAGAAAGAATATCTAAGACCTGTGTACGGGTGAGAGATATCAATCGACCAAACCATTTGAGGAAAACCTGAAAAAGGTATACTTCAACTCAGGGAAATCTGACTCCACAAGGGACCAAGGTCACAATAGGGAGCAGACAGGAAGGAACACCAAGGATATCGGGTTGTAGGTATGTAACAGGTGACCGACCAAAGCGTGAATTGGTGTGTGTTCCAAAACACTCATCATCCTGAAGAAAGCTAGAAAAGCAGACTTGTTTATAGGATGGATATTTGATTCTGTAAAGAATGAAAATCTTACTCAGTTGGGGAAACAAACAAAGGATTCAACCAAAGAGTGCATGAGATATATTATCTATAGCCGTCAAAAACGTAGATAATATACTCGCATGGAAGATTATCCATAACCGAGTTGTAGGTTGTTTATAGGATAAAATCCGAAATCATGAATTGGTTTGTGTTCCAAAACACTCATCACCCTGAAGAAAGCTAGAAAAGCAAACTTGTTTATAGGATGGATATTCGATTCCACAAGGAATACGAATCTTACTCTGCGGAGAAAACAATCAAAAGATTGACCCAAGAGTGCATGAGATATATTATTCATTATCGTCAGAACGTGAATAATATACTCGAAAAGGAAGAGACACCAGAGATACCGGTTACTGGGTATATAATAGGTGACCTACCAAAGCGTGAATTGGTATATATGCCAAAACACTCATCATCCGAAAGGAGGGCTTGAAAAAGCAAATCGACTTACAGGATGGACATTCGAATCCACAACGGGAAAACGAATCTTACTCAGCTGGGGACACAAACCCAAAGAGTGCATGAGATATAATATCCATTACCGTCAGAACGTGGATAGAATACTCACATGAGATATATTATCTATTACCGTCAGAACGTAGACAATACACTCGCATGGAAGGAAACACCAGGGATACCAGTTACTGGGTATATAATAGGTGACCTACCAAAGCGTGAATTGGTATATATGCCAAAACACTCATCATCCGAAAGGAGGGCTTGAAAAAGCAAATCGACTTACAAGATGGACATTCGAATCCACAACGGGAAAACGAATCTTACTCAGCTGGGGACACAAACCCAAAAAGTGCATGAGATATAATATCCATTACCGTCAGAACGTGGATAGAATACTCGCATGAGATATATTATTCATTACCGTCAGAACGTGAATAATATACTCGCATGGAAGGAAACACCAGAGATACCGGTTACTGGGTATATAATAGGTGACCTACCGAAAACGTGAATTGGTATATATGCCAAGACACTCATCATCCAAAACACAAACTTGTTAAAGGATGGATATTCGATTCTACAAAGAATACGAATCTTACTCAGCTGGGGACACAAACCCAAAGAGTGCATGAGATATAATATCCATTACCGTCAGAACGTGGATAGAATACTCGCATGAGATATATTATTCATTACCGTCAGAACGTGAATAATATACTCGAAAAGGAAGAGACACCAGAGATACCGGTTACTGGGTATATAATAGGTGATCAACCAAAAAGAGAGACAATCGTTACCACAACAACAGGGTAAACGAAAGATAACTCACAGGGGATAAATTGCAAGCATCCGACAATTATCCGAGAGACAAAGAATATTCGATTCCATGAAGGAAAAACAAATCTTACTCGACTGGGGAAACACAACAGGCTTCGACTGAAGAGTGCATGAGATATATTATCCATTACCGTCAGAACGTGGATAACATACTCGCATGGAAAATTATCCACAACCGGTTACTGGGTTAATAAAGGATAAATCGACCGAAAAGAAAGGCATCGGGATACCAAAACTAGGTATATAATGATGACCAATCAAAGGGAACAACAATCATTACCAAGCAAAAAGGGTAAATGAAAGACGACCCATTGGGGATGAATTGCATAAACAGCAATTATCCGCAAGGACTTGCTGGCGACTTCAAAGGGGATAACATTGCAAGCATACGGCAATTATCCAGAAGCAAGGAGGGAATATCAACATCAAATATTGAATGAAGATAACCACAAAGAGTAACCATCATCGGTTAGGATGAACAACAAGGTTAACTCTACAAAGGGGAGAAATTAGGGTTTACATCTACCGAATACGGGGTAGAAGACCAAAACTCTGGCTAGGGATAGGGTTGCTAGCATCCGGCAACTATCCACAAGAAAGCACAGACTCCGTTGGGAATAAAACCACAACAACATAGGATTTACAACTACCGAATACTGGGTAGAAGATCACAAAATCCACCATCAACCAGAACGAACCACAAAGGTTACCTCTGCTAGGGGAAGAGAGATAGGACTTACGACTACCGAATACGGGGCAGTAGCCAACAATTCTGATTAGGGTTTACATCCACCAAATACTGGGTAGAAAACCAACAACTCCACGTGGGGAATGAAAGAATCACAATTCCGCACGGGAACAAAAATAGGGTTTATAACAAACCACAAACTGCTGGAGAGCAGAAAAACTAGGAATTACGACTACCGAATACTGGGTAGAAAACCAATCAACTCTTGCTGAGGAATAAAAGGTATATAACCACAAACTCCGCCAAGAAGAGGGAACATAGGACTTACAACTACCGGTATGAGGGTAGAGGCCCAAAAGATTCCGCTGGGGATAAAAAGAATTATTGCCGGTTACTGGAGCATTGGTTTGAAAGTTATGCACTTTTGAAGTTCAATCCACACTTGGCCATGATTGATCCATATCTCCTCAACCACACATGAGAAATTGATGATCTTGGACTTTTTTGAAATGGGAGATAAAGATCTACAACTTTCATGTTCAACAAAATTTCGTTTGAAGCATTTTTGATCATGTAATTTGAAGTTGAAGTTAGGTTAAAACCTTTCCATTTTTGGCAATTTTGAATTATAGGTCACTTTCTATTTTTGGAAAGTTTTGACCTGACTTTATTTTCTTCAATGTTGATGTTTGAAATGTCAAATGAGACTTGTTTGAACATGAATGAAGTATTTCTAATCACTTCCCACCTCCAAATCCAACAGTTGACTGGCTAGGGTTTCAGTTGACTGAAGAATGCCTTGATGAGATTCAAGCCTCTACCACTTGAGATTTTGATTCCAAATGATATCACAACTCATATGAACTCTTGATAATGATTGTGGGGTCCAAATTCTCAAGAATGGCCACCATCTATTGCTCAAATGAATGCATTGACTGCCTTGACTGTTGATTGCTTCATCTGCAAGACAAGGGTTAGATGACATATTTTTGTACTTTTGGTTAGTGATAAAAGGAAAAGCAATGATATACAAATGCAAAACATGCTTGGTGATCAAGAAACACTCTCAAAAGGATAACCCACCCACAGGGAAGCAAGCAAGGTGCACAATGATCCTTGAGGCAATGAAATGATATGATATGATGCCATGAGGGATCTTAGGGACAAAATTGGGGTCTTACAGTAGCCAAGTTAAGAGACAAGCCAAATGGAGATCCTAGGAACTTGAATCCAAATTGTTTGATTGCTTGTTTGTGTGTGCTAAGTCCAAAGGAAAGGAGCATCTTGAGTCATCTTTATGACTTCAAGAAAATGAACTCCAAGGGTTTATCTTTCCCCTCTTATCTTTGTATGCTTTAGGACTAGCCCTTCTCTTCTTCTCCTCATTCTAACAAAGCCAAAAATAATTTTCAAAACTTTGACTTTGTTTCAAATTAGAAACCTAGGCCTTAAGCCTTTGACTTTTCAAAACCATTTTGATCAATACTCATTGTGAATAAATCTTAATCCAACTTTGACTTCAATTTGTAAATAAATCTAACCTGTAAATATAACTCACTTCAAGTTGTTTTGTGGTTTCAATGACCACTTGTTAAAACTTTTCATAAACATTATTTATAGGTTTGAGTTATCATAGTGGTTGATGTAAATCTCACCTAATCCTTAGTGGTTGGATTATAAGTCTTCCATGCTTATTATAGGGTTAACCCCTCACTAGCATGTTGAAGCCTTCCTCACATGGTGGATTGTTGGTTTAGGTTGAGTTTTCTCCCTTTGATAACAAAAGACCTTAAGGCTTTTGGTCAAATCAATTCACAAATCTTTGAGATTTTTACCCTGAACTACGAGGTTTTGATCCTCCTTTGTGATGGTACGTAGGCAATGGGTTCATCCATTCAAACAACAAAATTTGTTAATATAATCTATTCTTTTCTCATCCCTCCAATCTATTTGTACAAATCTTTTCACAAATACCAACCTATAACACATATTTGCAAAAAGGGTTCCCTTAGAGTACTAAGGATGTTTTGGGTGCGTAAAACCTTTCCATTTCATAACCAACCCCCTTACCCAGATCTCTGACATTTTTATTAGTTTTTGATTTGAAAAACTTCTTACCTTGGCTTTTGTTCGCTTTTTAGCCTTTCCTTTGGACAAATAAAAGTGCGGTGGCGACTCGAATTGTATGTTGACTTTTGGTGTAGTCAATAAACCTAAAGGTAACGAAAACCCCGCTACAGACTTACTGGAGGTTTTCGAGCAACCTGAGCCAGGCATTAAATGTTATATCATCAATGTATAATAAGGATAAAGGAACAAGGAAAGAGAGGTACCATTGCAGGTTTGCTACTTCCTTCGACCTTCGAGTCGATGAGTCTTTTGTTGGGGTGTTTTTTCGGGGAATCTTGATAGCTAGACAAAAACAAGAAGAAATGGGCAGCGTTAGATAAAAGCAAGTCAAAGGGAATCTACTTTGTGGGAAGCCCCCTGTATCACACCTTCATATATGTCCGATTCAATTCAGACATCTTCGATTCCTATATGAAGGTGCCCCTTGAAACTGCCTAAAGTGTGCTTAGTCGCAACCACCCGCTGAGCCTTTTTCTGAGATTGTTGTCAAAGGATTTTAATAGAGTCTCCACAAATGAACCAATCTGGAAATAGGGGTGCTAGAGCCACTCCAAAGTCAGCATTTGGCAGTGGAGGAAACTTCGGAGGAAATAGTTTAAGAGCCATTTCATAGCGTTTCTCGTGAAAAACATATGAGGGAATCTTTAAGGTTTCCATTTTCTTTGAAATTTTATCTTTGAGCGTAACAGCTGCTTCGCGGATGGTTCGACTAAGATCATCAGATCGGTAGGCAGTTTCAAAGTAGTTTTGAAAAGCTTGAATTTCTTTTATAAGCGTATAAGTACCTTTCTTGGTCTTTTCCAACACAAGAAGAAAAGCTTTGTCAAACAGTTGAATAAAGGAAGTAACGTCGCAGAATTCCTCGATGTAATACTTAGCCCACCACTTCCCAAATTCTCGACTGAAAAGGAAGCTAGGCTCAAAGTGGAATGGAGTCAACTAGGTTCTGCCAGCGTACTTGGCTATTTGTCTGAAAACCGTGGTTTCAGTATGAACGACATTATGAAGGAGGAGGTTACTCTTCTTGTCGTACAGGCACTTCGGGAGGACCTGAACCAACCCGAATTGTCGAGCAACAAGATTGGGCTGGTAAGTTATCAACGTGACTTGGACCTTCGAAGGGTTAAATCGAAGGGTGAGGATCCTAGGCGTCAAGAAGGCTTCCCAAATTAGCAAGGATTCTGTCTCTTGCTTTTTAGATGAAGAGGGGAAAGTCCTAGTAAACCACTTAGGGCCAACTTTCCTGAAAGAGAATGGAGCCATACTCGAAGTAAAAGTATGTCGTTTAGCAAACATCATGATATAACTCATGAAAGTTGGTTGGAGAGCTTGTCCTTCGTCCCTAGGGGTTAGTTGAGCTAGCCTTGGTCCTTCGACCCTCATATGTCGGATTCCTTCAGTATCCTCGTTGACGAGGCCCTTGTTTGGCAGATTGGCCTCGAAAGTGGCGTTAAGCCAAAGTTGTAATAACCAAAAGGGGCCATACAAAAGAAGATTCCCTTTGTCCCCCAGATTCTTCAGTTGAGCCACTTCTTCGCTCAATGATTCATACAGGCTTTCTAGAATCATCTCACTTAAGCAGACGTCATGCTCCGCATGCAGTTGGTTAGCTAGGGTGAGATATTTTTTGGCAACTTGTAATGATTTCGAGCAAAATACGGAGTGTGACAGCCACAGAGCCAAAAAATCTATATGCTCCACGTCGGAGACAGTTTCAGTGTCTTTATCATGGTAGTGGGCTATGTATATTGAATACGCCGCTGAGGTAGTCGAGAAGGCAATAGTATCCATGGAATCAACATCAGGATCGTAGGTGTGGCCAGTGGGTTTCATCCCTGTGATAACGGCCATGTCGAAAAGAGTGGGTGTGACCATTCCGCAGGGAAGATGGAAGGTATAGTGTGTGATGTCCTAGAAGTACAACAAAGAAATTAACATATGGTTACTATAATCCAAATCCAATTTCGACAGCATAATGAGGTCATATATCCCTATATCTTTCCAAGCCTGAGTTTTTTGTTTCTCTATTTTGTTTAACCAATTGGAGTGATCAGTGGGATCTTTGAAAGTTGGGGTGGCACGAAAGGCTCTAAAACCATTGTTCATAAACCTTAAATCTATAGTGTCTTCAGCCTGAGTGTTTTCGATAGAGGAACTCCTAGGGTTTCTAGCCTGTCCTATGGGTTTACATTTATGGTAAGATGGAAAAAACTCTCTAAGCTTGCTGGTATCAAGGTCTAAATCTGCTAAAGGTCTAGATAAGGCATGAGTTTTATTAGAGACAGAAACGGGAATGAGTACCTGAGAAGCATAAATCCTGCGATGCTCCTCTATCTGAGGTTCTGGTAGGTACTGATGATTGCCAACTGCAAGTGGGGCGGATAGGGTAGCAAATGGTGAAAGTTCAGAGATCTTCTTCGAGGATTTGGACCTGTTGGTGGTAGTTTTGGAAGAGACTCTTGTTCCCTTGAGATCTTTGTTTGAAGCGTCCATTGTTAAAGTTTGAAAACAAAATCTGGGTTTCAGTTAGAAGGTATTGGGAGAAAGGAGGGTTTGAATGTTTGAAGATTCAGCGAATGTGAGAAAGTTTTGAAATGGGTAAGTAATTGGGTTTTATAGGGCCTATAGGGAGACGTTTCAAATCAACATTAATGGTGGACAAGTTAATGGGACACATGTATCCCTTGGGCAATGTAGTGAAAATGGAAATTAATGCTATAGCCCATGATTTCCTAGAAGCTAGGAAACGTGATGAGTAAAAAAGATTCAGTTGTGGGCTGAAAAGACGTGGATAGGAAAAACAATGATGACGCTGACGTCACCAGACAAGTGGAGGAACTAAAAAGTTTTTGCGAATATTGAGACACCTGGCACAATATCAGTCGTTGAGGCGTCGAACTAAGGTCTCAAAAAAGTCTTTCTCTCTCGTGTGTCGAAAATGACATTTTGGGGGGGCAATTTGTTATCTCAAATTTTCGACGCCCACCCCAAATTACCAAAATTGGAAAATATGCACAGCTGGTTTTCGACCAAGAAGTGATTCGACCAGCTGGAGGTAGATCGACTTTGCTGATTGGATAAAGATCAAGCTTATAGTTGAAATTTCAGAGCAGTTCCTTGAGGAGCGGTTATAAAACGGTTTCGATCAGAGATTTGAAATTTAAATAAAGGAGGGAAGTTAACTTGCAAGACCATTCACTTGGTGGAGGTCTTATTGGGATCAATAATGTCACACGAGTAGTCGTGGTTAGGCATTACTCTTTCCAATAGGAACCTTAGAAGCCAAGGACCTTAGATACCTAGCCCATCTTGGCCTATTTTAGGACGTAGTGCGAAGGTCGTTCAAGTGTAAGACTTGGGGCGATTGTTACGCAATACTACACTCATAAGAGTCTCTCTTGAGAATATTTTTGGAATACGAGTAGTCGTTTTATCCGATAATATCCAAAAGATGGGATGATGACTATGGGGACCTTTTTAGAACATGATTGTCAGGTTTAACCATAGTACACTCCAATTGGGTGTTTCTTAACCGAGACTCCATGCTCGTGACTTACAACAAACCCTTGATTCGCGGTTGATCCGTTCTCATATATCCTCAATATCAATGGAACTTGGGTGTTGATAAGGTGTAAGCCATAATCCACCAAAATGGATGATTGATATTGATGATGAATTGAGCCATCCCGTGACCTTTGTATGGTGTGACTTGCTTGATCCTTGAGTGTGTTTGTTGCATCCATGCATCCATGCATATATTCGCATTCATGTCATCAATAATAAAGATTTTTACAATGAACTTAAGAGGTCTATTTGCAAATTTTCAGACATGGATAAGCAAAGAAGGAATACGAAGAAGTATAGTTTCAGACAACCCGACTTGAAAGAGTTAAAGAGTTTGACATCTTATGTATTAGAACCCTTGGAGTTCAAAGCTCGTCATGGGAAGCTTCTGTCTATTCTTTCTACCAAGGTGGATGAGGGTCTGATGAGTGTGTTGCTGCAGTTCTACGATCCTCTGTATCGGTGCTTCACTTTTCCAGATTTCCAGCTCTTGCCTACATTGGAAGAGTATGCCGATCATGTGGGTATACCTATTCTTGATCAGTTGTCGTTCAGTGGTTTGGATAAGATTCCATCTTCTCAAGAGATTGCTAACTTGCTTCACGTGGATGTATCTGATATTGTTGCCAATATGACTACCAAAGGTGGAATTCAAGGTCTCTCGTCTGATTTTCTGATTGCCAAAGCTACTTTGTTTGGGAAGGCCATGAGTAAGGAAGCTTTTGAAGCCACATTTGTACTCCTCATCTATGGGCTAGTGTTATTTCCCAACATCGACAACTTCGTGGATGTGAACGCTATTAGGATTTTCTCTTCTCTTAATCCCGTTCCGACTCTGTTGGGTGACACTTATTTCTCTTGGCATATGCGGATTGCAAAGGGTGGTGGTTTTATTGTGTGATGTCTGCCTCTGTTGTACAAGTGGTTTATTTCGCACTTGCCTCAGACGTTTGCCTTCAAGGAGAACAAGCGATGTCTACGGTGGTCCACGAGACTTATGTCTCTCACTAATGATGATATCTCTTGGTATAATCGTATTTATGATGGCGTTCAAATTATTGACTCTTGTGGTGAGTTCTCCAATGTACCTCTTCTTGGTACATGTGGTGGAATTAACTACAATCCTACTTTGGCTCGCCGTCAGCTTGGGTTCCCCTTAAAGGATAAACCTAACAACATTTCATTGGAAGGATTATTCTTTCAAGAGGGTAAAGATCCCCAAAACCTGAAGGATAGGATGTTCCGCGCCTGGCGCAAAGTTCATAGGAAAGGGAGGAATGAGCTTGGTCCGAAGAATTGTGTTGCTTTGGAACCTTACACCTTTTGGGCGAGGAAGAGAGCTCTTGAGTACCACATGCCGTACGAGTATCCGAAACCTACCCCTATGGTTATGGTTGGGCCTTCAACCCTCCCTAATTAAGGAGTAGAGGAGTTGAGAGATGAAGACCAGTCGCGTGCATGGGTTCGTGAGCGTGAGGAACTTCTTCAGCAGCTCAAAGATAAGGATGCAATGATTGAGTTTCTAGAGCATCAGGTTATTGATGAGCCTGATGATGTAGTTACTTCTCTCCTTCCTCACTCATCCAGGTTTTGGAAGAGGAAGTATGATCAGCTCGCCAAGGAGAAGGCAGATATGGAAGCAGCTTATGAGAGAGAGGTGAAGAGGCTTCGTGCTACTTATCTTCCGATCTCGAAGGCTTTGGACGATTGTTTCTAGGGCTCCATAGGATTTTCATTCTCCTTTTCTCTTGTATTGTATTTGGTTACCAAAACTGTACTAGTTCTTTGGTGTAAAAAGTTCCCAAATATTTTTGCTATATATTTTCAAAATATTTACAAATAGATCTCTATAAAGTTCCTCTGATAAAAAACAAATCATATGCACAAGCATTGCATGCATCATATGCATAAGCAGGTTTTGTTCCGAGCTCTTGATTAGTGGTCTAACCCTTTCCTCTTCATTTATTTTTGAAGACAAGCTGACACACCGGTATAACACTCGAGCAAATCATCAGAAGATAATCGAACACCTCGAACAAGAGAACAGGGATCTGAAAGAAGAGATTGTTAGACTAACTGCCATGATGGAGTCAGTCCTTGCTGCGCAAAGTCAAGCTTCATCGACTCCTGCAACTCCTCCCGTGAGGACGGTTATTTCTAAAGTGGTTACTTCAACAGTGCCTACTGCCACAACCCACTTCGCTCCTACTATGCCAGTTGGATTCCCTTGGGGAATGCCATCTAACTTCATGCCAGAGGGTTTTTACCCTACTCTTACTTCTATGCCGACATCTAGCCCGGTCCTGTCTGTGCCACCTCCCGTTGTGCACACTCTCCCTCGTGTAGAAGACACCATTTATCATTCCGAGCCATCTGAGGGCCCGGATGTATATGAGAAAATGGATGAGATAAAAGATCAATTCCTTGAGCTGCGCAAGGAACTCAAGACTTTGAGAGGTAAGGACCTCTTTGGGAAGAGTGCTGCTGAGTTGTGCTTAGTACCCAACATAAAAATCCCAGTTAAATTCAAAGTGCCTGACTTTGAGAAGTACAAGGGAAATACATGCCCACTCAACCATCTTGTGATGTATGCTCGCAAGATGTCAACCCAAACAGACAACGATCAACTGCTGATTCACTACTTTCAGGATAGCCTGACAGGTGTTGCGCTCCGGTGGTATATGGGGCTGGAAAGTGCAAGCATCCGCACTTTCAACGATCTAGGCCGGGCCTTTGTGAAGCAGTATAAGTATAATGTGGACATGGCTCAAGATAGAGATCAGCTGAGGGCAATGTCCCAGAAGGACAAGGAGACCTTCAAGGAATACGCCCAGAGGTGGCGAGAATTGGCAGCTCAGATAGTGCCACCCTTGGAGGAGAAGGAGATGACAAAGATCTTCTTGAAGACTTTGAGCTCTTTCTACTATGAGCGCATGATTTCTAGTGCTCCCTCAGACTTCACCGAAGTAATTAGACAAAGAAGGGGTCCGTGAAGGACGCTTGTCTCGTGATGATAGTAATTAGACAAAGAAGTATGGAGGATTTGTTAGGAAGAAGGAAGGGGAGACTCATGTTGTTTCTTCCCATGTCAAAAGAAGGCCATCTGTGAGGAGGAAAGAGGTCCGACCAACGGTTAACCAACACCAGGTGGCTCATATAGCACCTGCTTTTAGAGAAGCTCAACAACCACAACAACAACATCGTCAACAACAACAGGCTTACCAGCCTCGCAACAATAACAACACCAGCACCAGCAACTATGAGAAGAAGATGGTGACTTTTGACCCAATTCCGATGACGTATGCTAAACTTTATCCTTCCTTAATCGATAGGAAGCTGATTACTCCGCGTGATCCTCCTGCTGTGCTAGCCAATCCTCAATGGTGGTACAAGCCCAAGCTTCACTGTGTGTATCATTTTGGTGCGCCCGTACATGATGTGGAGAATTGTTTTCCTTTGAAGACCAAAGTGCAAGACCTTGTGAGGAGTGGGATACTATTCTTTGAGGACGTAGGCCCAATGTGAAAAAGAACCCATTGCCCGAGCATGGGAAAGCAGCTGTCAATATGGTTCAGGGGTGCCCTGGCAAGTACAAAATCCTTTATATGAATGACATAAGGCAATCCTTGGTAGAGATGCATAAGCTGTTGTGTGAACACAATCATTATGAGCATGATCATGATAGGTGCCAGGTGTGCACTATCAATGAAAGAGGATGCCGTCGGGTGAGAAAGGACATCCAAGAGATGTTGGACCAAGGGATGATTGAGATACTTCAGAATCATAATGAGGACGAAGTTGATATTATTACTCCTGTTTTCAAAATTCCTGATCCTGTTGTTATCAAGTATGATGGCAGCAAGAAGAAAGCGATGCCAACTCTCGTGATCAAGCCAGCGGGCCTTGTCCCGTATGTATCAAATAAAGTGGTCTCATACCGTTATAATGTTGTTATGCTGGAGGATGGGAAGGAGGTGTCGTTTCCCTCAACCTCTGTGGTAAGCATTTCCGACGTTAGTGGAGTGACCCGTAGTGGTCGTGTTTTCTCGGCTCAGCCGAAATCCCATGAAGATGTTGTGAAGAAGGTTGTTGTCAGTCCTGCCAGTCCCGTGTGTAGCACCTCAAATTTGCCCTCCTCATTCATGCATTCATTTTTTAGGTCATTTAACATTTCATATTGCATTTCATCATGTCAATCAGAATTAGCTCCAAGAGTTCATCTCCCAAGAAGCTTGGATGTCATCCAAGTCACTTTGTGGGTTCTATCCGAATGATCAGTCAACACAAGGGAGATCGTGCATCAACTAGAGGTTTTCTTTAAAGGATAAAGCTTAATGGCCCCAGTACAGTTCAAAATTCAACTGTGAAGTCAAAAGTCAACTGTTGGTCAACTGAGGGTCAAATGGCTAGGGAATGACTTGAGTTACTTCCAACATGTTCAAAAGAGGCCTATTCATCATTCGACATATTACTCTTGAAGGAACAAAGATCCAACGCACAAGTTACAAAGTTGGAAAGATGACTTGAACTGTCATGCTCGCTAGGCGAGCAAAATGGTTCGCCTAGCGAGCCACCAGAGTCTGAATTGTCATGCTCGCTAGGCGAGCAGATCCTTCATTAGGCGAGGTCCACGCATTTTGAAAATATAACAGAAAAATCTTGGACTTGGACCTCTCTCATTTGAACCCACCAAGCCACGAAAATCAGGTTATAAATTCTAAAGATTCAGAAGAACAAGACCTAGAAGAAAAAAGGGGAATTTGAGGCAGCCTCCGTACACTCTGAAAAACTCACTGGCACAAAATCACCTCTATCAACTCCATCTCACATAAACCCTAACATTGCTCTGCAAACCCAACGGTGCAATTCAATTTCAATCGATCTCTCCAATCAGGTTTGCCCTATTTCCACTACTTTATGCTTTCAATTTGAAATTTCTGAATGTATGAGGTATCATGGGTGAATTTGGAAGAGTGGGTATCGTTAGGTTTCACATGTGGTTTTAGATGTGCATGAATGTGTAGAATAATGCCTCGAATGTTTGATCACTTAATTGCTGAGATGGATACCATAGGGTTTGGGGTTTCTGAAATCGTACTGTTATCAATGGAGAATCCAGAACCCGTAGGCATTCGCTAGCCCATCGCTAGGCGAGCCTGCAGCGAAGCTTCGCTAAGCGAGACAGTAGCGATCGTGACAGTAGTTGGTTTTTTTCTGTTTGCTCTCTAATTTGTTCTGTGTTTGTTATGACATGTTTTCTATTGCATCCGGGTACATGTTTTAGTATGTATGTCATGTCTTGATGTGTGGATCCTTGCCCCCTGACTTTGAGTTTTGATACCCTTTTGATACATTTGTTTGACAAGAGGTTTAGGCCTCCTATCCTTGGTTGCTTTTTGTGAAATTTTTGTGAACTTTAATAGCATGATTCATGTGGTTGCTATGATTCTTCTGTTTGGTGCAACTCTTGATTGCACCCCATCTTGTTATTCTAACTTGTTTGTTGAGTTTTTGTGAGGGCTCACATGACTCTTGAAGAGATTGCTTGCTTGGTATTCCACTTTATTTGTGGGATACCATTTGGAGATTTATTCTGATTACTTTGCTGACTTGCTTTCTTTGATGGTGCTAGCTTGAGAGATCACCGGGTTTCTTGCTTCTTTAGCTGTTATTACTTCGGATTTTTATCCGTGTGGTATATCTCTTGATCCCTTTAACATCTTTCCCGTATTTTACCGCTTTCTTAGCTGGAAGACCTCGATAGGAGGCAATGTTTTTGTGTGTTTACTTTTGTGCTCAAAGACCTCTAAGAAGAGGCACCAATGCTAAAGACCTCCATGAAGAGGCAATTGACGGATAAAAGGGATTAGTAGTCAATCCCCCGTTATTCAGTGTGTCATTCTTTACGCTCGCACTACGTGTCGATGCTTCAGAACCAAAGCCCAAGATCTTTTGTCCGGTCGTCAGTGGAGAAGGTTCCATCTTTCTGAATCCCCACTTTTTGTCATGAGCTCACCCTGTCCAGGGTTAAGAGCTATGAGGTCTTATCCTCATTACCCGTTTGATCTGCTCACCCTGACGTTCAATGTCAGTGGTTAAGAGCCCATTTGATTACCTTTCCATGGCTTGTTTGTCGAGGTTGATATGACCCCTCTTGACTAAAGCCCTACCCATGTATGTTTGAGCCCCCTTGTTGGCGTGTTTACTTTATGCATGTTTGTTTTGTATGGTGTGATCGTCTCCCCATAGGATTGCTAGGCTTCGTATAGTCTCTCGTTTGCATGTTAATTAAGGTAGCACGGTTCGTTCGTCTAGGACTTCCTTTTTTGCATGAGCATTCCTAAAACACAAACAAACTCATTGATTTTTCTTCTCCTAAGAACACGTTAACTCCTTCTACTACAGGCGAGTAAGTCTCCAAAGGTCGAGCATCCGGTAGATTGCGTAGTAACGTCGTTCACCTAAAAAAACACAAAACAAACAAATAGGTCAGCCGAGCTACGAAGACTCTGATTCTCATATTCATATGAGATACGTATGCAGTGGATGCGACATCCGTGCGAGTCATTTACTTTTGACCCCTCTTTTAGTAAATAGTACATTAGATAAACCCACACCCTTTAGACAAGAACAACAAGAGTGGATCCCGTAGAGTACTACGGATGCGTAGGGGTGCTAATACCTTCCCTTCGCATAATCGACTCCCAAACCCAAGATTTGGTTGCGAGACCTTGTCTTTTCCTTTCCTTTTTCCAGGTTTACTTCGAGCGTTTCCTTTCCCTCCTTTGGGATAAATAAAGCACGGTGGCGACTCTTCTGTCTTTTCTTTTTTCGCCGGTTGTTTTTTTTCGCATTCCTTTTTTAGGTTGCGACAGCTGGCGACTCTGCTGGGGATACGAGCCAATCTAAGCGAGTCCCTCCTAGCTTTTGTAGTTTTCTTGTTTGTTGGGTGTTTATTCTTTTGCATAGTTATTTATTTACCTGCTTTACCTTATTGCATTCATGTACATATGTCTGTTGTATATGTGGGTTCTGTTGGTTTGTTTGTTTGTTGGGGTGGGATGTTCTATGAGATAAGCCCACTACCCAGGCTTGAGCGTACACAGAGGTTTTAGAGTGGATAGTCATGAGGCTTGCGTGGAATGTTGCTACGTTAAGTCGTTCATGAAGACCCACATTCCAGACGAGGTTTCTTTTGAATATATTTTGTCCTATGGGTGTTCCATAACGACAGATGTTCCTTTAGAAATCGTCGACTCTGGTGACCACTTCCCGAGAACTAAGTCGAGGCCTCTCCTCCGAGACGCGTTTATGTTAGCTCTGGTGGGCGTATTCTCGCTGCTCAATCCGAGGACCTCGAGGCTAGGAACTTGCTATTAGGATGTCCTGTTGAGGGGAGTCAGTGGAGGCCTTTTGTCTCGTAATAATGCCAAACCTTCAGTGGTAAACGTATTATTCGACTGAAGGGAAAGAAACTGACAAACTTCTGTTCTTAGAACCTACCAGTGAGGGGCGGGCTAAATTCAGGAAATCTTAACCTTCAACCAACCCAGTTTTCTGGTATTCTTGTTGGAGCAGAACTTTGATCTCTTATATGTTCCTCAGTGGTTTTCTCTTCAGACAGTGCGACCCAACAGTTGTTCAAGCAGACACAGCAATCCTGATTCCCATGTCACTGCATTGCATCACATCATTTTGCATTCATATCATTTAACACATGTTTATCTATTCCCAGGGGTTTATATCTTCTTCTTGATTCTAGTCGGGGTTTTTCTTACTTTTTTATCTGACGAGAGACTGGAACCAAGGGGTTAGAATACCTTTTGGAATTGATAAATATGTCATTGCATTTTCATATTCATTAGCATGTCTTGCATAACAGGTACCGCTGCAGTGTTCTCAGTTTGTTTGGTGTTCCACTAGCAGGATAGCTGATTCAAGAATTCACTGGTACGGTACCCGCAGAAACCACCAGAGAGTAATGGAAAGCTTTCAAGCAGATCTAGCAGATATGAGGACCAACATGGCCCAATTCATGAGCATGATGCAAGGGGTAGTGCAAGGGCAAGAGGAACTCCGAGCCTTGGTCCAGAGACAAGAAACTGTGATTCCCCCTGTCGGTCAGAACCCGCCAGAAGGGATCCATGTCGATGACGCTGCCGTTACCAACCCTGTCAACAACCATGCTAATGGTGACGAATTGCGTGGTATTAGAATCAATGGACAACCCATCATTACAGAGGCTGCTAATGCTCGAGCGACACGTGCTCCAGTTCACCATCCTTCTCATTTGGTTGACAAGCAAGAAGATATGTTCACCATTCCCAGTGATGATGATGAATTTGGAAAAGCGGAAGAGAGAGATAGAAAGGTCGACGCCCTTGCTGAAAAGATCCGCGCAATGGAATGCCAGAATTCTTTGGGTTTTGATGTTTCTAATATGGGTTTAGTTGATGGGTTGAGGATCCCGTACAAGTTCAAAGCGCCATCTTTCGACAAGTACAATGGCACTTCTTGTCCCCGAACTCACATGCAAGCTTACTACCGGAAGATATCCGCTTATACTGAGGATGAAAAGATGTGGATGTACTTTTTCCAAGACAGCTTGTCTGGAGCATCTTTAGATTGGTACATGGACTTGAGAAAAGAATTTGTCAGAAGCTGGAGAGAGTTAGGTGAAGCTTTTCTGAGGCAGTACAAGCATAACATGGACATGGCTCCGAGCAGAACCCAGTTGCAGAGTTTGTTTCAAAAGACTGGTGAGAGTTTCAAGGAATACGCCCAGAGGTGGCGCGAGCTAGCTGCGAGAGTACAACCTCCGATGTTGGAGAGAGAATTGACAGATATGTTCATTGGAACCCTGCAAGGTGTTTTCATAGATTGTATGGGAAGTTGCCTATTTGGTAGTTTTTCGGATGTTGTGATTTGCGGAGAAATAACTGAAAGTCTTATCAAAGCGGGAAAAATCCAAGACCCTTGTTCTTCAAGTTCTTCAAGTGCTAAGAAACCATTTTCAGGGGCACCCAGAAGGAGAGAGGGTGAGACAAATGCTATATGTAATTAGAGAAATGGGAACAGAGGACAACAATACCGTCAAGTTGCTGCTGTGACTATTCCAGCAACCCAACCTCAACAACCATAAAGAGGACAACCACAACAACAACAGCAACGCCAATTCCAACCAAGACAAAGAATGCCAGATCGTCATTTTGATCCGTTACCAATGACTTATGCTGAATTACTCCCTGAACTGCTCAGGTTAAAGTTTGTTGAACTTCGCACTATGGCTCCATTAACAAGGATTCCTGCTGGTTATGATGCCAATGTCCGTTGTGATTTTCATTCTGGTGCGCCAGGGCACCACATCGAGAATTGTCGGGCTTTTCACCATAAAGTCGAAGATTTGATTGATGCCAAGACGATTAACTTTTCTCCTACTCCGAATGTGATGAATAATCCTATGCCTCAGCATGGAGGGCCCAGAGTAAACAGTATGGAAGATGGGGAAAATTTGAACTTGGTAGTCGATGTTAATGACGTTCAGACTTCGTTGTTTGTGGTGAAGGAACGTCTGCTTAGAGGGGGAGTATTCCCGGGATGTGACAAAAATTGTTCAGATTGTGGTAATCATGAAAACGGCTGTGTGAAATTGAAGGAAGGTATCCAGGAATTGATGAATGAAGGTTATTTACAGTTTGATCGAGTAGTGAAAGACCGTGAAGAGGTCTCGACTGTTACCATTTACTTTACACCGTCAGAAGGTCCTGTACGTGCTCCAAGAACTATTAGTGCGCCTGTGACTATTGGTAATGCGGAAGGATGGGGCAAGGTGATTGATGTGCCCGTAAAAGAAGACTTGTTTAGCATTGGTTATCAGCCTTTTCAATCATCAGAGCAGGGTGTCCAGAATCAGAAAGGGCCGTGTACTTTCACTAGTGCTGGATTGATGAATCACGAGGATATCTTTGCAACAGACAATGAAGATGGTGGCAGTGATTGTGATATGGATAATTGGGTGCGCCCGTGTGCTCCAGGGGAGAAGATCAACAACTGGACTGCTGAAGAAATAGTCCAAGTTACTCTTCAGACAAAGTAATTTTCTTCAATTTTTCATTTTGCATGAAAGCCCTACGCTCTGCCCAGGGCGTAGTGGTTCATTGTAGGGCCACATCATGTTTTGAATTTTCAATGATTATCATCAATAAAGGACGTTTTACAATCAAATTTGTGCTCACTGTCTTTCTGTTTTTACTTTCATTTTCAAAACAATAAAAATGGCAATGTTTTTTTGTGACTTCCTTGAACTCTTTTCTAAAATAAATCATGAAACATCGTTCGCGCAGAATTGATCTTGCGGATTCCATTAAAAACAGTTTTGTTATGGCTCAGTATGACTTTGATAATCCCATTTACCAAGCCGAAGAGGAGAGTGAAGAAGATTGTGAACTCCCCAAAGAATTGGCCAGACTATTGAAACAGGAGGAAAGGGTCATTCAACCTCACCAGGAAGAGTTGGAAGTCATTAACCTTGGTACTGAGGACGCAAAGAAAGAGATCAAGATAGGGGCTGCTTTAGAGGAAAAGGTCAAGAGAGGGCTGATTGAAATGCTGCAAGAATATGTGGATGTATTCGCATGGTCGTATCAAGATATGCCTGGTTTGGATACAGATATTGTGGTGCACAGGCTACCTCTCAGAGAAGATTCTCCTTCGGTAAAGCAGAAGCTTCGCAGAACTAGTCCTGATATGGCTGTCAAGATCAAAGAGGAGGTTTAGAAACAGTTGGATGCAGGTTTTCTAGCAGTTACCATTTATCCCCCGTATGGATGTCAAGATCAAGATCAAAGAAGAGGCAATTGACGGATAAAAGGGATTAGTAGTCAATCCCCCGTTATTCAGTGTGTCGTTCTTTACGCTCGCACTAAGTGTCGATGCTTCAGAACCAAAGCCCAAGATCTTTTGTCCGGTCGTCAGTGGAGAAGGTTCCATCTTTATGAATCCCCACTTTTTGTCATGAGCTCACCCTATCTAGGGTTGAGAGCTATGAGGTCTTATCCTCATTACCCGTTTGATCTGCTCACTCTGACGTTCAATGTCAGTGGTTAAGAGCCCATTTGATTACCTTTCCATGGCTTGTTTGTCGAGGTTGATATGACCCCTCTTGACTAAAGCCCTACCCATGTATGTTTGAGCCCCCTTGTTGGCGTGTTTACTTTATGCATGTTTGTTTTGTAT
Source organism: Lathyrus oleraceus (assembly GCF_024323335.1). NCBI lineage: Eukaryota > Viridiplantae > Streptophyta > Magnoliopsida > Fabales > Fabaceae > Lathyrus > Lathyrus oleraceus. The sequence goes on along the minus strand of NC_066580.1, from coordinate 90,017,877 downwards.
GGTGTGATCGTCTCCCCATAGGATTGCTAGGCTTCGTATAGTCTCTCGTTTGCATGTCAATTAAGGTAGCATGGTTCCTTCGTCTAGGACTTCCTTTTTTGCATGAGCATTCCTAAAACACAAACAAACTCATTGATTTTTCTTCTCCTAAGAACACGTTAACTCCTTCTACTACAGGCGAGTAAGTCTTCAAAGGTCGAGCATCCGGTAGATTGCGTAGTAACGTCGTTCACCTAAAAAAACACAAAACAAACAAATAGGTCAGCCGAGCTACGAAGACTCTGATTCTCATATTCAGATGAGATACGTATGTAGTGGATGCGACATCCGTGCGAGTCATTTTCTTTTGACCCCTCTTTTAGTAAATAGTACATTAGATAAACCCACACCCTTTAGACAAGAACAACAAGAGTGGATCCCGTAGAGTACTACGGATGCGTAGGGGTGCTAATACCTTCCCTTCGCATAATCGACTCCCGAACCCAAGATTTGGTTGCGAGACCTTGTCTTTTCCTTTCCTTTTTCCAGGTTTACTTCGAGCGTTTCCTTTCCCTCCTTCGGGATAAATAATGCACGGTGGCGACTCTTCTGTCTTTTCTTTTTTCGCCGGTTGTTTTTTTTCGCATTCCTTTTTTAGGTTGCGACACCGTGGGAACTTCTTCTTCGAACTAGTCTGTTCCTGTTGTGAAGGGTGTTGACCCTGTTGTTGTTAAAACTAATAATACTCCTATCCTGGTTGGCCAGTCTGGCATGTTGAGAGAGGATGGTGATGAGATGTTGAGGCTCATCAAGAGGAGTGAGTATAATGTTGTGGATCAATTGCTTCAAACTCCATCAAAGATATTTGTCCTATCTTTGCTGATGAATTCATAGCCACACCATGAAGCGTTGCAAAGGGTGTTGGACGTGGCATACGTGGATCATGATGTCACGATTGAGCAGTTTGATAGTATTGTTGCAAATATAACTGCCTGCAACAACTTGAGCTTCTGTGATGATGATCTTCCCAAGGAGGGAAAAGACCACAATTTGGCTTTACATATATCTATGAACTGTAAAGATGATGCCCTATCCAATGTGTTGGTGGACACAAGGTCATCACTTAATGTATTGCCAAAATCCGCTCTTGCCAAACTTTCATATTAGGGGCTTCCCATGAGGCAAAGTGGAGTGATAGTGAAAGCTTTTGATGGATCGCGTAAAATTGTGATTGGTGAATTAGACCTCCCAATCAAGATTGGACCTAGTGATTTCCAGATCACTTTCCAGGTCATGGACATACATCCGTCGTATAGCTGTTTGCTTGGTAGACCATGGATTTACGAGGCAGGAGTCGTGACATCCATCCTACACCAAAAGTTCAAGTTCGTTAAGAACAAAAAGTTGGTGGTGATAGGGGGAGAGAAGGATCTCTTGGTGCAACTAATGGTTTGGGGAAAATGATCAAGTTGGAAGATAATAAATCTCGGGCTGGCATAGGGTATTCTTCTGGTGTTTCCAATGATCTTGGGTTGTTCCAGAGTGGAGGTTTCATCCACACCGTCGGAGATCAAGAAGTTGCTACCATTGTTGAAGAAGATGAAGAGGAAGACCTTGGCAACTTTGTCATACCTGGAGGAATCTGCAATAATTGGGTCGTTGTAGATGTTCCAACAGTTATCCATAAGTCAACGTAATGTGTTCATTTTGTTTAAAAACCATTCTCCCATGCCAAAAGGATAAGTGAAGACATTGTTGGCCTAATTGATTAATACAATGATATTCATTCAATAATCGCATGTTAAATGTTTGTTTTTCAAATTATTTTTCCTTTTTGCTTTTTACATGAAATTGGTGATCACCATAAAACCCTAAAAAAGAGAATAAAATCAAAATTTTCATCTGCATAATGATTTGCCTTGTTTGAATTCTGAAATCTCTTTTATACTCAAAATCATTATGTAGGTTAATCAAACCCATTGAACATAATGATCCAACACCATCTCCCAACTTTGAGTTCCCTGTATTTGAGGCAGAAGAAGATGATGTTGAAGAGATTCCTGATGAGATTACCTGTCTGCTTGAGCACGAGGAGAAGCTCATTCAGCCACATATTGAGAATCTGGAAACAGTCAACTTGGGGTCTGAAGACTGCATCCGTGAAGTGAAGATTGGGGCACTCCTGGAAGAGTCTGTTAAGAAGGGGTTGATTGAGTTGCTACGAGAATATGTCGACGTCTTTGCCTGGTCATATGAAGACATGCCTGGTCTAGATACTGATATCATGCAACATTTCTTGCCATTGAAGCTTGAGTGTGTGCCTATGAAGCAAAAGCTCAGAAGAACTCATCCTGATATGGCAGTGAAGATTAAAGAAGAAGTTCATAAGCAAATTGATGCGGGGTTTCTGGTGACTTCTACATATCCTCAATGGGTGGCCAATATTGTGCCTGTGCCTAAGAAATATGGAAAAGTCCGAATGTGTGTGGATTACCGTGACTTGAATAAAGCTAGTCTGAAAGATGATTTTCCTCTACCACACATTGATATGTTGGTAGACAATACGGCTAAATTCAATGTCTTTTCATTTATGGACGGATTTTCCGGTTATAATCAGATTAAAATGGCACCCAAGGATATGGAGAAGACAACATTCATCACACCTTGGGGAACATTCTATTATCGAGTGATGCCCTTCGGTCTGAAGAACGCCGGAGCCACGTATCAACGTGCTATGACTACCTTGTTTCATGATATGATGCACAAAGAGATCGAGGTGTATGTTGATGATATGATTGCAAAGTCGAAAATGGAAGTTGAACATGTATAACACTTGTTGAAGCTTTTCCAGCGTTTGAGGAAGTTTAAGCTCTGCTTGAACCCGAACAAGTGTACATTTAGAGTCCGTTCCGGCAAGTTATTGGGCTTTATTGTCAGCGAGAGAGGTATTGAAGTTGATCCTGCCAAGGTCAAAGCAATACAAGAGATGCCTGCTCCCAAAACTGAGAAGCAAGTTCGAGGTTTTCTTGGCCGCTTGAATTACATTTCGAGATTTATATCCCACATGACTGCCACATGTGCGTCTATATTCAAGCTCCTCCAGAAAGATCAGCTTCATGATTGGACCGAGGATTGCCAAAAAGCCTTTGATAGTATCAAAGAGTATCTGTCTGAGCCTCCGATTTTGTCTCCACCTGTTGAAGGGAGACCATTGATTATGTACTTGATGATTCCATGGGTTGTATCCTTGGTCAGCAAGATGAATCAGGAAAGAAAGAATATGCAATATACTACTTGAGTAAGAAGTTCATTAACTGTGAGTCTCGGTACTCAATGCTTGAGAAGACATGTTGTGCTTTGGCTTGGGCTGTTAAGCGCTTACTCCAGTATATGTTAAATCATACAACTTGGTTGATATCTAAAATGGATCCGATCAAGTATATCTTTGAGAAGCCTGCTTTAACTGGGAGGATTTCCCGTTGGCAAATGTTGTTATCTGAGTATGATATTGAGTATCGAGCTCAAAAAGCTATTAAAGGTAGTATCTTGGCTGACCATTTGGCGTATCAACCAATTGAAGATTATCAGTATGTGCAATATGACTTCCCTGATGAGGAGATTCTGTATTTGAAGATGAAAGATTGTGATGAGCCTACGCTCGATGAAGGGCCAGAGCCTGGTTCCTGATGGGGTATGGTGTTCGATGGCGCTATCAATCAGTATGGAAATGGTATTGGGGCAGTGATTATTACTCCTCAAGGCACACATTTTCCTTTTACAACAAGGCTAACTTTCAAATGCACGAATAATATGGCGGAGTATGAGGCTTGTATTATGGGTTTGGAAGAATGTATTGATCTAAGGATCAAACATCTTGATGTTTATGGCGATTCGGCCCTTGTTATTAATTAGATTAAGGGTGAATGGGAGACGAATCATCCTGGCCTCATCCCATATAGAGATTATGCGAGGAGGATTTCAACTTTCTTTACTAAAGTTGACTTCCATCATATTCCTCGAGATGAGAATCGGATGGTGGATGCCCTTGCTACGCTTGCTTCAATGATTGCTATCAATTATTAGAATGAAGTTCCAAATATTACTGTGATGCGCTTGGATAGACCAGCTCACGTGTTTGCAGTGGAAGAAGTGAAAGATGATAAGCCTTGGTATTATGATATCAAGTGTTTTCTCCAAAGTCAGAGTTACCCATCTGGGGCATCTGTTAAAGACAAGAAGACTTTGAGGAGATTATCTGGCAGTTTCTACCTTAATGGTGATGTGCTTTACAAGAGGAATTTTGACATGGTTCTGCTCAGATGCGTGGATAGACCCGAAGCAGACCTGCTGATGACTGAAGTCCACGAGGGTTCATTTGGTACTCATTCCAATGGACATGTTATGGCAAAGAAGATGTTGAGAGCAGGCTACTATTGGCTGACAATGGAGTCTGACTGCTGCAAGTATGTGAAGAAATGCCACAAGTGTCAGATTTATGCGGACAAGATTCATGTTCCCCCGACACTTCTAAATGTTATTTCCTCACCATGGCCTTTCTCCATGTGGGGAATTGACATGATTAGTATGATTGAACCCAAGGCGTCGAATGGTCACCGTTTTATTCTCGTAGCCATTGATTACTTCACCAAGTAGGTTGAAGCAGCATCATATGCAAATGTGACCAGGCAGGTGGTTGTGAAGTTTATCAAGAACCAACTCATATGCTGATATGGTGTGCCAGATAAGATCATTACTGATAATGGATCTAACTTGAACAATAAGATGATGAAAGAGTTGTGTAGCGAGTTCAAGATTGCACATCATAATTCTTCTCCATATAGACCCAAGATGAATGGGGTTGTTGAAGCTGCTAACAAGAACATTAAGAAGATTATTCAGAAGATGGTTATTACGTACAAAGATTGGCATGAGATGCTGCCATTTGCTTTGCATGGCTATCGTACATCCGTCCACACTTCAACAGGGGCAACCCCTTTCTCCCTTGTGTATGGCATGGAGGATGTGCTCCCCGTAGAGGTCGAGATCCCATCAATGAGAGTCTTGATGGAAGCCACGTTGCCTAAGGCTGAATGGGTTTAGAGTCATTTTGACCAAATGAATTTGATTGAAGAGAAGAGATTAACTGCCATGTGCCATGGTCAGTTGTATCAACAGAGGATGAAAAAAGCTTTTGATAAGAAGGTCAAACCTCGGGTGTTCCGAGAAGGTGACCTCGTGCTCAAGAAAGTCTTGTCTTTCGCGCCCGATTCCAAGGGCAAGTGGACTCCAAACTATGAAGGTCCATATGTTGTTAAGAGAGCCTTTTCAGGCGGTGCTTTGTTGCTTACAACTATGGATAGGGAGGATTTCACTCGTCATGTGAATTCAGATGCAGTCAAGAAATACTTCGTCTAAAAAAATAAAAACAGAATAGCTCGCTAAGTTGAAAACCCGAAAGGGCGGCTTAGGCAAAAATGAGCGTCTCGGTGGATTGAAAACCCGAAAGGGCGATCCAGGCAAAAGTTAGAGACATGAAAAAAATGGATATATATCCTGCTAGATTGAGTACCTCACCCTGGGACAATCTAGGCAAAAATTAGGGATTTGGCAAGTAACTGCTGTCGCATCTCAAAAAATATGATTCCTCGCGATGGTCGCGGAAAATATTTATGTTCGAACAGAGTCGCCACCGAACTTTATTTATCCCAATGAAGGGATAGGAAAATATCGATAAAACCTTTAGGAAACGGAATAATGGTCGTCGCAACCATATTCGGGTTCGGGAGTGGATTACGTAAGGGGAAGGTATTAGCACCCCTTATGTCCGTCGTACTCAACGGGAACCTTTTAGTTCTAATGTGTGTTTCGAGTGTTAATTTATGTTTGTTTGTTATCTTTGGGTTATAAAATTATTAAAAATAGAAATGGATGGGAATCTTAGAAAGGGAAAGGGGAGTTTTTTATTAGTGTGCTCGCGAAGATACAACAATCTCCTGCCTACGTATCCTTAAATAAGGAAATCAGAGCATTCGTAGTTCGGGGAACTACGGTTGGTTGGTGTCTTTTAGTGAACAGCTATTTAGATCATATTCTAAAGGCTAAACGTTGGCTTGTCTACTCTCGTCAGAGGGTTAAGCACTAGTTTGTTATGCGCATCAGAAAGGATTAAACAATGTTCTTTCTGAAAAGAGTTTCGGTCACACGGGGGTGACAAGTTGAGTTAATATTTTTGATGTTTTGTTTGATTGGTTTTGATTTCACGAGGGCAAGAAAAGATAGATTTAATGTGTTGAGATATTTTGTTGGATGACGATTACTCGGATAGGTCGAGTAAGACAACTCGTATCCTAATAATCGAGGAGAGGAATCGAAGGCTCAAAACCATCCCCCTTTTCATCCTTAATAGTAAAAAGGATTTGATGATAGTTAAGGTATTTAAAATAGATGATGATTACTCGGACAATCGAGTAAGACAACTCGTATCCTAATAACCGAGAAAGGGAATAGAAGACTCTAAACCACTTTCTTTTTCATCTGAGTAATTATGAAAACAAGGTTGTGTATAGTTGATGTATTTTAGTATGAACGACAAATACTCGAATGACTGAGTAAAACAACTCATATCCAAGCATTTGAGGAGAGGAATCGAAGACTCAAGACCATCTCCCTTTTCGTACAGTTTATTATGAAATGATTTGACTTACGATATAAGTTGGTGGAAAAATGACAATTGTTCGACTGACCGAGTAAGAGAACTCGTATTCAAACAATTGGGAGAGAAGTTGAAGGCTCAAAGTCATCTCCTTTTTCATTTCGTTATTATGAAATAGTTTGATTTAAACGAGTTAGGAAAGTCTTTAAGAGAGATGACAATTATTTGACTAACCAATTAAGAGAACTCGTATTCAAACAGTTGAGGAGAGAAGTTGAAAACTCAAAGTCATCTCCCTTTTCATTTCTTAATATGAGTATGAATTCGACTTGATTGTGCTTAGGTGGATAGACATGACGACTATTTGACTAACCGAGTAAGAGAACTCGTATTCAAATAATCGAGGAGAGGAATTGAAAACTCAAAGCCATCCCCCTTTTCATTTCCAAATGAAATGGTGTTTGATTGTGATTTTTAATTTGAATGAAAATACTCAACATTGGATCGAGGTTTTAAATTCGTGTTTTGTGAATAAATTGGATTTTATTTAGTGAATCAATCATCTACTCGATTAAAATCGAATATGTCTCATTGTAAGAAAGCCCAAGAGTAAGCTATGTGAGGTTGATGGCGATGCATAAAGCAATCGACTTACAAAGGTGTTTGAAAATGGGCTTGATGTTAAATCAAGAATTGTGTGATTTTAGTGGTTTAAAATAGTTTTGTATTGGTGATGAAATTGAATGAAATCAAGTTTGTTTTATGAAATGGTAGTAAAAGATGATGGTGAAATTGTGAAATCGGTCAACTTCTAATTAGCAAAATTAATTTATTAAAATTTGATTAAATCGTCTAATTTAAGGTAAATAAAATTAATTATCAAAATTATCGGATTAAAAATTAATATAATCAAATAATTAAGTTAATTAAAGTTAATCAATAAAATTATCTAATTTAATCAAAACTTTAATTAATTAATTAAAAAGAAATATGTGACAATGTCGTTTTAAAAATGATCAGAGTAAATTGGCCACAATGTGCTCAAAAACCCGGTTTGTACATATCGACAATAAAGTTGAAATGTCGTATGTAAAGACCGAAACACGGTGAAATATCATATTGATGTATTATAATTTGGCGGCATATCGACATAAAATTGCTGAACCCGCGGATAAAAGTCCGGCTTATCATAATGAAATTAAACAGAAATCAACATATATATATATTTATAATATCATATGGATTATATATAACCTACAAGAGTAACTCATGTACCTAAGCATATATGTAAAAACCAAGCACAATATATCAGTATTATTATGATTCAAATAAATGATACCAATAGAAACTTTGTTTGACTTTTCAACCCTTATAAAGAAAAAGAAATAGCACATAACTATGGTCAACGAAATTCTAAAAAAAATGCTCATTATTGTCTTCTTAGTGAAGCATAGATCACACAAGCAAAATCCACAATCTCCTTCCTATTTCCAAAATAAAACAAATATAAAACCTCTTTGTTATGGACAACAGGAGTAGAGGTAAAAGTCTTTACAACACCAATTTAATCTCTTATTCACGTACAATTTAAACAAAAACTTGATTTAGAGTTCAAAATCCAACACAATTTCTATAACTTGTGCAATTAGGATAGAGTTGAAAAACAATGTATAGTCTTCACGTTTACAACACACACAAAAAATGAAAAAAATGCAGAACCAATGGACATGAGTCGATCACAACTGCAATGATTCCAAGAAGTGTTTTACATGAGCTTCAATAATTAAAAATCATAACTAAAAAAAAGCCTCTGAGTCGCAATGAATTTGAAACAAGAATATGTCACCAAACAATATACTAATATCAACTAACAAGTTTTTAAAAAAACAAAGTGTTACCATTCGAATCCGCTCGATGTCGCTGCTTCAGCATTCAATGGCTCATAATCTGTCATTGTGGCGCACTGGATGGTGTCGTTCGCGACTTATTGGATTTACCAGCATATGACAAAAACCGGAAAACTTGAGGTTGTCTTCCCCTGTTCTTGCCCATTATCATTCATCCGGCTTGTGCTTATTCCAACATTTGTTTCTAATCCAAATCGCAAACGCCTCCAAATCTTGCACCAACACTGTGAAAAACAAACAAACAACAATGAACCGAGTCGTAATGTTGGAAACAAAAACCGTGTCACTGTGTAATGAAGTAGCAGCCTCCATGATGAGGAATAGTTGTGTGTGGCGTTACGATGTTCATCGAAACAGCATCCTCACGATGTCCCGATAGTGCCCAGATACGAAAAAGCAAAACATGGATAAGTGGTATTGAGAAGGGCGTTGTGGTTTATGGAATCGGTCGGCCGGAGGGTTTTGCGGTGTGTTGTGGTGAATGGTTGGAGGAAAAGGTCGGCGACAGTGCCGGAAGCGGAAGGTTGTTTGAAGGAAGTTAATGGCGGTGTGTGGAAGGTGTAGTCGGAGACAATGGTGATTGGAAAATTAAGGCTCGCCGGCTTTAGATCGCGGCGGTTGAGGGTGGTTGGGTAGGGGCGCGATGAAGAAGAGGCGGATCTGTGGTGTTTGGTGTGGTTGTCGTTGACGGAAGGATTTGTGGAGGGAGCTCGTCGGTAGTGATGTTGTTGTTCGACGGTGTGGATGTTCAATCGCTTCGAATCCAGCTCAAAAGTCCAACTGCCATGAATGGAGCTCTATGTAACAGTGATTGGAAACAGCTTGGAATCTTTGCTCTCTTGCTTCAATCCAGCTCAGTGATGATTGTAGATGATGATTCAATCGTGGAAATGGCAAGGGTTTGGAGGAAACTTGCAGAAAAAGTGAAGAGAAAAAATGGAGAGAAATTGCAATTCTTAGATCTAGATCTGTGTGAATGAATGCTAATCTGAAATTCTGTTAGAATTATGATTTTATATGTGCTGCTAATCCACCTTGTTAATTATGGTTAAGCCAAATGCAATGGTTAATGAAAATGAGTGTTTATGTGCAATTGCTAATTCACCTTCATGTGCATGGGGTGCATGCTACAGTACACGAAAATGGGCCTAAATCCACTCCAAATATCATTTTTAATCAAATGCAATTGATAGAAAGTGTAGAAAATGCTTATTTTTCAAATTGACTTTTTTCCTTCCAAATATTCAAATTAATTCACTTGAAAAATGCCATTTTTATGTGATGACTTTTGATGAAATATGATGAATAATTTGGATAGAACATGTCAAAAGGAGATTGTAGCAAGAAACCCCACTCAATTTGGCCAAATGGTGTGAAAGTTATCCCACTTTGAAGTTCAAAATTTCTTGATAATGATTTGATCATAACTTGCCAACCACAAATGAGAAATGGATGTTCTTGGACTTTTTGGAAAGGTGAGTGCAAGATCTTCAACTTTAATGTTGGACAAAATTTCATTTGAAGCTTGTATGATAATGTAAATTTGAGGAGAATAACTTTCCATTTTTGGCAATTTCCAATTACAGGTCACTTACTATTTTTGGCAATTTTTCATCTGACCTCAAATTCTTCAATCTTGAACTTTGAAATGTCAAATGAGACTTGTATGGACACGAATGAGGCCTCTCAAACCATCTCCTACCTTCAAATCCTTGATTTCAGGCACAGTTGACCACAGTTGACTTTCTAGGGTTTCTGGGGGATTGAACAATGACAGATGACTTCTGAGCACCCAATCCTTGACCAAACCACTTCAAAAGGACCCCTAGGTCATATGAACTTGTTGAATCAACCCTAGGGCTTTGCCTCAATAGGATTTGCACTTGCTTGCTTGCTTGACTGATTCTCCTGATCATCTTGACCTAATCTTGTCTGATGAATTGCACTTGGGCAAAGGACAATGCAATGCTATGCAGTGGACTATGTTATGTTAATGACCTAATCATGACAATGTATGTACAAAATGGGAGGTGCAAATTTGAGGTGCTACAGCTGCCCCTATTCAATCAGCTGGGAACCTGAACGGATGAGAGCAACGGCTGTCCGACTTTCAGGGTAAACAGGGATTGAATACCAAGAACCGTAGAAATTTGCACTCTGCTGGATATGATACAAGAAAAGCTAAGTCATTTACCGATGACGGCTGCACGACAATTTCAGGAAAGCGAAAACCATTTACCGATGGCTAAATACTGGGAACTTGATTTTTACCGATATCAACTTCAGCGAGACCATTTACCGATGGCTGCTGGGAAACACCTTGATATTAAAAGGAAGCAAGACCATTTACCGATGGTGGCTTCAAAGCAACTTGATATTTACCGATATCAACTTCAGCAAGACCATTTACCGATGGCTGCCTCAACTGGGGACTCGATATTTACTGATATCGAAGAAAGCGGGGCCATTTACCGATGGCGGCTAAACTGAGCATTCGACATTTACCGATATCGAAGCAAACGGGGCCATTTACCGATGGCGTCTCCACCCGGGGAGGAAAAAGATATTTGCAAATGGAATCAGATAAGACGTTCACCGACGACTCCTGGGGATTTTTTAATTTTATCAACAAGAAATACACACGATCAGACATTACCGATGACTGGGATGAGACTCGATGTTTACCGACATCGGAAGATGATGTTTACCGACATCCAAAAACAACCAGACATTTACCGATGACTGGGGTGAGATACACCAACGGAAAGGTGAGCACTTTACTGGGGAAAACAAATCCTTGTAACCGGAAACCAAACAGGACGTTTACCGACGACTCTACTGGAGATCTCTAGCTGGGGAATTATCAGACATTTACCGATGACTGGGAAAAAAACTCGACGTTTACCGACATCGAAAGATGATGTTTACCGACATCAAACAAAGGCGACCAGAAATTTACCGATGGCTGGAGGAGGACTAGATGTTTTACTGACACCGAAGCAATGGTGTTTACCGACACCAAAGAAAGAACGCACGCGGGTGCTGACATGACACTTACCGGTATCCCAAGAATGACATCTTAAATACGTCAAGGTAAGGCTGACCACTTGCTGGGGATCTCACTGGGGAGAAACATGCTTTCCGTTCGCGGACGGGTGAGGAAATAAACCTCTCTGGGGAATATCAATCCTGAATGCTGTCAGGAGCAACTGCAGCAAACGTGATGTACCGATGTTGAACAAACAATCCGCCTCTGCCGGGGATACGGTCTGATTGGGTTAACACATGAATGCATATGTTTGAATTTTTCCATGGCGTAATGCTTCATATTGAATGGAAATGCTACGCAGTTTTGAGGATGCAATGATCACTACATGCAAAATGCAAAGGATGAACACTCCGCCGGGGAGCCAAAACTGATCAGATACTCCAACTCTGCAGAGAGACTCTGCTGAGGAGTACTCTGCGGGGAGAGCACCGGCTTCTCACTCATGCTGGAGAATAGCATTGCTGCTGGGGAAAGGTAAACTCCGCTGGGGATATCCTTCATAGGACCCAATCCACTCGGGGACTCAGCTTGGGGGAACAACTAAAACAACTCACTGGGGACAAACCAAAGCGACTGCGCTGAGGAGTAAACAAAGCAACTCGCTGGGGAGAAACAAGGCGACTTGCTAGGGACAACCTGGTGACTTCACTGGGGAGAGCCAACCAATCCACAAGTAGGAAAAAACTCTGCTTTGGGAAATAAATGCTACTCCGCTGGGGACGACCCATCCAGTCCACAGATAGGATAACTGCTGGAGATAAATTTTATTGAACCCGCTCCACTCGGGGATTCGCAGATTATATGCTGGAGATAGCATTGTTGCCCTGCTGAGGACAGGCGCTCACAACCATGCTGGGGATGGTGATACTTCCAACCAGACTGCTGGGGAAAAGAAGGCACTATCCACCGACGTCTCTGCAGGGGAACATAGCTCTGATAGCTTCCATACTTGCTTGGGAAAATATCTGCTGAGGAAACATTCTCACAGATGCCAACCTGCAAAACAGCACAACAAAATGCCTCCAGGGGATACATGGACAAGATACGCTCAAGTGTCCTCAACATTCAAAATGATTTTCAAATGTTTTGTCTTTCTGCACGTTATTGTTTTAGCCTTCATGTTCTTATATGCAATGCTTATCAAAAATTCGGACGCTCTTGCAAACAAAACAGTAAAAAATAAAAACAAAAGAGCTATTTATCTGAATAACGACTTTTATTGATTGAAAATGTGCCTGAAAAGGCAAATACATTGGGGAGCAATTCCTAGAAAGAGGTAATTGCGCACAGAAGGAAAATAAACTATCCTAATGGAAATGTGAACACGGCATCCACTATTTCCCAACTCTGTTATAACTCACAGATCATCAGTTTTTTCTCCCAATTTCCTTGCTTTCTGAGAAGAATGACTGGACCGATCACATCTTTCGAGATGGAAGACGACAAAGCGCGATGAAGTACAGATAACTCAGACTGTAGTCTTCACTCTAATCCCTCTTTTGCCTGGATCGCCCTTTCGGGTTTTCAATCCACCGGGATACCCATTTTTGCCTAAGCCGCCCTTGCGGGTTTTCGACTTACCGGGTGTACAAATTCTTTTCATTTTTATCCCTAATTTTTGCCCGAACCTTTTCTTTCTGTTTTTTTTGGTTCGCCGGGATGCCCTTTTTTGCCTGGACTCTTTTATTCTTTTTGTCTAGCGGGTCAATTTATGCGAAGTATTTTTTGACTACATCTGAGTTAACAGGGGACGGAAAATCTTCGCCGTCCATAGTTGTAAGCATCAAGGCTCCACCGGAGAAGACCTTCTTCACAACATATGGACCTTCGTAATTAGGAGTCCACTTGCCCCTGTTATCTGTACCGGGAGGGAGGATCCTCTTCAAAACTAGATCACCAGTTTGATAGCTTCGAGGACGCACTTTCTGATCAAAGGCTCTCTTCATCCTTCTCTGATACAACTGCCCATGGCACACAGCTGCTAGCCGTCTTTCTTCGATAAGGCTTAACTCATTAAACCTTGTCCGAATCCACTCGGCTTCGTCCAGCTTGACATCTAATAAAACTCTCAGAGAAGGGATCTCCACTTCAACTGGCAGGACTGCTTCCATACCATACACAAGGGAGTACGGGGTTGCCCCGGTCGACGTACGTACTGAGGTACGGTACCCATGCAAAGCGAAAGGCAGCATCTCATGCCAATCCTTGTACGTCACGACCATCTTTTGCACAATCTTCTTGATATTCTTGTTTGCTGCCTCTACAGCACCATTCATCTTTGGTCTGTAAGGAGAAGAATTATGATGTTCAATCTTGAAATCTTTACACAGCTCTTTCATCATCTTATTATTGAGATTCAAACCATTGTCAGTGATGATTCTCTCAGGAACTCCATAACGACAGATGATTTCTTTCTTGATGAACCGGGCAACCACTTGTTTGGTAACATTAGCATAGGAAGCTGCTTCCACCCACTTGGTGAAGTAGTCAATCGCAACCAAGATGAAGCGATGTCCATTCGAAGCAGTAGGCTCAATCTTCCCAATCATATCAATGCCCCACATGGCAAACGGCCAAGGCGAGTTCATGACATTCAGAGGGCTTGGTGGTACATGCACCTTATCAGCATAAATTTGACACTTATGGCATTTCCGAGCATACTTGAAACAATCGGATTCCATAGTCATCCAGTAATAACCGGCTCTCAACAATTTCTTGGACATTGCATGACCACCAGCATGGGTACCAAACGAACCTTCATGCACTTCTTACATTAACATGTTTGCTTCGTGTCTATCCACGCATCTGAGCAAGACCATGTCGAAGTTCCTCTTGTACAACACATCATCCTGATTCAAATAGAAGCTTCCATCTAGCCTTCTCAAGGTTTTCTTGTCATTCTTTGACGCACCTTCAGGATACTCCTGAGTCTTGAGGAAGTTCTTGATATCATAGTACCACGGCTTCTCATCGATAACAACAGACTCGGCTGCAAACACATACGCAGGCCTCTCGAGTCGATTCACCGCAACATGTGGCACATGATTCCACCAATGAACTTTGATCATGGAAGACAAAGTAGCCAAGGCATCAGCCATCTGATTCTCATCCCGGGGGACATGATACAACTTCACCTTCTTGAAGAACATCAGTATTCTCCTGGTGTAATCTCTATAGGGAATCAAATGCGGCTGGTTTGTATTCCAATCTCCATTGACCTGATTGATCACTAGAGCGGAATCTCCATAAATGTCAAGCGTTTTGATTCTCAGATCAATGGCTTCTTCTATCCCCATGATACAAGCCTCGTACTCAGCTTCGTTGTTGGTGACATCAAACGTCAATCTAGCAGAGAAAGGTATATGTGCACCTTTAGGATTAATCAATACTGCCCCAACACCGTTGTCGTTCATATTCACAGCCCCATCAAACATCAGTGTCCACTTGTCATCCGGATCCGGTCCTTCCTCGACAAGAGGCTCTTCACAATCTTTCATCTTAAGATACATGATGTCTTCATCAAGGAATTCAAACATCATAGGCTGATAATCGTTGATCGGTTGCTCGGCAAGATAGTCTGACAAAACACTACCTTTGATAGCCTTCTGAGACGTGTACTGGATATCATATTCTGTTAAGATCATCTGCCATCGAGCAACACGCCCGGTGAGATCCGGCTTCTCAAAGATGTACTTCACTGGATCCATCTTAGAAATCAATAAGGTAGTATGGTTCAACATATACTGCCTCAGTCGGCGAGCAGCCCAGGCCAAAGCACAACAAGTTTTCTCGAGCAGTGAATATCTTGTTTCACAGTCGGTAAACTTTTTGCTAAGGTAGTATATGGCATGCTCTTTTCGACCAGACTCGTCATGTTGTCCCAGTACACACCCCATCGAGTTCTCGGTCACTGACAGGTACATTATCAGAGGTCTCCCTGGAACTGGAGGGATCAGGATTGGAGGTTTCTGCAAATACTCTTTTATCTTGTCAAAAGCTTTCTGACATTCATCATTCCACCTGATTGCTTGATTCTTTCTTAGCAATTTGAAAATTGGTTCACACGTGGCAGTTAGGTGAGATATGAACCTTGCAATGTAGTTCAACCTCCCTAAAAACCCACGGACTTGCTTTTCAGTTTTCGGTTCAGGCATCTCTTGAATAGCTTTGACTTTTGCTGGATCAACCTCAATCCCTTTCTCACTGACAATGAAGCCTAACAGCTTTCCAGATCTCACGCCAAACGTACACTTGTTTGGATTCAGCCTCAGTTTGAACTTTACCAATCTGTCAAACAACTTCTGAAAATTAACCAGGTGCTCCTCTTCTGTCTGCGACTTCGCAATCATATCATCCACGTACACTTCAATCTCTTTGTGCATCATGTCATGAAAGAGAGTCGTCATAGCCCTCTGATAGGTAGCACCGGCATTCTTCAGCCCAAATGGCATCACCTTATAGCAGAACGTGCCCCAAGGTGTAATGAATGTCGTCTTTTCCATGTCCTCTGGCGCCATCTTAATCTGATTATAACCAGAAAAACCGTCCATGAAAGAGAATACCGAGGATTGAGCCGTATTATCAACCAATACATCGATGTGAGGTAATGGGAAATCATCTTTCGGACTTGCTCTATTCAAATCCCGGTAATCGACACACATTCTGACTTTGCCATCCTTCTTCGGCACTGGAACGATGTTGGCCACCCATGGGGGATAACTTGTAACAGCCAGAAAACCCGCATCCCACTGCTTTTGAACCTCTTCCTTGATCTTGACAGCCATATCAGGACTCGTTCTCCGAAGCTTCTGCTTGACTGACGGACACTCTTCTCTGAGGGGTAGTCGATGCACCACAATGTTTGTATCCAAACCAGGCATATCTTTATATGACCAGGCGAATATCTCCACATATTCTCTCAGCATCTCAATCAGCCTCCTCTTGACAGAGTCCTCCAAAGCAGCCCCAATCTTGATCTCTCTTCTGGCGTCCTCAGTACCCAGATTAACAACCTCCAACTCCTCCTGATGAGGTTGGATGACCCTTTCCTCCTGCTTCAGCAATCTGACCAATTCTGCAGGGAGTTCACAGTCTTCCTCACTCTCCTCTTCAGTTTGGTAGATGGGAATATCAAAATCATACTGAGCCATAACAAGATTGTTCGTAGTGGATTCCGTGAGATCACTTCTGCATGTTAATGCCTTATTTTAGAAAAAGAGTTCAAGAAAGTCACAAAAAACAAAAACATTGCCATTTTTATTGTTTTGAAAAAATGAAAACAAAAATAGAAAGACAGGGATCACAAGATTTGATTGCAAAACGTCCTTTATTAATGATAATCATTAAAAACATGATGAGGCCCTACAATGAACCACTACGCCTTGGGCAGAACGTAGGGTTTTCATGCAAAATGAAAAAAACAAAAGAAAATTACTCTGTCTGAAGAGTAACTTGGACCACTTCTTTAGTCGTCCAGTTGTTGATAGACTCCCCTGGTGCACACGGGCGGACCCAGTCGTCTAAAACGCAATCACTGTCACAGTCTTCACTACCGGTTGCAAAGACGTCACCGTGGTTCATCAGCCCAGCGCTGGTAAAGGTACTCGGACCCGCTTGCATACTCTGCTCTGCTTGGAGAGGCTCGTAACCGATGCCAAATTTGTCTTCTTTGACAGGCAAGTCCACCATCTTGCCCCAGCCTTCAGCTTTGCCGGAATCAACAACCTCTTTGGCCTGCTTGTACGAAGCAATCGAAGCACCCGGCCTTCTCTGATCAGCACACGCCACTTTCTCAAGAGCCACAGTCTCAAACGCCTGGCATAAGGTTTCGTGGATCTCGCCATCCACCTCGACATACTTGAACGAGGATAGGTGACTCACCAGAATCTCTTCTTCGCCACACACGGTCACAATCTGACCGTTCCAGACATACTTGAGCTTTTGGTGGAGAGTCGACGAGACTGCCCCTGCTGCGTGAATCACGGACGCCCCAACAAACAACTGTAGGCGGGCTGAATGTCCATAACATAGAAGATTATATCAAAGACCTCCGGACCTATCTTCACCGGCAAGGTAACTTCCCCAAACACAGAACGTTTGGATCCGTCAAAAGCACGAACGATCAGGTCACTAGGAGTAAGCACAACTCCTTCAACATCAATCTTCTTCAGAATCTGCTTAGGCAGCACATTCCGCGACGACCCGGTGTCTACCAATACGTGAGACAACACTGCCCCCTTGCACTCCATAGTGATATGCAAGGCTTTGTTATGATTACGTCCTTCAGGCGTTAAGTCTAGGTCAGTGAATCCTACACCATGCCTGGTACTCACATTGGCCATCACCCCCTCCAGTTGGTTGACAGAAATCTCTTGAGGTACGTAAGCCATGTTCAGCATCTTCAATAAGGCATTACGATGCGCCTCAGAGCACAGCAGCAAAGAGAGTATTGAAATCTTAGACGGAATCTGATTAAGTTGATCTACAATCTTATAATCACTCTTCTTTATGATCTTCATAAACTCCTCGGCGTCCTTTTCAAATGAACCCCCAGGCACCTCCTTCTGAGCCGGTTCTTCTTCAACGACAACCTGTTTGCCCTTTGACTTGGCAGAAGCCTCAGCATTAGCATCTCTCAACGGCTGAGGAGCAAACAGTCGTCCACTTCGAGTAAAACCTCCTGATCCACCGACGTTGTCCACAATGGGACTTACAACCACAGGAGTTTTAACTGGTGCACTGATCGTCACAGGCGCTTGATTTGCTGGCCTCGTCTGATTATCAGCCCTTCTGTTGCTGCGGTAGGCATTATTATAACTCCATGGCACAACCCTACTATTCTCAACTGGTCTTCTTCCAGACGCAACGATAGTAGTTGGTGCACTGATGGTTACAGGCGCGGAAATGGTAACTGGGGTACCACTTGTTGCAGGTGCACTAACAACCCTCTGGCCTCGTCCTTCAGACGGTTTAAAGTAGATGGTGACAGTTGACACTGTCCCACGATCTTTTTCAGCCCTACTGAATTGCAGACAGCCTTCATCCATCATACCCTGGATACCGGCCCTTAATTGGTCACAACCGTTATCAGCTTCAGCACAACCAATACAGCCCTCATCACAGCCCGGGTAGACACCCCCACTCAGCAGACGGTCCTTTACAACCAGCAGAGAAGTCTGAACATCACCAACACTGACAACCAGATCTTCAGCCCCTTCCCCTTCAATATTGTTCACTCTATGCCCACCATGCTGAGGCATAGGGTTGTTCACGACGTTGGGCACTGGAGCGAAGTTGATCGTCTTGGCATCGATCAAATCTTGGACCTTGTGCTGGAAAGCCCGTCATTTCTCAGTATGGTGCCCTGGTGCCCCGGAGTGAAAGTCACAACGGACGTTGGCGTCGTACCCAGGAGGCAATACTGTAGGCGGAGCCATTGTACGCAATTCAACAAACCCCAACCTGAGTAGTTCGGGCAGCAGTTCGGCGTACGACATTGGTAGCGGATCAAAACGTCGATCAGGCATCCTTTGTCTGGGCTGATACGGACGTTGCTGTTGTTGTTGTTGTTGCGGTTGTTGAACTCTTTGTTGTTGTTGACGAGGTTAAGGTGTCGGGATTGTCACTGCAGCAACCTGACGGTACTGATTTCTGTTCTGATTTCCTTTGTACACATTCCCTCGGTGTTGTACAGCATTAGTCTCACCTTCTCTACGGCGAGGTGCCCCAGAGAAAGGTTTCTTGGAAGATGAGGAACTAGCATCATTGATCTTTCCAGCCTTGATCAAACTCTTGGTCCTTTCTCCATAAATGACAACGTCAGAAAAACTACCGAATGGGCAGCTTCCCATCCGGTCCATGAATACTCCTTGTAGCGTGCCAATAAACATATTTGTCAACTCCCTCTCCAGCATAGGGGGTTGAACTCTCGCAGCCAGTTCACGCCACCTCTGGGCGTACTCCTTGAAGCTTTCATTGGATTTCTGACATAGACTCTGCAGCTGAGTCCGGCTAGGCTCCATGTCCATGTTATGCTTGTATTGCCTCAAGAAGGCCTCTCCCAGATCCCTCCAGCATCGGATCGAATCTCTCTTAAGCTCCATGTACCAATCCAAGGAAGCTCCAGATAGGCTATCTTGGAAAAAATACATCCACATCTTTTCATCATCCGTGTAGGCAGAGATTTTCCGATAATAGGCCTGCACGTGGGTGCGAGGGCAAGAAGTACCGTTGTACTTGTCGAAGGACGGTGCTTTGAATTTATAAGGGATTCTCAAGCCTTCCACTAACCCCATATTGGTAACATCAAAACCGAGAGAATTCTGACATTCCATAGCCCGGATCTTCTCAGCAAGGGCATCAACTTTATGATCTCTCTCATCAACCCTTCCCAAAACGTCTTCGTCTTCACTGAGCAGAGTGAACATATCCTCTTGTCTGTCAACAATCGGAGCCTGATTACGGGCCAGAGCACTGACTACTCTGGCATTAGCGGTATCTGGAGCAATAGGTTGACCGTTGATTCGAATACCCCTCATTTCATCCCCTACAGCATAGTTGTTGATGGGCACAGCCGCAGTAGGGTTGTCATTAATCGGGCCTCCCTCTGGCAGAGCTTGGTTGGCCGGTGGAATTACAGCTTCTTGTCTCTGAACTAGAGCTCGGAGTTCTTCTTGACCTTGTGCAACCCCTTACATCATATGCATGAACTGGGCCATGTTAGCCCTCATCTCAGCTATCTCAGCTTGCACTTGATCCATGTTCCTTTGATGATTCAGTCTCGTTGAGTAGCGATGCGGTCTTTGATCAGCTATCCTGCCTGAACACAGGAATCAAAGTGAGAAGTCACGAACAAGAACACCTGCTATGCAAAATGATATGAGTATGATGTTAATGATGCGTATGATGCACATGATATGTTCATCTCTCAGGAATTCAAAGAGCCTGACTCATCCTCAAAAGATGGCAACCTGCAGCAACAAGGGAACAACATACAAGATAAATGAGATCAAAATGAAACACCAACAACCTTATCTATAGATAAGAGCAACAGGCTCATACAACAGAGTCAACAAAGATCCAAATAAACGGAGTACGACAATGAATCCCATCCAACAAGCCTGAAGGTGATTCTCAACATACATATCAAAGATACAAGCTAAGACAAACGGTCTCCCAGAATGAGAGTCTTCAGGTACTGGCACTGGTCTATCAACAGGGCGCATTCTGAACATTCTGGTAGAGGGGTGATCTTCTCCTTCAATTGTCTTCTAAGCTCTACAACTTCTCCTCCAAGATGGTTCTCTGATGCCTATCTCAAGTCAACCTCCTTCTTCAACTGGATGTCTTTGTCTCTGAGTTTCTTCTCCAGGTCTCTGATCTTCTTTTGGTAACTGGCTTCAGCTCTCTGCAGCCTCAAGCACTCCCGGTGTTCTGCATCTAACATGGATTCCACCTCCTCGTAGGATCTCTTCTTGCTTCTCAGTCTACTAGCATCTTCTCCCTGCACTCCTCTGAGTTGATGAGCCAAGTTCAACCTATCAGCTTTGGCTTTGTAAAGCTCCATCTGGGTATCTTGCTCCTTCTCTCTCAACCAGCGATTCTCCATCAGGGCTTACTTGTAGTGCTCAGCAGGCACACTCTTAGCAAGGATCAAAGGTGGTTGCTCCTGCAACGGCTCCATCCTATCATAGGGTAACAACAAAGTTTCCACTCTCTTCTTGACCCAATCAGTGTAATCAGGCATAGCAATAGCAAACTTCTTCCCTAAGACGGATCCATCCTTCACACCAATAGACTTCCAAGCTCTTCCTATCTGCTCCAATCTAGCCGGGTCACTCTGCTTCTCAAAATACACACTTTCAGCTACCTCAGCCTCAAGTGGTTTTCCCTTCAACACGAACCCCAACTGGCGAAGAGAAAGAACCGGGTTATAATTGATGCAACCCTTAGTCCCTACCAGTGGCACATTCCGGAACTCTCCACAGCTCATAATGACGTTACGCACATCCATCTGGTAAGATTGCCATCTGATATCATAGGAGGTAAGGGACATAACCCTCTGAGTCCACTTATGCGTGCTCTGAGCATCCACAAAAGGTCCACTAACTGGCAGGAGAGACATGAACCATCTGAGCAAAAGTGGGAGACAACATCTGATAGCTCCACCCTTACCATGCCTACTGTGAATGGCATAATAAGTGTCAGCTAATAGAGTAGGAACTGGATTTCCTCCAAGAAAGATAATGACTACAGCGTAGTCAACAAAATTGGGCATGCTCGGGAACAAGACAATCCCATAGATCATGACAGCAAGCTGAGCATGAAAAGCTTCCCAATTCCCCTTCTCTGCTTCTTCTCTAGCTACCCTCAACAGAAACTTCAAAGGCAATCCTACAACATCCCCACTGGGCTTCCAGTTATCACAAACTTCTTTGATACCCAAATGGAGAGCTCGAGCAACGACTCTGAAATCAACTTCCTTAGGCACATCCAAGAAAGGAACCTGATACCGGATCGGGACGCTCAGCAGAATAGAATACTCCTCAAGAGTAGGCGCCAACTGATAATCTTGAAAGGTGAAACAATGAAGCTCTGGGTCGTAGAACTGAAGAAGAGTCTGCAACGGTACCGGATCGACTACCATCTTCAGCAGCGTCAGAATATCTCCATACAGGTCAACAAACCCCTTCTGGTTACCACTGGTCATAAGGCTACTCAACTCAATCAGAGACGTCAAAGGCTCACGGTGAAAGCTGTAGGAACAAGTCTTCCGCTTCGGCTCTGGGACTGTTGCCATCTCTATCAGTGAACAGACTCTGGAATGTACCTGAGAAATGATATGCATGCAGAGATTAGCTTTTCTTTTTTTCTTCTTTTTTTTTTCAATTCTTTCTTTTTTTTTATTGCGTATTTTTTTTGAAAATAAACATGCTATGATGCAAATGATGCAGACACGACTGGCTGGCTGTGCATCTCAAAACGCAGGATCGAAGCTTCGGTTTAAACTCAGAACCCCAAATCCATCTGAAACCCAAAGTCAACTGAGAAACTGTCATCTGAACCCAAAGTCACCAACAGGACCACAAATCACCAACGGTACCTGTAATAATTATCAAACCCTCCCCACTTACGGGTGTCGTCTAGGCCAGGGTAAGGTCGAGAGAAATGCAGCATAAATAACCTTTCGCAGAATATCATCATATACACACCCGAAGTATGCAACGATAATATCCCACCAGGGTCTGAACTGCTCGTGATATCAATGTTCCGCTAAGTGGCGCGATACCACCCGCTTCCCATGAATCACTCTATTCCTAAGTATCCTAGATTTCACTCATGGCCTGGGTATTGGGCCTTTTACCTCAAGTAACTCCCACCCCAACAGAGAGAAACAGACAACCAGTCAGCCAGATGAACAATGAATATGAATGAATGCAAACATAAATGCAAACATAAATGCAAACAATAAATAATGAATGCAATAAATAACAGCAAACAGCAACCAAAACCCTAACCTAGAGAGCGCTAGGAGAGACTCGCTTAGGGAAGATGGACCAGCAAGAGGTCAACTTCTCTAGAGTCCCCAACAGAGTCGCCAGCTGTCGCATTACGCGAAAAACCGGCGGGAAACAAGAACAACAGAGCCGCCACCGTGCGTTATTTATCCCAAAAGAGGGAAAGGAAACGCTCGAAGTAAACCTGGAAAAGACATGGTCTCGCGACCAAAGAGAATGGGATCGGGAGTCGGTTATGTGAAGGGAAGGTATTAGCACCCCTACGCATCCGTCGTACTCGACGGGATCCACGCACAAAAGGAAGGAAAATGGTTGCTAAAACGCTGCTCACAAACAAACAAACACTGGCTGAAAGAGACACAAGAAAACAAACAAGACTGACTCGGTAGGATATCGCATCCTGGGCCTACTTAGTCTATCAAACATAGACATCAGAGTCTAAGTAGTTCGGACTGGGGGAAAACATGCTCGCTAGGATGTCGCATCCTATGCATACGTATCTTCTTGGACAAAGAAGAATCAGAGCATTCGTAGCTCGGCTAACGCACGCCAAACAAAACAACACAGGAAATCGACTGCCAATCGCTGGACTTACGTCAAACTCCACACAAACAGGCAAACGTGGAATCCGAATGCCAATCGCAGGACTTATATCAGATTCCGAACCAAACACACCCACACTGGAAACCAACTGCCAATCGCTGGACTTATGTCGGACTCCAAGCACACGACAAGAGGATACGGAATGCCAATCGCTGGTCTTACATCCATCTCCTGACACACACAAAGACAAAACAAAAAGGGCGCCCGGAGAGATCAGCTCATCTCCTGCCTACGTACCTCATCTGGTATGAGGATCAGGGCGACGTAGTTCCCCTACGAAGGGACAAAGGACTAGCCTAACCAGATAACAAAGGGAGACACAACTAGGGAGACTACGACTCGAGCCTAGATGTTATCATGCAAATCATCCCTAAGTTAAGGTTGCTATCTAACTTGCACAGGAAGCAAGCTAACCTAAACATGACTTGCACAGGGAGCAAGCCAAAATAACCCTAACTTGCACCGGAAGCAAGCTAAACTAAAAAACACAAACACACAAGCACAAATAGCACCCTCTATATGCAATCAGTTGGCTCAATCAAGGTTAGGTTTTAGTCGAGGGGTCATATCAACCTCGACAAACAAACCACTGTAACAGGGTAATGTTAGCTCTTAACCCTAACATTGAGAGTTAGGGTGAAGCAAATGAAAGGTGAGTGAAGATGAGACTTCACAACTCTTATCCCTGGCCAGGGAGAGCTTCAAGACAATGAAAGTGTGGGTTCAGAAAGTTGGAACCCTTCTACACTTATGACTGACACAATGTACAATGATCTTGGGTTAGTATCTGCAATGCATCAACACAGTGGTGTGAGCAAAGCAGATGACACACAGAATAGCAGGGGATGGATTGCACATCCCTTGTATCTGCCAATGCCTCTTCACTTAGGAGGTCTTTGGATATGTACAAGGACAAAAGTAAACAAACGCAAACATTGCCTCTTAAGGAGGACTTCAGACAGGTGCCTGACCAAGTAACAGGCCAGGTCTTCCAGACTACATGGAGAAAAGAAATTCTACCTCAATGCTCAAGCTATCAAGCAAAGCCAAAGCAAGTTCACAATGGAACTATAGCAACTAAAGTACCTGAAATCAATCAAATATCATCAGTATACCAATCACTAAGTCAAAACAGGCAAGATAAGAACCAACAGTCAACACAATCAATCACATGTGCAAAGCACAACTCAAATCAAATGAGCTAGCATCCTACAAAACAAATCAAGTTAGTCCATAACAATCAAGTAAACCAAACTCAATCAACTTGAATTAATCTCCTTAAAGCAATTGCTTCTTCAACCTGAAAATCAAACTCAAACATGAGAAGCAAACCCTTAGGCCAAGGCCTAGAGTCAAAGAAAGAGAAATGGACCAAAACAGAACATGAAAATTTACCAAAATCAAGATTAATCAATTAGGAACAAAATCCAGAAGGCCTCATGTCAAAATCATACACCAATTGCATTTCATAAGCAAATCATGTCAAACAAGCAAGTTAAAACCTCATAGAACCAAACAGAATGATTCAACTCAAAACAACTCACAAACATTTCAATAAATCCCCAAACAATTCATGGCTAAACAACATTCATAACATGACAATCATACCAAATTTCAAGTCATTTGGACCAAGGGAAGCAAGTCATTTAAATTCATCAAGTCAAGGCATGTTCAAACAAGCTCATACAAGGCATCCAATCATGTATCAACTTCAAGCAAGCATAAAACAGGATTGGCATAAGATAAATGAACCAAATCAAAGCCATGACAAACTTCAAGATGTCTAGAATACATGTGTAAAATTTCAAGTCCATCCAATAAACAACAAGAATTTCACAAATCATATAAAATCATGTCTCACAAGAAGTCAATAATTGGTCAAACAGGGGAGAAAATCTCAATCAAATTGGAAATGCACTCAAAAAATCCACAAAATTTCATGAGCAAACTTAACATCCAGAAGATTCAACATGCAAAAACTCAGGTCATTTTGAGTTCATATGGCATGGTAAAGAAAATCAAGAAGTCAAGCAAGAAATGGTGTGACACAAATTGTCACACCTCTATTCAAAAAATCATATCTCATCAACCAGGAATGATAAAATCAAAAACTCCATACCAAAATGACCATGAACATGTCTAGTTTAAGCACAAAAAATTTCAGCCTCATTGGATTAAGCATCATCATTTCACAAGCAAAATGGCAAGGCATACACAAATTGGACACACATGAACAAACCCTAGGCAATTTAAAAATCCACACGTGCACAAATTCTGGAAAAATCACCATAAACTACTAGAGATCATGAGGAACACAGTGCAAAACATCCCACATTATTTGGACAAATATTGAATGACTTATGATTTTTCTAAGATTGAAGATGAAAATGAAATTAAAATTTGAAATGAAAATGAATTAATGGATTAAATGGAAAATAATGGCAAAATCGTAATTAGGATGCAGCAAGGATGAAACGCTGCGTTTCATTTTATGAGGTGGCAAGGCGTGGTTGGATTCATGGGCGACAAACACAATTTCCATGCAAAAACACGGGACCAAAGATCAAATGGCTTCTGGCTAGGGTTCTTGATACAGTTCATACGTTCTTCAAACAATTTCCAGCACATGAACACTTTGTAACCAAAATCAACAAACGATATACCATTGTGTTCATCTTCTAATGCACATCAATAATCTAACATTGGTTTATCCTAATTCAAACTAGCATGAAAGAATCGAACAGAATAACATTCACCAACCAAACTTAAAATCCAAATAAATCTCTTAATACTCAATAAAAATCAAAACTATAAAGTTCAGTGTACTCATGGGTGCAAGATCTATCAAACACATAGCACAATTTCATGAATGGTGGATTTCGAAATCTGACCTCTATGCAGATGCAGATGTGAAATCGCAGCTTTCAAGGCTTGAAATGTGCAAACAGAAGCTCAATGATGCTTATGTTGATGAATGGAAGTGTGTTGGATGTTCAATCGCTTCGAATCCAGCTCAAAAGTCCAACTGCCATGAATGGAGCTCTATGTAACAGTGATTGGAAACAGCTTGGAATCTTTGCTCTCTTGCTTCAATCCAGCTCAGTGATGATTGTAGATGATGATTCAATCGTGGAAATGGCAAGGGTTTGGAGGAAACTTGCAGAAAAAGTGAAGAGAAAAAATGGAGAGAAATTGCAATTCTTAGATCTAGATCTGTGTGAATGAATGCTAATCCGAAATTCTGTTAGAATTATGATTTTATATGTGCTGCTAATCCACCTTGTTAATTATGGTTAAGCCAAATGCAATGGTTAATGAAAATGAGTGTTTATGTGCAATTGCTAATTCACCTTCATGTGCATGGGGTGCATGCTACAGTACACGAAAATGGGCCTAAATCCACTCCAAATATCATTTTTAATCAAATGCAATTGATAGAAAGTGTAGAAAATGCTTATTTTTCAAATTGACTTTTTTCCTTCCAAATATTCAAATTAATTCACTTGAAAAATGCCATTTTTATGTGATGACTTTTGATGAAATATGATGAATGATTTGGATAGAACATGTCAAAAGGAGATTGTAGCAAGAAACCTCACTCAATTTGGCCAAATGGTGTGAAAGTTATCCCACTTTGAAGTTCAAAATTTCTTGATAATGATTTGATCATAACTTGCCAACCACAAATGAGAAATGGATGTTCTTGGACTTTTTGGAAAGGTGAGAGCAAGATATTCAACTTTCATGTTGGACAAAATTTCATTTGAAGCTTTTAAGATGATGTAAATTTGAGGAGAATAACTTTCCATTTTTGGCAATTTCCAATTACAGGTCACTTACTATTTTTGGCAATTTTTCATCTGACCTCAAATTCTTCAACCTTGAACTTTGAAATGTCAAATGAGACTTGTATGGACACGAATGAGGCCTCTCAAACCATCTCCTACCTTCAAATCCTTGATTTCAGGCACAGTTGACCACAGTTGACTTTCTAGGGTTTCTGGGGGATTGAACAATGACAGATGACTTCTGAGCACCCAATCCTTGACCAAACCACTTCAAAAGGACCCCTAGGTCATATGAACTTGTTGAATCAACCCTAGGGCTTTGCCTCAATAGGATTTGCACTTGCTTGCTTGCTTGACTGATTCTCCTGATCATCTTGACCTAATCTTGTCTGATGAATTGCACTTGGGCAAAGGACAATGCAATGCTATGCAGTGGACTATGTTATGTTAATGACCTAATCATGACAATGTATGTACAAAATGGGAGGTGCAAATTTGAGGTGCTACAGCTTCCCCTATTCAATCAGCTGGGAACCTGAACGGATGAGAGCAACGGCTGTCAGACTTTCAGGGTAAACAGGGATTGAATACCAAGAACCGTAGAAATTTGCACTCTGCTGGATATGATACAAGAAAAGCTAAGTCATTTATCGATGACGGCTGCACGACAATTTCAGGAAAGCGAAAACCATTTACCGATGGCTAAATACTGGGAACTTGATTTTTACCGATATCAACTTCAGCGAGACCATTTACCGATGGCTGCTGGGAAACACCTTGATATTAAAAGGAAGCAAGACCATTTACCGATGGTGGCTTCAAAGCAACTTGATATTTACCGATATCAACTTCAGCAAGACCATTTACCGATGGCTGCCTCAACTGGGGACTCGATATTTACTGATATCGAAGAAAGCGGGGCCATTTACCGATGGCGGCTAAACTGAGCATTCGACATTTACCGATATCGAAGCAAACGGGGCCATTTACCGATGGCGTCTCCACCGGGGGAGGAAAAAGATATTTGCAAATGGAATCAGATAAGACGTTCACCGACGACTCCTGGGGATTTTTTAATTTTATCAACAAGAAATACACACGATCAGACATTACCGATGACTGGGATGAGACTCGATGTTTACCGACATCGGAAGATGATGTTTACCGATATCCAAAAACGACCAGACATTTACCGATGACTGGGGTGAGAGACACCAACGGAAAGGTGAGCACTTTACTGGGGAAAACAAATCCTTGTAACCGGAAACCAAACAGGACGTTTACCGACGACTCTACTGGAGATCTCTAGCTGGGGAATTATCAGACATTTACCGATGACTGGGAAAAAAACTCGACGTTTACCGACATCGAAAGATGATGTTTACCGACATCAAACAAAGGCGACCAGACATTTACCGATGGCTGGGGGAGGACTAGATGTTTTACTGACACCGAAGCAATGGTGTTTACCGACACCAAAGAAAGAACGCACGCGGGTGCTGACATGACACTTACCGGTATCCCAAGAATGACATCTTAAATACGTCAAGGCAAGGCTGACCACTTGCTGAGGATCTCACTGGGGAGAAACAAGCTTTCCGTTCGCGGACGGGTGAGGAAATAAACCTCTCTGGGGAATATCAATCATGAATGCTGTCAGGAGCAACTGCAGCAAACGTGATGTACCGATGTTGAACAAACAATCCGCCTCTGCCGGGGATACGGTCTGATTGGGTTAACACATGAATGCATATGTTTGAACTTTTCTATGGCGTAATGCTCCATATTGAATGGAAATGCTACGCAGTTTTGAGGATGCAATGATCACTACATGCAAAATGCAAAGGATGAACACTCCGCCGGGGAGCCAAAACTGATCAGATACTCTAACTCTGCAGGGAGACTCTGCTGAGGAGTACTCTGCGGGGAGAGCACCGGCTTCTCACTCATGCTGGAGAATAGCACTGCTGCTTGGGAAAGGTAAACTCCGCTGGGGATATCCTTCATAGGACCCAATCCACTCGGGGACTCAGCTTGGGGGAACAACCAAAACAACTCGCTGGGGACAAACCAAAGCGACTGCGCTGAGGAGTAAACAAAGCAACTCGCTGGGGAGAAACAAGGCGACTTGCTAGGGACAACCTGGTGACTTCACTGGGGAGAGCCAACCAATCCACAAGTAGGAAAAAACTCTGCTTTGGGAAATAAATGCTACTCCGCTGGGGACGACCCATCCAGTCCACAGATAGGATAACTGCTGGAGATAAATTTTATTGAACCCGCTCCACTCGGGGATTCGCAGATTATATGCTGGAGATAGCACTGCTGCCCTGCTGAGGACAGGCGCTCACAACCATGCTGGGGATGGTGATACTTCCAACCAGACTGCTGGGGAAAAGAAGGCACTATCCACCGACGTCTCTGCAGGGGAACATAGCTCTGATAGCTTCCATACTTGCTTGGGAAAATATCTGCTGAGGAAACGTTCTCACAGATGCCAACCTGCAAAACAGCACAACAAAATGCCTCCAGGGGATACATGGACAAGATACGCTCAAGTGTCCTCAATATTCAAAATGATTTTCAAATGTTTTGTCTTTCTGCACGTTATTGTTTTAGCCTTCATGTTCTTATATGCAATGCTTATCAAAAATTCGGACGCTTTTGCAAACAAAACAGTAAAAAATAAAAACAAAAGAGCTATTTATCTGAATAACGACTTTTATTGATTGAAAATGTGCCTGAAAAGGCAAATACATTGGGGAGCAATTCCTAGAAAGAGGTAATTGCGCACAGAAGGAAAATAAACTATCCTAATGGAAATGTGAACACGGCATCCACTATTTCCCAACTCTGTTATAACTCACAGATCATCAGTTTTTTCTCCCAATTTCCTTGCTTTCTGAGAAGAATGACTGGACCGATCACATCTTTCGAGATGGCAGACGACAAAGCGCGATGAAGTACAGATAACTCAGACTGTAGTCTTCACTCTAATCCCTCTTTTGCCTGGATCGCCCTTTCGGGTTTTCAATCCACCGGGATACCCATTTTTGCCTAAGCCGCCCTTGCGGGTTTTCGACTTACCGGGTGTACAAATTCTTTTCATTTTTATCCCTAATTTTTGCCCGAACCTTTTCTTTCTGTTTTTTTTGGTTCGCCGGGATGCCCTTTTTTGCCTGGACTCTTTTATTCTTTTTGTCCATCGGGTCAATTTATGCGAAGTATTTTTTGACTACATCTGAGTTAACAGGGGACGGAAAATCTTCGCCGTCCATAGTTATAAGCATCAAGGCTCCACCGGAGAAGACCTTCTTCACAACATATGGACCTTCGTAATTAGGAGTCCACTTGCCCCTGTTATCTGTACCGGGAGGGAGGATCCTCTTCAAAACTAGATCACCAGTTTGATAGCTTCGAGGACGCACTTTCTGATCAAAGGCTCTCTTCATCCTTCTCTGATACAACTGCCCATGGCACACAGCTGCTAGCCGTCTTTCTTCGATAAGGCTTAACTCATTAAACCTTGTCCGAATCCACTCGGCTTCGTCCAGCTTGACATCTAATAAAACTCTCAGAGAAGGGATCTCCACTTCAACTGGCAGGACTGCTTCCATACCATACACAAGGGAGTACGAATGAGGCCTCTCAAACCATCTCCTACCTTCAAATCCTTGATTTCAGGCACAGTTGACCACAGTTGACTTTCTAGGGTTTCTGGGGGATTGAACAATGACAGATGACTTCTGAGCACCCAATCCTTGACCCAAACCACTTCAAAAGGACCCCTAGGTCATATGAACTTGTTGAATCAACCCTAGGGCTTTGCCTCAATAGGATTTGCACTTGCTTGCTTGCTTGACTGATTCTCCTGATCATCCTCACCTAATCTTGTCTGATGAATTGCACTTGGGCAAAGGACAATGCAATGCTATGCAGTGGACTATGTTATGTTAATGACCTAATCATGACAATGTATGTACAAAATGGGAGGTGAAAATTTGAGGTGCTACAATATGATGTAAACTGAAAATTAAATCGAATTTATGAAAATTTTAAAATGCCCGGACAAAATTGGGGTATGACAGCTGCCCATATTTCATTATCTTGCACTAGAAGGTAAGAATGACAACAGTCTTCATACATTCATAGTGGAAGATAATTAAATACGAAAAGACCCAAATTTTTTCTTTTTGAAATGCAAGGAAGAAATGCAGAAAGAAAATGCAATGAGAAATACAGTAAGAAAAGTTATCAAAAGGTAAAATGAGATAGCCAAGATTTTTTGGGAGTCGTCAGAACAGTATCTTGGACATCACAATCGAGATATGTTAGTAATGGAGTGACATCCCTTGCTAAATATCAAGACTTTTCCAGGATGCTAGAGTAGTATAAAGAAAATCTGGCATGAGACTCTTCATATTGATGAAGCAGCATCTCAATAGTAAAAATGAAATACCCTGTATCCAGTTGAAGCAGCATCTTATATGATAGAATTAAGATGTTCCAGCAAGGGAAAGATACCTTAATTAAATCTAAGACTCTCCAAGGATATTAGAGCAGTATCTCTAAAAAGATCTGAAATGAGACTCTTCATATTGATGAAGCAGCATCTCAAATAGTAAAAAATGAGATTCTCTGTATCGGGTCGAAACAGCATCTTATATGATAGAATTAAGATATTCCAGCAAGGGAAAAATACCTTAATTGAATCTAAGACTCTCCGAGGATATTAGAGAAGTATCTCTAAAAAATCTGAAATGAGACTCTTCATATTGATGAAGCAGCATCTCAAACAGTAAAAAATGAGATTCTCTGTATCGGGTCGAAACAGCACCTTATATGATAGAATTAAGATATTCCAACAAGGGAAAAATACCTTAATTGAATCTAAGACTCTCCGAGGATATTAGAGCAGTATCTCTAAAAGATATGAAATGAGACTCTTTATATTGATGAAGCAGAATCTCAAACAGTAAAAATGAGATTCTCTGTATCGAGTCAAAGCAGCATCTTATATGATAGAATTAAGATATTCCAACAAGGGAAATATACCTTAATTGAATCTAAGACTCTCTGAGGATACTTAGAGCAGTACCTCTAAAAAATCTGAAATGAGACTCTTCATATTGATGAATCAGTATCTCAAACAGTAAAAATGAGATTCTGTGTATCGAGTCGAAGCAACATCTTATATGATAGAATTAAGATGTTCCAGCAAGGGAAAGATACCTTAATTAAATCTAAGACTCTCTGAGGATATTAGAGCAGTATCTCTAAAAAGATCTGAAATGAGACTCTTCATATTGATGAAGCAGCATCTCAAATAGTAAAAAATGAGATTCTCTGTATCGGGTCGAAACAGCATCTTATATGATAGAATTAAGATATTCCAGCAAGGGAAAAATACCTTAATTGAATCTAAGACTCTCCGAGGATATTAGAGAAGTATCTCTAAAAAATCTGAAATGAGACTCTTCATATTGATGAAGCAGCATCTCAAACAGTAAAAAATGAGATTCTCTGTATCGGGTCAAAACAACATCTTATATGATAGAATTAAGATATTCCAACAAGGGAAAAATACCTTAATTGAATCTAAGACTCTCCGAGGATATTAGAGCAGTATCTCTAAAAGATCTAAAATGAGACTCTTTATATTGATGAAGCAGTATCTCAAACAGTAAAAATGAGATTCTCTGTATCGAGTCAAAGCAGCATCTTATATGATAGAATTAAGATATTCCAACAAGGGAAAGATACCTTAATTGAATCTAAGACTCTCTGAGGATACTTAGAGCAGTACCTCTAAAAAATCTGAAATGAGACTCTTCATATTGATGAATCAGTATCTCAAACAGTAAAAATGAGATTCTCTGTATCGAGTCGAAGCAGCATCTTATATGATAGAATTAAGATATTCCGAACAAGGGGAATGATACCTTAATTGAATCTAAGACTCTCCGAGGATACTTAGAGCAGTACCTCTAAAAAATCTAAAATGAGACCCTTCATATTGATGAAGCAGTATCTCAAGCAGTAAAAGTGAGATTCTCTGTATCGAGTCGAAGCAGCATCTTATATGATAGAATTAAGATATTCCAACAAGGGAAAGATACCTTAATTGAATCTAAGACTCTCTGAGGATACTTAGATCAGTACCTCTAAAAAATCTGAAATGAGACTCTTCATATTGATGAAGCAGTATATCAAACAGTAAAAATGAGATTCTCTGTATCGAGTTGAAGCAGCATCTTATATGATAGAATTAAGATATTCCGAAAAAGGGGAATGATACCTTAATTGAATCTAAGACTCTCCGAGGATACTTAGAGCAGTACCTCTAAAAAATCTGAAATGAGACTCTTCATATTGATGAAGCAGTATCTCAAACAGCAAAATGAGATTCTCTGTATCGAGGCAAAGCAGCATCCTATATGATAGAATTAAAATATTCCGAACAAGGGAATGATACCTTAATTGAATCTAAGACTCTCCGAGGATACTTAGAGCAGTATCTCTAGAAAACAAATGAGATTCTTCAAATTGATGAAGCAGTATCTCAAACAGAGAAATGAGATTCTTCAGATAAATGAAGTAGTATCTCGAATATTCGTCTGTTGAGGGAACTTTAAGAAAAGACTCCTGTTGAGGGAGACATACTGGAAATGCTCTGCAGGGGAAAAGCTCATAAGAGACTTTTTAGGGTAACCTCTGTTTGGGGAGTAATGATTGTAAAGAAAAATGCTGGGAATATCATTATTAATCATAAAGTTGAAAAATGATTTGTTGAGAAATAATTCCACGAGCATATGCAAGATAATAACTTTATAGAATTTAGATGGAGAGTGTCTGGGGTACATATGAGTGAACCTGGATCTTGATATTTGTCATGTTTGATTTTTGTATGATGTCCCACTTTAGGTGGGAATACCATGCATGGGATGATGCATGTGATGTATGCAAGTATGCAATTACTAGGGATATTTGGCCGTGCATGTAGGAATGCGAATGATTTTTATTTTGTTGAAATTCCCCTTTTGTGGGAGTGTTATGCATGAGTATGCTGATGATTGATATGAATGTGTTTTTTTAATTTTCTGTTTGGTAGGAAAACCATGTATGGATGATTCGTGTGATGCATGTCGGAATGCAACTAGGTAATTGGATGTGTTTGTAGGGTTTAATTCTTGATTGCCAATGAGGTTGGACTTTAAATGGGAACTGCCAGAAGAGAACTGGTGAAGGAGATTGAACTTCCAGATGAGGACAACACTCGAAGGGTATGTTACCTGACGCGAACTGGTGAAAATAATTGAAATGTCAGACGGGACTGAATTTGTTTTTGTTTGTCAGACGGGAACTGACTTTTTTAAAATAGGCTACCAGACGAGAACTGGTGAAAATAATTGACTACCAGACGAGAACTGGTATCGAAATAAGTGACCTACCAGACGAGAACTAGTATTAAGAGATAATTTACCAGACAAGAACTGGTATTTGGCAAATGATTTGTCATGCAAGAACTGATTTTTGATATAGTTCGCCAGACGAGAACTGGACTTTGGAAATAAATTTCCAGACGGGAACTGGACTTTGAAATGAATTGCCAGACGGGAATTTGGTTTTGAAATAAATTGCCAGACGGGAACTGGGCTTTTGAAAAAGGTTGTCAGACGGGAACTGGGCTTTGTAATAAATTGTCAGACGGGAACTGGACTTTGAAATAAATTTCCAGGCGAGAACTGGACTTTGTAATAAATTTCCAGGTGAGAACTGGACTTTGTAATAAATTGCCAGACGGGAACTGGGCTTTTGAAAAAGGTTTGCCAGACGGGAACTGGGCTCTTGAAATAAGTTGCCAGACGGGAACTGGGCTTTGAAAAAAATTGCTAGGCGAGAACTGGACTTTGAAATGGCCAAGCGATGTTGGGCTTTGGTGTCAGATTTTGTGTTTCAAGGCTTTTTGATGCTAGGTTCATGTTATGGGGTTAGACCCGATGAATTTTATGATATGCATGGTTTTATGTTAGAGCAAAGCGACATGACTAATGCATGAGGATGCTTTACGCAATGATTTGCAGGTTTCCAAAATACCCCTGCGTGAGTATTGGAAGATAAGGTTCATGCCAGAAAGGCTTCTGTCTGTCAAAAGGCTATTTTTTTGGGGTGGTAGCATGATTCCCCGACACTCATCTTGAACTCTGCATTTGCTGACTTGCGAAAAGCTTTTGCTTGAACTGCTTAAAAACATGGAGAGGAATCGCTCTTGTATGGCTCATCTTGCCCCATTGTGATGGGTCTATGCAAAATGTTTACCTCGAAAGGATTTTGAAAGCAATTGTACCATAATTTAGAGATGGATTGCCCCAGAATTTTGATCCCTGAAAGGATTTATCCTTGGTTAACCGACTCTTGGAGTGGTTGAATTTTCTGTGCTCTTGAGGTAGCTTGCCCCGGTATGAGCGTTGAAGCGACTTAACTCACCCTAACTGAACATTGAAGGGGTCTGCCCCTGCCCAACAGAACCTCTAGGTGATCTGCCCCTAGTTAATAGAGTCCTGAGATGATTTTCTCTAGATCAACTGATTCTTGAAGTGACTGGCCCCTGATTAACAGATGTTTGGAGATTGTTTAAGACTGGCCAATTCTTGGAGTAATCTTCCTATGATCACCTGATGTTTAGGTGGCATGCCCCATATTCATAGGTTGTGAGGTAGTCTTGATTCGGGTCAGCACCAACGAATGTCCAAGTTCCTCTGATTGTTCCTTATTATTGGAATTTCCCTGACGTCAAGTACTGTCTTGCAGTTAAAATTATTTTGTTCAGAAATGGTAATTTCAATGCGATACTCATGCAAGTTTTAAGAAAGAATCATTTATTGGAATGATGTGATAGTATGTGACAAGTGGGCCATGAGTCCAAATGTAATGCTGATTTAGCAATTTAAAGTATGAAAGACACAGCGAGAATAATGACATCGATGTTGAAGATTAGCAAATCTTTAGGAGTCAGTTTACGCAACCTTGTTGTAGTATGCTTTCGGAATAAACCCTACTTCAATTAGGTCTTTTAAGGGTTGTAACATGGTTTGGTTCACGGTTTTCGAACAAAAGGATATAAGGCTCAAAGTTTATTTTAACCCACCCCTTCTTCATGATGATCTCCAATCCTACTTTCAGTTAATTCGACACACACTTACTTTTGCGAGATTTCAGCAGTGCAATATCCCTTGAAATGACAGTCGTCCTATTTTGCTCTTCATGGATGTTGGTGACCTTTTGATTTTGGTATGGTGGCCATTGGTTCTTGTTTTCTTTTGTTGAGGAATTTCATTGTCTTTTTTGATTCTTGTTTTGATCCCTAACTTTTGCATGGACCGCTTGTTGAAGCTTTAGTCCATCAGGATTGCCCCAGTTTTTGCTTAAGTCTCCTTTTAGGGTGTTGGACTTAGCGAGCTCTTTCTTTGATTTTCTTTTTTTAGAATGTGACTGCCAGGTCATTGGTCATTGAAGAACAACCGTCGTAACTTTTGATTTTTTCAAGGTTCCTTCGACACTTTAGGATGTGTGCGAAGAATGGCATGTAGTTGATCGATATACTGGATATTTCATCTTGTAATTTGAATGCATAGTCAGATTAACTGAACATTACCCTGCCCCGGGTTAAACATAAGGGTTTGTATATCCAAAAGAAACACCTACTTCTAGGCTCGAAGTGTTAGACTAGGGATTAACTCCTTATCTCTCCAGTGTTTGGGGATTTGAAACAATGCCTATACATCATTAGTAGGATTTTATCCGAAAGCATACGGTCAGCAATTATGGGTATTTTGTTTTCGTCATCCTCCCTCAAATCTTTGCTAAAACAAAAGTTATGATAAAGAAAAGTGAACGGGAGAAACACTGATGTATCTTTTTGTCTAAGAGAAGAAAAATGAGCGAATGCGAGATAATTAATTCAAAACATGCATCATTACTTCATCAATATTACCATTAAAAACAACAATGTTTAAACACAAGCAGCTTTTAACAACAAAGAAACTACAAATGCAAAAATAGAAACAAATCAGTCCAACGATTGCCAGTGTTGAGGATGTCTTCCTGTCTGAACTACTGGCATTAGAAGATACTCTATGAAATCTTTGAACTCATTCTGACGAGAGATTAACGTGCACCAACAGGCTTCCTTCTGCAAAGGATATGTACCTTTTGTTGATCAATTATTGCACTTTAGCCTTGAAAGCATTGCAGTCTTCAGTTGAATGCCCTATTGTTCCGGCATGATATCCACATTGCACATCAGGATCATATCCAGGTGGGTATGGTTCTGACAATGGCCTGAGAGACTTGGGCTCCACTAGTGAGCTTTGAATTAGACATGGAAAAAGTTGACTGTATGACATAGGGATTGGATCAAGAGGAGCATTCCTTCTTTCCAGATTGTTTCGAGGCCTATGTTGGTTTTGATGCTGATTCTGATATCCTTGACCACGAGATCTTTGATTTGTATGAGGAACAGTCCATGGTTGCTTGAATGGTGCTCTAGGCCTTTTCGGTCGCCTATAAGGATAACGTGGTGTTGGAAATGGTGATTGCTGAGAAGGTGAAGAACCATAAGGCCTGGATGGTGCATCGTGAGAATACCCAACATCTGCCATGACTGCATTTATTTCATTATCCTCTTCCTTCTGGGAATCGCTGAGGGATTCTGTCTCGCTAGCTTGGTTGCTCGAGGCACCTTGGATTCTTCCACATTTTAGGGCACTCTCGATGCGTTCTCCAATTGTCACTAAGTGAGCGAAGTTTGATGTTGTGCTGCTAATCATCCTTTCGAAGTATGGACTTTGCAGGGTGTCCCTGAATAATTCCATCAATTCTTTGTCTAAGAGTGGTGGCTCAACGTAAGCCGCTAAATTTCTCCATCTTTGGGCATACCCTCTGAAGGATTCATTGTCTTCCTGAGATAAGGCTCTTAGCTGCATGCGGTCGGGAGCGATGTCCAAATTATATTTGTATTGCTTCAAGAATGCGTTAGCTAGGTCCAACCATGATTGAATACGACTCCTTTCTAACTTCATGTACCAACTCAACGATGCCCCGGTCAAACTGTCCTGAAAACAGTGAATCATTAGCTTATCATCGTGGGCATGAGAGGTCATTTTTCGATAAAACATCACCAAATGGTGCTTTGGACAACCATCCCCTTTGTACTTCTCAAATTCTGGTACTTTGAATTTTGGGGGTATGACCAGGTCAGGTACCAAACACATGCCTAAGGCATTCAGTTCAACCGTATCTTGCCTTTCTATGGCCTTGAGTCTTTTCTCTAGCACGTGACATCTTTTAGAAATCTCATCATCTTGTGGTTGTTCAGCATTAACCACTAGGCTTGTTCCATGGGAATCTGGCACGGAGAATGCAAAACTGTGATACTCAACAGCATCATGACGTGAGGAATCTTGAACAACATGACGTTCTTGTACAGTAGAGTTATCAACTGGGGTTTGCACAAGCTGAGGTTGGGTAAGACCATTTACTGTAGCTAGCCTAATATTCTCAACAACTGCAGTCTGTTGAATGTTGTCTTCCTTCTTTGCTAAAACTATCATAGCCTCCACAAGTTGGTCTACCTGGTTTTTCATCAAGTCAACATCTCCTCTTAATGCAATGTGATTTTGCTCCAATGGATCCATGGTTTTTCAAGAGCTACTTTAAGTCTGATATAAGTGTCGGGAAATCAACTGCAGGTTATGGACGAAGGATAGATGAGTTTTTTTGTATTTATTTTTTGGTGAAAATGATATGAAATGTATGATGATGAACGCAAATGCAATGATATGTGTATGAATGTAGTGACATGTTTAGGATCACAGGTTCAAAACGTTCTCAGATGGATCAGAATAACGGGTGAATGATGGGTATCTCTGGATAATGTAACCCCAGGGGTAGGCTCTACAGTTGGCAGGTTCCCAAAGTCATGGATATTTCTTGAGGATGTCACTGTCGTGACGAAGACTCGTCGGACAATAGTATCCTTAAGAAGATCTCGTCTAGGTGAGGTCTTTGTATTATCCCAACAAGGAAAACTCCATGAGGATTCTACTACACGACTCTCGATTCCAGGGTTCTAACAAGGTTCTCAGAGTCATAGATCGAGGTTGGAAATATTACTGTAAGATAGTAATACGTCCAAGGGATCTCATCTGATTGGGGCTTTCATATTAAGCCAACAAGTCTGAAACTTCGTAGGTTAATACTACATAACCGCCATATAGAGTGGGTTAAAAGCTCCCTAAAGTCATTGATCCAACTTGAAAATACTATCGTCGTGACGAAAACTCGTCGGGCAATAATATCTCAAGAGAATCTCCTCTAGGTGGGGTCTTCGTATCTTCCCAACAAGGAAGACTCCTTGTGGGCTCCCACTACGCAACCACCAACTTAATCTTATGGTTTTTCTCAGACTTGGGTAGAGAGCCTATCTCACAAAGCACCATTAACAAAAAGCCCCAAATAAGACATAGTCAATAAATCACAATACAATAATTATGACAGAATAATAATAACAGAATAAAAATAGCAATCAAATAAACAAGATTAACACATAATACAGAAACTGAACTGAATTAGGCTTCACTCTCTTTTGCTTGGAGCTAGTCCCCAGCGGAGTCGCCATCTGTCGCATCTCGAAAAATACGACTCCTCACGATGGTCGCGGAAAATATTTATGTTCGAACAGAGTCGCCACTGAACTTTATTTATCCCGATGAAGGGATAGGAAAATATCGATAAAACCTTTAGGAAACGGAATAATGGTCGTCGCAACCATATTCAGGTTCGGGAGTGGATTACGTAAGGGGAAGGTATTAGCACCCCTTACGTCCGTCGTACTCAACGGGAACCTTTTAGTTCTAATGTGTGTTTCGAGTGTTAATTTATGTTTGTTTGTTATCTTTGGGTTATAAAATTATTAAAAATAGAAATGGATGGGAATCTTAGAAAGGGAAAGGGGAGTTTTTTATTAGTGTGCTCACGAAGATACAACAATCTCCTGCATACATATCCTTAAATAAGGAAATCAGAGCATTCGTAGTTCGGGGAACTACGGTTGGTTGGTGTCTTTTAGTGAACAGTTATTTAGATCATATTCTAAAGGCTAAACGTTGGCTTGTCTATTCTCGGTGGAGGCTTAAGCACTAGTTTGTTATGCGCATCAGAAAGGATTAAACAATGTTCTTTCTGAAAGGAGTTTCGGTCACACGGGGGTGACAAGTTGAGTTAATATTTTTGATGTTTTGTTTGATTGGTTTTGATTTCACGAGGGCAAGAAAAGATAGATTTGATGTGTTGAGATATTTTGTTGGATGACGATTACTCGGATAGTCGAGTAAGACAACTCGTATCCTAATAATCGAGGAGAGGAATTGAAGGCTCAAAACCATCCCCCTTTTCATCCTTAATAGTAAAAAGGATTTGATGATAGTTAAGGTATTTTAAATGGATGATGATTACTCGGACAATCGAGTAAGACAACTCGTATCCTAATAACCGAGAAAGGAAATAGAAGACTCTAAACCACTTTCTTTTTCATCTGAGTAATTATGAAAATAAGGTTGTGTATAGTTGATGTATTTTAGTATGAATGACAAATACTCGAATGACTGAGTAAAACAACTCATATCCAAGCATTTGAGGAGAGGAATCGAAGACTTAAGACCATCTCCCTTTTCGCATAGTTTATTATGAAATGATTTGACTTACGGTATAAGTTGGTGGAAAAATGACAATTGTTCGACTCACCGAGTAAGAGAACTCGTATTCAAACAATTGGGAGAGAAGTTGAAGACTCAAAGTCATCTCCTTTTTCATTTCGTTATTATGAAATAGTTTGATTTAAATGAGTTAGGAAAGTCTTTAAGAGAGATGACAATTATTTGACTAACCGATTAAGAGAACTCGTATTCAAACAGTTGTGGAGAGAAGTTGAAAACTCAAAGTCATCTCCCTTTTCATTTCTTAATATGAGTATGAATTCGACTTGATTGTGCTTAGGTGGATAGAAATCACGACTATTTGACTAACCGAGTAAGAGAACTCGTATTCAAATAATCGAGGAGAGGAATTGAAAACTCAAAGCCATCCCCCTTTTCATTTCCAAATAAAATGGCGTTTGATTGTGATTTTTAA
This sequence comes from Lathyrus oleraceus, assembly GCF_024323335.1. Taxonomy (NCBI): domain Eukaryota; kingdom Viridiplantae; phylum Streptophyta; class Magnoliopsida; order Fabales; family Fabaceae; genus Lathyrus; species Lathyrus oleraceus. Next base: position 89,976,193 of record NC_066580.1, on the reverse strand, counting down.
TTTGAATGAAAATACTCGACATTGGATCGAGGTTTTAAATTCGTGTTTTGTGAATAAATTAGATTTTATTTAGTGAATCAATCATCTACTCGATTAAAATCGAATATGTCTCATTGTAAGAAAGCCCAAGAGTAAGCTATGTGAGGTTGATGGTGATGCCTAAAGCAATCGACTTACAAAGGTGTTTGAAAATGGGCTTGATGTTAAATCAAGAATTGTGTGATTTTAGTGGTTTAAAATAGTTTTGTATTGGTAATGAAATTGAATGAAATCAAGTTTGTTTTATGAAATGGTAGTAAAAGATGATGGTGAAATTGTGAAATCGGTCAACTTCTAATTAGCAAAATTAATTTATTAAAATTTGATTAAATCGTCTAATTTAAGGTAAATAAAATTAATTATCAAAATTATCGGATTAAAAATTAATATAATCAAATAATTAAGTTAATTAAAGTTAATCAATAAAATTATCTAATTTAATCAAAACTTTAATTAATTAATTAAAAAGAAATAAGTGACAATGTCGTTTTAAAAATGATCGGAGTAAATTGGCCACAATATGCTCAAAAACCCGGTTTGTACATATCGACAATAAAGTTAAAATGTCGTATGTAAAGACCGAAACACAGTGAAATATCATATTGATGTATTATAATTTGGCGGCATATCGACATAAAATTGCTGAACCCGCGGATAAAAGTCTGGCTTATCATAATGAAATTAAACAGAAATCAACATATATATATATATATATATATATATATTTATAATATCATATGGATTATATATAACCTACAAGAGTAACTCATGTACCTAAGCATATATGTAAAAACCAAGCACAATATATCAGTATTATTATGATTCAAATAAATGATACCAATAGAAACTCTGTTTGACTTTTCAACCCTTATAAAGAAAAAGAAATATCACATAACTATGGTCAGCGAAATTCTAAAAAAATGCTCATTATTGTCTTCTTAGTGAAGCATAGATCACACAAGCAAAATCCACAATCTTCTTCCTATTTCCAAAATAAAACAAATATAAAACCTCTTTGTTATGGACAACAGGAGAAGTGGTAAAAGTCTTTACAACACCAATTTAATCTCTTATTCACGTACAATTTAAACAAAAACTTGATTTAGAGTTCAAAATCCAACACAATTTCTATAACTTATGCAATTAGGATAGAGTTGAAAAACAATGTATGGTCTTCACGTTTACAACACACACAAAAAATGAAAAAAATGCAGAACCAATGGATATGAGTCGATCACAACTGCAATGATTCCAAGAAGTGTTTTACATGAGCTTCAATAATTAAAAAAATCATAACTAAAAAAAAGCCTCTGAGTCGCAATGAATTTGAAACAAGAATATGTCACCAAACAATATACTAATATCAACGAACAAGTTTTTAAAAAAATAGAGTGTTACCATTCGAATCCGCTCGATGTCGCTGCTTCAGCATTCAATGGCTCATAATTTGTCATTGTGGTGCACTGGATGGTGTCGTTCGCGACTTATGGGATTTACCAGCATATGACAAAAACCGGAAAACTTGAGGTTGTCTTCCCCTGTTCTTGCCCATTATCATTCATCCGGCTTGTGCTTATTCCAACATTTGTGTCTAATCCAAATCGCAAACGCCTCCAAATCTTGCACCAACACTGTGAAAAACAAACAAACAACAATGAACCGAGTCGTAATGTTGGAAACAAAAACCGTGTCACTGTGTAATGAAGTGGCAGCCTCCATGATGAGGAATAGTTGCGTGTGGCGTTACGATGTTCATCGAAACAGCATCCTCACGGTGTCCCGATAGTGCCCAGAAACGGAAAAGCAGAACATGGATAAGTGGTATTGAGAAGGGTGTTATGGTTTATGGAATCGGTCGGCCGGAGGGTTTCGCGGTGTGTTGTGGTGAATGGTTGGAGGAAAAGGTCGGCGACGGTGCCGGAAGCGGAAGGTTGTTTCAAGGAAGTTAATGGCGGTGTGTGGAAGGTTGTTTCAAGGAAGTTAATGGCGGTGTGTGGAAGGTGTAGTCGGAGACAATGGTGATTGGAAAATTAAGGCTCGCCGGCTTTAGATCGCGGCGGTTGAGGGTGGTTGGGTAGGGGCGCGATGAAGAAGAGGCGGATCTGTGGTGTTTGGTGCGGTTGTCGTTGACAGAAGGGTTTGTGGAGGGAGCTCGTCGGTAGTGATGTTATTGTTCAACGGTGTGGACGGAGATTAGGGGTGAGGAGACAGATTAGGTGGTTGTCGAAGCTGTTAGGTTATGAGTGGTGGTGCGGTTACGAAAGGAAATGAGCGGATTCACTGTGGTGCGGTGAAGGACGAACGACGTGCGTGGTTCTGTTTGTTGTTGTGGCTGTTCACGGTGGATGGTTGAGCGGCGACATCACAGAGGTCATGTGTGGTTTAAAGGAGGATGATGGTTGTGCGTTGGGGTTGGAAGTCGGCGTGTAGACGGCGCGAAGTGGTGGTGGTGTGGTGGTTTGTCGGAAGGAGAGTGAAGATGAAAGGAGTCGCGATTATGGCGGTGGGTGTTGGTGTTGTGCGGAGGCGCGTATGAAGGGGTGGATCTGGAAGACGAAGAGGAAAATCTTTTTTGTTAATTTAATTTTTTCTTTTGTTTTCCTTCTCAGAGTGTGTAGTGGGAGTGAGGTAAGTGAGTAAGGGATGTGTGGTCCCGGGTTAGAGAGGTAGTGTCCTCTTTTTTTTTTTTTGCTTATTTTTGTTACCGTTGGTGAGGAGACGTGTGTGAGATAGATGCAAGCTGGAATTTTATATTACCGTTGGAGATGCACTAGCTATCAAAAAATAGAAATCCAATGTTGATCTCATTTATTTATTTTTTGCAAACAATTATTATTTATTTAAGGAGATATACTCATAAAATTTCTAATCAATATTTGATTTTAAAAAAAATCATAATTACTTTAATTAAATAACTAAACCAAAAAAGTGACCAATTATAAATAAGGACCGATTATAAATGTGCACGAAAAATTAAATCGGGCACACTAAAATGATCAGCATAAAATATACTTATGGAAAAAATACAGCGTTTCTTCAAATTCTGAAATAAATTTGCATCGGTTAAGAGGCTCAAGCGGGCCAAAATGCAACCGAAACAGTCGCTGAAAAATATAACGGGCACACCAGTTTAAACTACATGAATCATAGATTAATAATACTGGCGTCTGCAATTTTAATTTCGAAACTTTTTATTTGCTGATTTTGTCCGTACTTGAGGAAAGATTTAGCCGATTTGTCTGTATTTTTCAATAAATTTATCCTGACTGATATTTCAGGTATTATTAATGATAAAATGCATGTTATGCTGTACATATGATGTAAACTGAAAATTAAGTCGAATTTATAAAAAATTTAAAATGCCCAGACAAAATTGGGGTATGACAACTGCCCCTATTTCATTATCTTGAACTAGAAGGTAAGAATGACAACAGTCTTCATACATTCGTAGTGGAAGATGATTAAATACGAAAAGACCCAAATTTTGTCTTTTTGAAATGCAAGGAAGAAATGCAGAAAGAAAATGCAATGAGAAATACAGTAAGAAAAGTTATCAAAAGGTAAAATGAGACAGCCAAGATTTTCTGGGAGTCGTCAGAACAGTATCTTGGACATCACAATCGAGATATGTTAGTAATGGAGTGATATCCCTAGCTAAATCTCAAGACCTTTCCAGGATGCTAGAGTAGTATAAAGAAAATCTGGCATGAGACTCTTCATATTGATGAAGCAGCATCTCAACAGTAAAAATGAAATTCTCTGTATCGAGTCGAAACAACATCTTATATGATAGAATTAAGATGTTCCAGCAAGGGAAAGATACCTTAATTGAATCTAAGACTCTCCGAGGATATTAGAGCAGTATCTCTAAAAAGATCTGAAATGAGACTCTTCATACTGATGAAGCAGCATCTCAAACAGTAAAAAATGAGATTCTCTGTATCGGGTCGAAACAACATCTTATATGATAGAATTAAGATATTCCAGCAAGGGAAAAAAATACCTTAATTGAATCTAAGACTCTCCGAGGATATTAGAGCAGTATCTCTAAAAAATCTGAAATGAGACTCTTCATATTGATGAAGCAGCATCTCAAACAGTAAAAAATGAGATTCTCTGTATCGGGTCGAAACAGCATCTTATATGATAGAATTAAGATATTGCAGCAAGGGAAAAATACCTTAATTGAATCTAAGATTCTCCAAGGATATTAGAGCAGTATCTCTAAAAGATCTGAAATGAGACCCTTCATATTGATGAAGCAGTATCTCAAACAGTAAAAATGAGATTCTCTGTATCGAGTCAAAGCAGCATCTTATATGATAGAATTAAGATATTCCAACAAGGGAAAGATACCTCAATTGAATCTAAGACTCTTCGAGGATACTTAGAGCAGTACCTTTAAAAAATCTGAAATGAGACTCTTCATATTGATGAAGCAGTATCTCAAACAGTAAAAATGAGATTCTCTGTATCGAGTCGAAGCAGCATCTTATATGATAGAATTGAGATATTCCGAACAAGGGGAATGATACCTTAATTGAATCTAAGACTCTCTGAGGATACTTAGAGCAGTACCTCTAAAAAATCTGAAATGAGACTCTTCATATTGATGAAGTAGTATCTCAAACAGTAAAATGAGATTCTCTGTATCGAGTCGAAGCAGCATCTTAAATGATAGAATTAAAATATTTCAAACAAGGGAATGATACCTTAATTGAATCTAAGACTCTCCGAGGATACTTAGAGCAGTATCTCTAGAAAACAAATGAGATTCTTCAAATTGATGAAGCAGTATCTCAAACAGAGAGATGATATTCTTCAGATAAATGAAGTGGTATCTCGAATATTCGTCTGTTGGGGGAACTTTAAGAAAAGACTCCTTTTGAGGGAGACATACTGGAAATGCTCTGCAGGGGAAAAGCTCATAAGAGACTTTTTAGGGTAACCTCTGTTTGGGGAGCAATGATTGTAAAGAAAAATTCTGGGAATATCATTATTAATCATAAAGTTGAAAAATGATTTGCTGAGAAATAATTCCACGAGCATATGCAAGATAATAACTTTATAGAATTTAGATGGAGAGTGTCTGGGGTACATATGAGTGAACTTGGATCTTGATATTTGTCATATTTTATTTTTCTATGATGTCCCACTTTAGGTGGGAATACCATGCATGGGATGATGCATGTGATGTATGCAAGTATGCAATTACTGGGGATATTTGGCCGTGCATGTAGGAATGCGAATGATTTTTATTTTGTTGAAATTCCCCTTTTGTGGGAGTGTTATGCATGAGTATGCTGATGATTCATATGACTGTGTTTTTTTAATTTTCTGTTTGGTAGGAAAACCATGTATGGATGATTCGTGTGATGCATGTGGGAATGCAACTAGGTAATTGGATGTTTTTGTAGGGTTTAATTCTTGATTTCCAATGAGGTTGGACTTTAAATGGGAACTTCCAAAAGAGAACTGGTGAAGGAGATTGAACTGCCAGATGAGGACAGCAATCGAAGGGTATGTTACCAGACGCGAACTGGTGAAAATAATTGAAATGTCAGACGGGACTGAATTTGTTTTTGTTTGTCAGACGGGAACTGACTTTTTTAAAATAGGCTACCAAACGAGAACTGGTGAAAATAATTGACTACCAGACGAGAACTGGTATCGAAATAAGTGACCTACCAGACGAGAACTAGTATTAAGAGATAATTTACCAGACGAGAACTGGTATTTGGCAAATGATTTGTCATGCAAGAACTGATTTTTGATATAGTTCGCCAGACGAGAACTGGACTTTGGAAATAAATCGCCAGACGAGAACTGGACTTTGGAAATAAATTTCCAGACGGGAACTGGGCTTTGAAATGAATTGACAGACGGGAACTGGGTTTTGAAATAAATTGCCAGATGGGAACTGGGCTTTTGAAAAAGGTTGCCAGACGGGAACTAGGCTTTGTAATAAATTGCCATATGGGAACTGGACTTTGAAATAAATTTCCAGGCGAGAACTGGACTTTGTAATAAATTTCCAGGTGAGAACTGGAATTTGTAATAAATTGCCAGACAGGAACTGGGCTTTTGAAAAAGGTTTTCCAGACGGGAATTGGGCTTTTGAAATACGTTGCCAGACGGGAACTGGGCTTTGAAATAAATTGCTAGGCGAGAACTGGACTTTGAAATGGCCAAGCGATGTTGGGCTTTGGTGTCAGATTTTGTGTTTCAAGGCTTTTTGATGCCAGGTTCATGTTATAGGGTTAGACCCGATGAATTTTATGATACGCATGGTTTTATGTTAGAGCAACTTATGACCCTTAGTGCTTTCCCAAGGATAGTATAATCACCAAAGGGTAAGACATTTGTTCATATTCTGGCATCCTTATATCCTCTTCATCAGCTTTCAGGTTGTCTCCCCAGTGAGTGCAGAAAGAGTGATACATTATCAGCTTCCCAGAGAGTCTGGTATGGGAAGTCCTCTTTGATGGCAATAGATTGATCTATCTTATTGGATTGCTTTCCACTAGCAAAAATTTTGGATGTTCATCCAACGCATTCCTGGATAGTTTGTTTGTGCATACATGCTTGTTTCCCTTGCGGAGTCTTAGCAATCCATGATTGGTTGAATGGTTGATCCGAGGATGATCCTTCCTGTTCCAGTTCGTGCCTTGATCTTTTAGAGACGTGTATCCCTCTATACCAGTCACTAGCATTTATGTTTTATCAATTATATGGTTGTCATTCCTTGTGTGGACTGACTTAAAATCCCTTATAAATTGATGAAAGTTGATATGCTATTCTACTCATAAGGAGGTTTGTCTTTCCCCAGCATGAGTGGAAGTCCCCAGCGGAGTAAGCATGTGTTCCCTACAGAACTATCTTTCCAGATATTTGTCTCCTCAGCAGGAAGTTTCCTAGAGCAATTGGTGAAGGGCTTGTCTCCTATTTCATCCCCAGTATATCGCTTGTAGATGCAGGATTCATTTCTGATTTTCTCCAGCCAAGGTAGTTCCCTCGAGAGCATTTGCAGCTTGTCCCCAATAGGGTTGCCAGATCCGAGTTTGATGTTGATATCTTCTCCGGGTCTGAAGATTTCTCCTAGTATTGAGAGCTGGTGTTGAAGATGTTTATTTCCTTCCCTAGTGGAGCAAATTGCTATTTTTCCCCTTTGTAGAGTTTCCGCTCCAGCAGATAGGAGGGAGTGTTTTGACTGATGTGCATCTGGTTGGTGGTTGTTCCCCATGGAGTTTCATATCATTCCTTGATAAGTTTCCCCAGTAGAGTTTCTTCTCCGGCGGATCTTATCATTATTAACCACCTGTCCCCGAGAGAGTTGATGGAAATTCCCCGACAGATCTTCTGCATTTTCCTTTTGTCAGGATTGTTTGCCCCTGGAAGACTCCTCCTGTGCAGAGTATTGTTTCTTGCAGTTGGAAGCTTTGACTTTCCTCATCCCCAACTGTGGTCGACGTCTTCCCGTGTTTTTTCTTCTTCCAGAGATTATCCCTATCAGAGTTGAGTTCTTTGTTTGGTTATCTTCTTTCGCTACTCCTGAATACATCTTCTTTGTATCCTCAACGAGTGTAGCTTTGGGATAAGGTTTGATATCCCTGATGATTTATTTTCATCCTGCTCGGGTTGTTCCCAAACTGAGTTCTCCAGTAGGCTTTGCCCTTCTTGTTGAGATGTTGTACCGGGTGTCCGTTGTGATTCTTGGACTTGTTTGTGTTAGATATGTCTGTTCGTCAGCATCAATCATACACAAATCATGCATATACATGCATAATCATAGCATTCAGATATTCATGATTGCATTGTTTGCCGTATATCTTTGCTTGATATCTCCTGCTATTGGTGAAATATTCTTTCCCAAGCAGATGTTTGTGTCTGATCTCTCCATATAGAGTCAGCCCCATAGGCAGAAAGTGTTTATCTTTCCTTCTTTATTCCCCACTGAGTTATATCCTCGTGGATGGTTATTATTTTAGTTTCCTCCCCAAGTGTGTATTGGGATGGGAATTACTCCCCTGAGTTATATCCTCATCGGGTTGAGTCTTGTTTGATTGTGTCTTTCTAGTTTGTTCCTAGACTGACTCCTTTCTTGTTATCCCCTACAGTTCCCTTTGGTTTAGTTGTTCAATTGCTCAATAACCAGTAATTGTCCATCTCATCCTCAGCGGATTTTGTGGCCTTCTACCTAGTAACCGGTAGTTGTAAGTCCTATTTCTATGGCCTTCTACCCAGTAACCGGTAGTTGTAAGTCCTATTTTTGTGGCCTTCTACCCAGTAACCGGTAGTTGTAAGTCCTATTTCGGTGGCCTTCTACCCAGTAATCGGTAGTTGTAAGTCCTATTTCTGTGGTTTTCTACCCAATAACCGATAGATGTAATCCCTTCTTTGTTGGTTATCTTTACCCAGTAACCAGTATTGATATTCCTTCGTTTTTGAGTATACCACCCAGTAACCGGTGATATATCTCTTGGATAATTGCTTTTGTCAGGCAATTTATCCCTTGTGAGTCATCTTTCATTTACCCCTTTGTTTGGTAATGATTGCTTCTCCTTCTGATTGGTCATCATTTTATACCCAGTAACCGGTATCCTGATGTCCTTTCTTTTCGGTCGATTTATCCTTCATTAACCCAGTAACCGATTGTGGATAATCTTCCATGCGAGTATGTTATCTACGTCATGACGGTAATAGATAATATATCTCATGCGCTCTTCAGTCGGAGTCTTTTTTCTTCCTCAGTCGAGTAAGATTCGTATTTCTTTGTGGAATCGAATGTTCATCCTGTAAGTTGAGTTTGCTTTTTCAGCCCTCCTTTTGGATGATGAGTGTCTTGGATTTGTTCCCAATTCACGCCTGGTTGGTCACCTATTATATGCCCAGTAACCGGTATCCCTGGTGTTCCTTCCTGCTCCCTATTATGACTTTTTATCCCTTGTGGAGTCAGATTTCCCTGAGTTGAGATGTGCCTTTTGGGTCCTCCTCAGATGTTCGAATGATTGATATCTCTCACCCTTATACCGCTCTTAGATATTCTTTCTCCCTGAGCGTGTTGTTCTCTCACCCAGTAACTGGTGTTTTGATAACATGTCTCTCTTTGATTTTATTACCCAGTAACCGGTAATATCTCATTGTTTCTTCCTCAGCTGAGTCCTTTGTGGACGTCCCCGTCTGAGTCTGGATTTTATCCGATGTATCCTTTGTGGATAGTTTTATTGTATTGGCATATTCCCCAACACATGCATCTTTGCGTCAGCTCGAGTCTTTCCATCGATTTATTTTCGTGGAATCCCTTCGTGTCTCCCAGCGAGTTTTTAAGTCGTGACCTGCTCACGCATTTTTACCTTATTTCCCCCCAGAGTCTCTGTCTCCCTAGTGAGTGTGTTACTCCTATAAATTTTCAGTTTCTCCCGATTTCTTTTCCTTTGTGGCAATTATTCACCATGAAGGTTTTATTTTTTTGCATGCATGCATTTGCATCATGAAGACTCTTAGGGACCAAAATTCGTCTCTTTGTTATTATTTAAGCCCATTCTATCTCGTCGAGACGAAGATTTTAACCTTCATATCTCCGGCTAGAATGACCTTAAATAGGGGCATCTGTAAGACACTAATTTTGACCCTAAGATCCCTCATGGCATCATGTTATTGCACAAGTGCATTGCCTTAAGGATCATAGCATGTTTGGCTCCTTAACCCTAGGGTTGGGACTTGTGTGACTGGTTTGAGACCACCAAGCATGCTTGTATTGTATATTATTGCTTTTCTTATTTGATTACTAACCAAAAGCACAAAAATATGTCACTAACTCTTTTTGTTTTGAAGCTCAAGTGATCATGTGCTCCAATGCTCCTAGGAGGCTCCTAAGCCCAATGAAATGGCTAGATGAAGATGAGAACAAGCATGAAAATGGTACACAAAGCTCCTAATCATCATATATGTCTCCCAAGTATCTAAATTTTCCAATTTGATCAAGATAACCCAAAGGGCTTGATGATTGTTTCCCAAGGAAACTCTAATTCAGCTGTGCTTTGACTGTGCCTTGCCCATGAAGAGATCTCAACCTCTGATCAAATTTAATCAAGGGAAGTTATTTCATTCATCATTTTATGCATATGTGAGCCTATTTGAGGCCCATCAATCATTCATTCATCAAGATTGGAAGTTTGGCCTTGAAAAGTTGACCATTCAAGTCATCTGACTAAACTGAGGATCACTGAGATATAACTTTTGATGTGTTTGTCAAATGAAGATGACCCCAAGTGCACAAATAGTCTTAAGAACCATATGATGATACAAAACATTATAGGTCATCTTGGACCTAATTCATTAAATTTGAAAAAGTACCCAACTTCAAATGCCCATAAATTTGTCATAGAAAATCCAAATTATGCAACCTTTGAGTCTAAATTGATCAACTTGAAAAGATCTACAACTTTGATGTTATAGGTTTTTTCATTTGATGCTTGCATAATAAAACATAGGGGTTTGATTAGGCTTGCTTTTGGTGAAAATTTTCAAATGTGACTTAAACATGTTTTGTACTTGGGTTTTCCAGGCCAGTTTTCATTAATTTTCAAATGCCAAATGATTTTTTTCCCAACATGACTTTCGTTCCTTATTTCAAGGAATTTCCAACCATTACTCACAATAATCTTTTGGACTTACCATTTGAGAGTTTCGAATTCATTTCCATTTAGGTGCATTTTGGTATTTCATGTTATAACTTGGTATGCAAGCTGATTCCATTTCATGTACACGTCCAAATCCTTTCCATATGAACTCAGCATGATTTTGCTGCCATCGTTGGGCCTTCCACACGCCTGTACAGGCCCATGCATCCAATTTCAATTTGCCATGCACATGAGAGAAGTGTGATCATTTGAGACTTTCAGCTATAAATAAAGGTTCCCTCTCATTCATTCATGAACCTTTTGGAGATCTGAATTGCTGCAGCATTGAAACCATAACCATACCAAAGGAATTTTTCAGAAATTTTTCTCACTTTCGAGCTTGAAATTCAGAATCATTAGCTGATCTTCAAAGCTTAATTCCTTACCCTTTCACTTCCACTGCATCCCTAGAGCAAAAATGAGCCAAGATCTTGAAGGATTCGTGGCCTGAAGTGCTTCAATTCATAGGTATACATTCAAAAAATTTGGATCTAGAACTCTCAATTCAATGTAGTATCCTTATTTTTGTGTGGTTTTCTGAAGTCCTCAAACTCGAGGCAAGCTTGTGATGCTTTCAATTTTCCATTTCATGAACTTTAAGTTTGAATACCATGATCTTCTCCTTCACATTTCTCTCAATATAGGAAGAGTGAGGAAGATCCATGGATACAATGATGATCTCCATCACACGAGCTTCATTTCTATGTCCTTATTTTCTATTTTCATTAAAAAAAATCTTTGCAACTGGTGGCCAGAAGTGGTTGTCTCACCGGAGAAGATGGTGGTTTCCACCACCATCACCACGTGTGTCACTCTTGGCCTTTGGATCATGAGTTCAGGATCTAATCCTGGTCATTCATTGCGTTTACTTTATTTAATTCATGTTGTCATGCGTTTGACTCAAGCACACCATGCGCCCTCACATCTGGATTGTTCTTGGATGCCACGTCAATTAATGAGCTCCATCCTGTGGCGCTGGTTTTTCCATTTATTCTATTTTCATTTTATTTTCAGTTAATTCCTTTTATTTTCAAAAATTCATAGAAATTTCATTTGAAGTCATAAAAATATGAGACCAACTCCAAAAAATTTCTTAAAAAATCTAGTTTCATATTTTGATTTTTAATTATTTTTGTGACTCCATTTGATATTTTTCATGGATTAGTTTTAATTCATTTTAAAATACTTTCTGACTTTTGAAAAATCCAAAAATATTTTCATAGCATCTATGGATCATGATAAGTCAATGAAAAATAGTCTCATCAATTTCATATTTGATTTGATATTTATTTGAGATTTTAATTCATATTGTGCTATTTTTGTTGGTTTTTTAATTGTTTTTAATTACTTTCTAGTTTCAAAAATTGTTGAGAAAATTAGTCAAAGTTTGTTTGACCATGTTGGACCTATGAGAATTTAATTGGACTTGTTGAAGTTGATTTGAATTGAATTTGAGGTTTGACCTTATTTGTTTATTTTTTATTTGCATTTAATTTTAATTCAAAAAATACTAAAAAATTATTGTTGACTCTTTGACTTGTTATCTTCATTTCTCTTCTGTTTGGTGTTGGTTGATGATGATTTAATTCATATTTGATCAATTGGATTTGGTTGTGGTCTTCTTTTCCCCTCCCTTTCATCTTCATCCCTTTCCTTCCATCAATGGCCAATGAGTTAAAGTCTTATGGTTGGTCTTGACAAATGAGAGTTTTAACCTTCTTTGATCCAAACCAAACTCAACTTGATCCATGATCAAGTGAGTTGTTTTGTGTCAAAGATAGGTTGCTTCTTGGTCAAGCAAATAACTTAAAGTCAATACAAGGTCCTTCCCCTTTTGTTTTGGCATGGCAAGTTTATGGAGCTTGGCTTACTAGTCATGATCTCTAACTTGTATTCTTTGCCTATATTTTATTGATCGGTCTCAAATAGGTGTGACTACTACATTAGTCCACTTACGATTGCTTAACATAGCGCTACATTGACTTATGACAAACTAACATAACCTCACTAATTACTAACTTTAATTTGAGCATTTAATTTCTTGTCATTTACTTTTAATGTCATTTATTTCTTGCTCATTATTCATATTGATTTTAACTTTGCTCACTTGAGCACATATTTTATGTTTATGTTATTTTTCTTTTGCTCATTTGAGCCCATTATTGTATATAAATATATTGCTATCTTGTGTTTGCTTTGTGTTTTTTTTGTGTGAACCAAATGCAAAAAGGAGAAAGGACTTAGAATTAGGATTTACCTATGCTTAAAGGAGTTCAAGAGCAACTAGGCCTCCTGCCTTTAGAATGCAAAATCTTGTTGAAGAGCAACTAGGCCTCATGTCATTAGAATGCTAAAATTCAAAGTTGACCTCAAAGGACTTCTCCTCAAACTTATTCTTTTTCCATTCCCTTTATTGTGTTGTGAATTTTTTGATGTTTGCTTTTTTGTGATAGGGATCCCCCCTTGAGATTGTGAAAAGAGGACCATTGTCATGAGTATCCAAGTTAAGAGACAAGCCAAATGGAGATCCTATGGGCTTGAATCCAAATTGTTTGATTGCTTGTTTGTGTGTGCTAAGTCCAAAGGAAAGGAGCATCTATAGTCATCTTTATGACTTCAAGAAAAGGAACTCCAAGGGTTTATCTTTCCCCTCTTATCTTTGTATGCTTTAGGACTAGCCCTTCTCTTCTTCTCCTCATTCTAACCAAGCCAAAAATAATTTTCAAAACTTTGACTTTGTTTCAAATTAGAAACCTAGGCCTTAAGCCTTTGACTTTTCAAAATCATTTTCATCAATACTCATTGTGAATAAATCTTAATCCAACTTTGACTTCATTTTGTAAATAAATCTAACCTGTAAATATAACTCACTTCAAGTTGTTTTGTGGTTTCAATGACCACTTGTTAAAACTTTTCTTAAACATTAGTCATAGGTTTGAGTTATCCTAGTGGTTGATGTAAACCTCACCTCATCCTTAGTGGTTGGATTATAAGTCTTCCATGCTTATTATAGGGTTAACCCCTCACTAGCATGTTGAAGCCTTCCTCACATGGTGGATTGTTGGTTTAGGTTGAGTTTTCTCCCTTTGATAACAAAAGACCTTAAGGCTTTTGGTCAAATCAATTCACCAATCTTTGAGATTTTTACCCCGAACTACGAGGTTTTGATCCTCCTTTGTGATGGTACGTAGGCAATGGGTTCATCCATTCAAACAACAAAATTTGTAAATATAATCTATTCTTTTCTCATCCCTCCAATCTATTTGTACAAATCTTTTCACAAATACCAACCTACAACACATATTTTCAAAAAGGGTTCCCTTAGAGTACTAAGGATGATTTGGGTGCGTAAAACCTTCCCATTTCATAACCAACCCCCTTACCCAGATCTCTAACATTTTTATTAGTTTTTTATTTGAAACACTTCTTACCTTGGCTTTTGTTCGCTTTTTAGCCTTTCCTTTGGACAAATAAAAGTCCAGTGGCGACTCGAATTGTATGTTGACTTTTGGTTTAGTCAATAAACCTAAAGGTAACGAAAACCCCGCTACAAACTCACTGGAGGTTTTCGAGCAACCTGAGCCAAGCATTAAATGTTATATCATGAATGTATAACAAGGATAAAGGAACAAGGAAAGAGAGTTACCTTTGCAGGTTTGCTACTTCCCTCGACCTTCGAGTCGATGAGTCTTTTGTTGGTGTGTTTTTTTGGGGGATCTTGATAGCTAGATAAAAACAAGAAGAAATGGTCAGCGTTAGCTAAAAGCAAGTCAAAGGGAATCTACTTCATGAGAAGCCCCCTGTATCACACCTTCATATATGTCCGATTCGATTCTGACATCTTCGATTCCTATATGAAGGTGCCCCTTGAAACTGCCTAAAGTGTGCTTAGTCGCAACCACCCGCTGAGCCTTTTTCTGAGATTGTAGTCGAAGGATTTTAATAGAGTCTCCACAAATGAACCAATCTGGAAATGGGGGTGCTAAGCCACTCCAAAGTCAGCTTTTGGCAGTGGAGGAAACTTCGGAGGAAATAGTTTAAGAGCCATTTCATAGCGTTTCTCGTGAGGAATGTATGAGGGAATCTTTAAGGTTTCCATTTTCTTTGAAAATTTATCTTTGAGCGTAACAATTGCTTCACGGATGGTTCGACTAAGATCATCAGATCGATAGGAAGTTTCAAAGTAGTTTTGAAAAGCTTGAATTTCTTTTATAAGCGTATAAGTACCTTTCTTGGTCTTTTCCTGCACAAGAAGAAAAGCTTTGTCAAACAGTTGAATAAAGGAAGTAACGTCGCAGAATTCCTCGATGTAATACTTAGCCCACCACTTTCCAAATTCTCGACTGCAAAGGAAGCTAGGCTCAATTTTGTGGAATGGAGTCAACTGGGTTCTGCCAGCGTACTTGGCTATTTGTCTGAAAACCGTGGTTTCAGTATGATCGGCATTATGAAGGAGGAGGTTACTCTTCTTGTCGTACAGGTACTTCGGGAGGACCTGAACCAACCCAAATTGTCGAGCAACAAGATTGGGCTGGTAAGTTATCAGCGTGACTTGGACCTTCGAAGGGTTAAATCGAAGGGTGAGGATTTTAGGTGTCAAGAAGGCTTCCAAAATTAGCAAGGATTCTGTCTCTTGCTTTTTAGATGAAGAGGGGAAAGTCCTAGTAAACCACTTAGGGCCAACTTTCCTGAAAGAGAATGGAGCCATACTCGAAGTAAAAGTATGTCGTTTAGCAAACATCATGATATAACTCATGAAAGTTGGTTGGAGAGCTTGTCCTTCGTCCCTAGGGGTTGTTTGAGCTAGCCTTGGTCCTTCGACCCTCATATGCCGGATTCCTTCAGTATCCTCGTTGACGAGGCCCTTGTTTGGAAGATTGGCCTCGAAAGTGGCATTAAGCCAAAGTTGTAATAACCAAAAGGGGCCATACAACAGAAGATTCCCTTTATCCCCCAGATTCTTCAGTTGAGCCACTTCGTCGCTCAATGATTCGTACAGGCTTTCCAAAATCATCTCACTTAAGCAGACGTCATGCCCCGCATGCAGTTGGTTAGCCAGGGTGAGATATTTTTTGGCAACTTGTAATGATTTCGAGCAAAATACGGAGTGTGACAGCCACAGAGCCAAAAAAATCTATATGCTCCACGTCGGAGACAATTTCAGTGTCTTTATCATGGTAGTGGGCTATGTGTGTTGAATACGCCGCTGAGGTAGTCGAGAAGGCAATAGTATCCATGGAATCAACATCAGGATCGTAGGTGTGGCCAGTGGGTTTCAGCCCTGTGATAGCGGCCATGTCGAAAAGAGTGGGTGTGACCATTCCGCAGGGAAGATGGAAGGTATAGTGTGTGTTGTCCTAGAAGTACAGCGAAGAAATTAACATAGGGTTACTATAATCCAAATCCAATTTCGACAGCATAATGAGGTCATATATCCCTATATCTTTCCAAGCCTGAGTTTTTTGTTTCTCTATTTTGTTTAACCAATTGGAGTGATCAGTGGGATCTTTGAAAGTTGGGGTGGCACGAAAGGCTCTAAAACCATTGTTCATAAACCTCAAATCTATAATGTCTTCAGCCTGAGTGTTTTCGATAGAGGAACTTCTAGGGTTTCTAGCCTGTCCTATGGGTTTACATTTATGGTAAGATGGAAAAAACTCTCTAAGCTTGCTAGTATCAGCCTCTAAATCTGCTAAAGGTCTAGATAAGGCATGAGTTTTATTAGAGACAGAAACGGGAATGAGTACCTGAGAAGCATAAATCCTACGATGCTCCTCTATCTGAGGTTCTGGTAGGTACTGACGATTCCCAACTGCAAGTGGGGAGGATAGGGTAGCAAATGGCGGAAGTTCAGAGATCTTCTTCGAGGCTTTGGACCTGTTGGCGGTAGTTTTGAAAGAGACTCTTGTTCCCTTGAGATCTTTGTTTGAAGCGTCCATTGTTAAAGTTTGAAAACAAAATCTGGGTTTCAGTTAGAAGGTATTGGGAGAAAGGAGGGTTTGAATGTTTGAAGATTCAGAGAATGTGAGAAAGTTTTGAAATGGGTAAGTAATTGGGTTTTATAGGCCTATAGGGAGACGTTTCAAATCAACATTAATGGTGGACAAGTTAATGGGACACGTGTATCCCTTGGGCAATGTAGTGAAAATGGAAATTAATGCTATAGCCCATGATTTCCTAGAAGCTAGGAAACGTGATGAGTAAAAAAGATTCTATTGTGGGCTGAAAAGACGTGGATAGGAAAAACAATGATGACGCTGACGTCACCGGACAAGTGGAGGAACTAAAAAGTTTTTGCGAATATTGAGACACCTGGCACAGTATCAGTCATTGAGGCGTCGAAGTAAGGTCTCAAAAAAGTCTTTCTCTCTCGTGTGTCGAAAATGACATTTTGGGGGGGCAATCTGTTATCTCAAATTTTTGACGCCCACCCCAAATTACCACAGCTGGTTTTCGACCAAGAAGTGATTCGACCAGCTGGAGGTAGATCGGCTTAGCTGATTGGATAAAGATCAAGCTTATAGCTGAAATTTCGGAGCAGTTCCTTGAGGAGCGGTTAGAAAACGGTTTCGATCAGAGATTTGAAATTTAAATAAAGGAGGGAAGATTACCTTCGTTAGAAACCACGAGGATACGCGTGGAGCAGAGTGAGCGAACGCACGCATGCAGGACGCCACATGTATCGACGTAATTGAAGGACCATCAGAGCGGTTATTTCGATCCAGTATAAATATAGGATCTTAGTGTTAGAAAAATATGTGTCAAATTATGTACAAAATCTGCAAATTTACTAAGTATTTGTGTGAAGAAGAACTGTAAAACGCAGAATGTATGTTGTCTACACCATTGTTTAATCATTTCAAAGCATTATAAATTTGTCTTTACTTTCTCTTCAGAAACATTCTTCCTTATTCTTTCCTTTCAAATACTTTATTTTTACTTTGTCATTTGCAAGTTTAAATATCCTTTGTTCCTTTCCTTACCTTAAACTTTTACCTTACAGTCTTAAAGATTCCAGTGCTTACAAACCTTTTTGATTACTTTCAATCATTTTACGATTTCCGTCGTTTAATTCATTTTTCTTTGCTAGTTCTAAACGCTAATTTAAGACTTTTCTTTTCGTTTAAGTCACTCTTTTGTCCTTAATTTTCTTTAATACTCTGATCTGACGTTTAGTTTGATCATTTATTACTATTACGTTTACGAGACACTTAGCACATGTCCTAGGATCAATCTGATTGATCCTGTGAGTGACCAAATTTAGAAATTTGAAAGGTCAGCGGTTGTTTACCATTTTTCAAGATAAACAGTCTCCCCCTCTTTATTGTCTTTGTATTTGATCGTGTAATAACGACAATGACTTTATGTCTGATTCCAACCTCTTTAGCCCATATTATTACAACTTTCCGACGATAATGACTTTATGTCTGATTCCAACCTCTTTAGCTCATATTATTACAATTTTCTGTATATCAAATTTCGGTGTAATTGATAATGCAT
This sequence comes from Lathyrus oleraceus, assembly GCF_024323335.1. Lineage (NCBI taxonomy): Eukaryota > Viridiplantae > Streptophyta > Magnoliopsida > Fabales > Fabaceae > Lathyrus > Lathyrus oleraceus. Next base: position 89,957,972 of record NC_066580.1, on the reverse strand, counting down.
CAATGATGCTTAAACAAGATTGATTTTTATTGCATAGCATAAGAATATTCGTATTTATAAAATTATAATAAAAATATTTCAAAATAGAAAATTAGAATCTTAAAAACAAAAAATACATACTTTCATATTGAATTACTTAAATGTGAATTATCTGCTTAACAAAAATTACATATTAGATTATTTATGGTGAACAACGTTACATATTAGATAACTTCAATGCAAACTTTCTTGTGAAAACTCCGAAGAAAATACTTGAAAAGAAATTATACGATGATATTAACACGAATTATAACGTTAAAATGAAGTTATTCGTAAAATTTGGTCATCGAAACACATTTGTATACCAAAAAACTTGTGTAGGATACACTTTCTTCAAATTCGAAAATTTTAAAAATGAGGGTGAAAAATTAAATGGTAAATAATAATTTTGTAAAAATGTTAAAATTAACATATTTTAATTTTGTAGGAATAAAGGTATAAGTGTAAGAGTGTCAAATAATTTTTTCAAAAAATTCTCATTTGGCTGTCGATATTCATAATCTTGAAGCATTTGGGCCTTATCTTATTTAGCACTGCCCTAGTCTTAGTCATGGGGCCTTCTCTTGTATTATCCTCTTCGTGGACCATATCAGTGCCACTCAGTGTCCAATTTTTTCACATCTTCATTTTCTTATCTTAGTTTATCATATTCTAACTTTATTTATTCAATTCTTAGAACATATCCTTCTATGAGAAATTATTCACGCGAAGATTATGAAATAAAGTTGAAGGAAAACATACTACAAAATAGTAGGGAGAGCATTAGATTCAAAAGGATCATGTATGTTTGAAATCTACAAACTTCAAGTAGTAAAATGTTTCTTTGCGATTAAATAATGTGATAAACTTCGAATCATATGCCCACGTGTATTGTTGTTTTTTTAATTGAAAAATAAAATATTAAATATATTGAAATATAAATTTAACTCATCAAAAATAATTTTTGAAAACTTTTAAAATCTAACTTACAAATACATAATAAAAAAATTTACATGATATAATTGTATTAAATTTAATTGTAGAAATTGCATATATATTTTGATGTGCATATCAAATTTTATGTGGAATGATATGTCCATTAATGGTATTAAATCTTGTTGGAATTATTGTGCCTGTATGATTTTAAACATTTTTTATAGTTTACATAGGCCCATGAAACAATTTTTATATAACTTATTTTCTGTCAGGAAAGGCCCAATAAGAGAAGGTTCGTATTTGGTCTAGATCTTGAACACTCTAAACAACTCTTATATATAAAGCATCTTACATTAAAAAAAATGTCTATTTTAAAATTCATTCTCATTCTCACATTATTCATTATTCATTATTTTTCGCTAACTTAGGTGTTTGAGTGTTAACCTTAACATTCAACTCCCTTCCATCATAACAGAAGTTAAAGTTTACTACATTGACTCCTGATTTTTGTGAATTTCCACAATAAGATCCATCTGATTCAAGTCATAATTGTTGTAACCTCACGCTAAGATAAAGAAAACAATTCTTAATCCTGCATCCTAGAGCACCTTAGATCCTTTAGACTTTGGATCATCTCCGATCTTCATTGTCGATTCGGTTGGTTGTAGCGGTAAATTCATGACCATCAAGCTATGGATAAGCTAGACGTCAATAAAACCAGAGTCGCCGCCACGCTTTTATTGTTTCCAAGTGAAAAGGGAAAAGTACGAACAAAACCCAAGAGATAAGAAGTTTTCAAATCAAAACTAATAAAATGTCAGAGATTACGGGTAAGGGGGTTGGTTACATAGAGGGAAGGTGTTAGCACCTAAAGTGTCCTAGGTACTCCTACAGAGCCTTTTCTTGTGTGCATATGTTTTTTGTACAAATCATGTTTGCAATAAATAGAATGGGGGATGAGAAAAGAATTCATTAATTATATTTTTTGTGTTTGACAAGACCTTCAGACTTGTGCCTACGTACCAACATAAAAATGAGGGATCAAAATCTCGTAGTTCGTGATAACAATTTCAAAGTGAGTGCATTGCTTTTAACAAAAATTTAGGTTTGACAAAGGCACAAAAGGCCTAAAAAATGGTTTGAATGAGTGTTAGTTCTTTTTGGCTTTTGAAATTTTAAGTCAAGTATAGTTAAATTTATTTACAAATTTGTTTAAGAAAAGAGTTTTAAAATGCAATGGCATAAGGCCAAAGTTTCTAATTTGCAATAAAGGTCAAAGTTTAGAAATCACAAGCAAAGAAGATTTTGAAAGAGGGGAGAGATTTGAAATTAAAGAAGTGGGAGGAGATGAAGAGACTAATCCTAAGCAAAAATTTAAAAGTTAAGAGTTGAAAAGATCTGACCAATGGGTTGCAATCCAATAGACAAGAATGTCATATAGAAACCCAAATTTCCCTTGGACTTTAGAATCAAGCAATAATCAATACACATATAGCAAGATGAAGAGCAAGACATCAAATAAAGATAGCCACATTCAAGCTTAGCAACTCCATGATCTTCTTCAAAATTCCCCATGTATCAGATGACTTCAAAGATGGCATGAGACACAAATTCAAAATAACGGCTTCACAATGATCATGTTGCAGATGAACTCAAATGGATCTTCAATATTGTATCAGATGAATGTTCACTTCACAAGCACTTGGTTTCATGAAAGTTGGCATTGGTCAAGTCCTTTGCATAGGGAATGTTGCCTAAATTCTAAGTCCAATAGTCTCATATCAAACCAACAGTCCACACAAGATGATTTTTAGGTTTTTTTGTTCTTATTATGTACATTAAGATCAAAAGACCAAACAAACAAACAAATATATACAAACACAATGTATCACAAAATATGACCCAAGTGGGCAAAGTGAAAATAACATTAAAATAAACAAATTGAATGGTATGAATAATGGCAAATGAATTAAAAGCTTAAAAATTAAAGTGCATAAAAGTAAATGACTTGAAATTAAATGTTAGTTGTTAGTTGATTAGATGTTAGTATTGCTTTTGCTTTGTTTTGTTTAAGTCATTCTTTGGAGAACACTGAACCCACTTATCACAAGCATGGATCCATGAACCAAGACATCTTCCAAAGGAAGGAAAAAAAGGCCAAGTTTCCACACAATACCATGAAAGAGGGGAGACTTACAATCTCACTAACTAGAATGTTATGCCTTTTGTGTCACAAATTTAGCGTTATGTTAAGCAATCATAATTGGACTTATGTAGAAGTCACAACTATTTGAGGGCGGGCAATAGAATTTTGGTGTTAATGCATGTTAGAGACATAGTATAATGGACTATGCTCATGAAACATACCACATACAAAAAGAATATGCAAAATGGGGGACCTAATCTCATTCATACTCATGTTGATTTTGCAATCAACTAGCCTTAGGATATAGAGATGTCATAGGTCCATGACATAAATGAATAAAGAAGGGGAATGAGATGAAAATGGAGGGGAAATGGATTCAACACAAATTGGTCAAAGGAGGACTTTTACCAAATTAAGATCATTCATTCATTTTGGGAGATGGAATGTACATTCCATCAATCCCCTAAATTCAATGATCTTAACCTAACAAAGTCAAATCAACCTTGACCAAAAATATTTGGTTGGTCAATTTCCTAAAACCTCATCAAAACACCAAAGAAATGGTCATGAGATTTATCATAGGTCAAACAAGGTCAAAGGACCTTGGAGAAAAAATTTCATAATTTTTGGAAACTTAAAAGTCTTTTTAAATAATTAAAAATATTCATAAAATCAATTAAATCATGAAAAATATTAATAATGATCCAAAAAATAATTTTAATTCAATAAATAAAATAGGATTTTATTTAATTTTTTTTGGTGAAACTCTCATATTTTTTGGATCAATATTAAAATTAATATGAATTAATGAAAATAACACAAATAAAATGAAATTCAAATATTCAGAAAAAATGTGGACCACTTGATCTCCCTCATTAATTGAGGTGGTAGATTAAGTGAATCCAAACGCGCGTTCCACCATACACTTGAGTCAACGCGCCACACAAACGGTATTCAAAACCAACGCCCGTGATTAAAACAAAATGAAATGATCATGTGGCTCTGAACCATTCCAGCTCATCATCGGAGCAAAACGCCGGTCATCTTCTCAGGCGACCCTAGCCAGACTGGTTCACTCATCACCATCACAAAAATAAAAAAGAAGGACATGATTTCAAAGTAAAAATGGCACTGATCACGAATCTGACCTCAATTCATCCTAACTCCAAGTATATTGAGAGATACATGGAATTGAAATTTGAGGTACATGACTTGAGTTGCTTCGATATGGCCTCAAAGCAACTCAATCTGCTTGCCTTCAATGTTGTGCAGAATTCGATTGCTCTTTCTTTGATTCTTGCTTGATCTTACTCAGGAAGCTTGCAGAAGTAGATTAGAATGGAACAAAAGCTTTGGATCCCTGGAGTTTTGAATCTCCAAACAGTGAGATTCAAACTCAATTTTCAAAGAAAATTCTCAGGTTTCTCCTTTCAAAATATGAGGGTTTGGGGTATTGGAGCAAAGCTGGCGCGTAAGGGTCCTTAATTCTGATGCTAGAGGTCTCTATTTATAGCTGTAGCTTGTGATATTTGCATCTTCAAATTCAACTTCCAAATTTGGCAATGGATGATGCATGCTTACATGGGTGTGTACAGGCCCATGAAGTCACTCAATTAGGTCCATAATCAAGTGTGAATGAATCTGAAAGTGAATTGGAATGCAAGGCAAATGTGTACAGCTGTTTGAAGTTTGATCTTTGCCAAATGATGATGCCCTATTCAAGCGATGCGCAGACTACTCAAACCTTGTCCAAAATGGATGAAATTGGACTCTTTGGAAAGGTTAGATCAATAGTAACAACTTTAATATTGAACACTTTTCCATTTTAAGCTTGTATCATGATGAATTTTGAAGTGGAAGTTTGGAAATTTTAACATATCAAAAATATTTCTAAGTGCCAAGCCATATGTTCACTTGTTCCACCTTGTCTAACTTTTTATGTGAGCTTAAAATAAGTAACGTGTCTTCATAAAAGTTGTAGCTCTTTCAAAATCCTTCAAAATGGTTACCAATTTGACCATATTTGGATTTGAGATGAATGAGTTATGCATTTTTGAAGTTGAGGAAAATCACTTGTTCAATGGCATTGGTCCAAAATGACCTATAATGTATCCTCATATAACATGCTTATAAAAGTTGAATTAGCTCTTCCTCCAAACATAAAGGTTTAATTAGACACCTTTAATTTTATTGTGCAACTTGTAAATCATTCATCTCATAAAAATTGAGCAAGTTATGGCCTTGGGAAGTTGACCTCCAAATTAGGGTTTAGACAAAATGACCTATAATCTTTCACCATAAAAAATGACTTTCCAAGCAAAACTAGCTCTAGACCTCAACATGAAAGTCGTTTGGAATGTCATTTTAGAGTAACTTTGATATGGGAATCATTTTCATATGATAAAAATTGTAGGAGATATGGTCTAGGGGACCCCAGTTTTGATTAGATGAATTCCTTTGGTCAACCACCATCAACCAACTTGCTAACTTGCAATTATCTTGACTTTCGGGACTCATGGGAGATCATATATGCATAATATGGTGAGATTTGAAATACCCCTTGAAATATTTGATCAATTGTTGAAGAAGCTTGGTGAAGAAGTTACATAAGATACCCAGATGCACTAGGGTTTCCAAGGCAAACCAATTCCAAACTCTTGAAGAATTCTTGATCATAATACCATGTAAAGATCATAGGGACTCATATATGATGCCTAGATCCATTATGGATCATTTCATGGTTGATCTCTTAGCAATGAGGGTCTTAAACCCTAGATGTGAGCTTGATAAATCAAAGGTGATCATGTGCCCTACCTACAAAAGAGTTAGACAAATGCAAAGACATATTTTTGGTATTTTAGTTAGTAAAATAACATGTATGATACAATCACATAGTGCTTGGTGATCTCTCCCAAAACAAACCCAATGGATGAGGGGTAAGGAGGATGCCAAGGTATGATCCCAATGCCAATGCATATGATGAGATATCATGAGGGATCTTAGGGTCAAAATTGGGGTCTTACATTGGCCAGAACCTTCCAGGTGAGAGAGAGCCTCAATCATAGAGAAAAATTCAAATCAAGAGGAGACAAAAGGATGGAACGATGCTAGGGTTTTGAAAGCACGATAAGGTGAACAAAACTCCTAATGCAACACTTCTAGTGGTCATAACCGCCAAAATAACCAATTATTCAGTATCAGGCATCCTCATTGATGACAAAATATTGTGCTACCTAATATATCTCACAATCTTCAGGAAGTTAGGACTATGCATGTGAGATCTGAATCCATGTGAAGGTAAAAGCCTCTTAGCATTCAATGACATCTCAATTAGACCATGCGGAGCAGTAGATTTACTGATCTTCTTCTAAGGGAAGAACATTAGAACTATTAACGTTCTTTTTTCGTAGTCCCTTTCTAAAATTTCTACGGTGACATCCTTGGGAGATCATTCATAGCAACATTAGATATTGTAGCCTCTCTGGTCCATTTAAATATGAAATACCATAACTATGTGGGCCAACCAATCCTTGTTGAAGTCGATATGTTTGGAGCTCGTATTATATACGAGGAAACACTAAAGAGCTCCTGACATCCACTATCGTTACTGAGGAAAAGAGGAAGAAGGTCTGTGAAATAACCATCATAGTCGATCTCAATGTACTGTACGACAAATATCTATAAGACGACGAAATAAGAACATCGATTGGGGGTAAGATGAAGACCTTGGGGATGATTTCAGACATGGAGTTTTAGGTCATTCAACTTGATGATAATCTATCGAGCTAGTTCGTGTAAGCACTGGTTTACTAGCCATAGTAAATAAAGAACTTATTGAATGCCTAAAGACGAATGTCGACCTCTTTGCGATTTCTCCACACGAGATGCTAGGCATAAACCTAAGTTTAACATGCCATCAATTAAATATTAATCCACATGCCTAGTATGTATCCCATCGTAGGAGGAGACAATCACTTGAAAAGGACGAAGCAACCATAAAGACGGTCCAGAGCTTACTCGATGCGAACTTTATATCTGAAGTTAAATATACAAAATGGCTCTCTAATGTCATGTTAGTAAAGAAAGCTTCAGGGAAATTAAGGATGTACGTCGATTACATGGATCCCAATTGATCATGTATCTAAGACTCGGACCCCTTTCCAAATATAGACAAGTTGGTGTACCATTCATCTGAATATAAGCTTATGTCCTACATGGACACATATTCCTGTTACGACCAAATTCCCATGTATGAGCTAGATAGATTGAATAGAACTTTCATGACTGAGCAAGCAAATTACCAGTACAACGGGATGCCTTTTGGCATAAAAAAGTATGGATAATATACTAGATAATGATTCAACATTAGAAGTGTACATAGATGATATGATCGTTATGTCTGGAAAAGAGGAACTACAGGATGATCATCTCTCTTTTGTGAATTCTAAAGATTCTAATAGTATAATATAAGGTTTAATCCAGATAAGTGCAAAGCAGTCATCCAAATGGTGGTACTAACCACAAAGAAGGAGGATTATACTTAATGGCTCTCAATAGGTTTATCTCAAACTCAAATTAGCACACCCTACCATTCTACAAATTGAAAAAGGAAGCATGATTTGAATCGACCTCAGAATGCAAGCAAACATTTATATCCTTGAAGATGGCTCTATCAACCCTACCAGTATTGTCTTGGAATTCCACTAGGGAGGTTGTATTCCTATCTTTTCTATATTCGACAAAGAAATTAGTGTTGTCATCGTGCGAGAATCGAATTTAATCAGGAGCTCAATTTACTTCATCTCCAAGGCCTTGGCCAGACCAAAAGTATGATATCAAAAAATATAAAAAATGATATTTACATTGGTGATTGCATCGAAGAAGGTGTGACAATATTTTCTAGCACGTTCCATTATAGTTCAGTATCTACCCTTAAAGCAAGTCCTCTATCATCCAAATCTGGCGGGACGATTGAAGTTGTGGTCAATTGAGTTTTCCGAATTTGACATCTCCTTTGAAGAAGATGAAAGCTTTAAAATCTCAGTTTGTTTGCAAATTTTACTGCAGAAATGACTCCAAGTATATCAAAGTCAGCCTACATCTAGGTCGTTTTCACGGGTGAGTCATATAATAGTTGGGGGAAGAAGAGATGGTCTCATTTTGTAGAACAAAGTCGGGTTGGTGATTAAGGTATCCTTACACTTAGAGTTCCCCACCACCAATAATTAAGCCAAGTATGAAGCTTTTATCCTCAGCCTCACATTGGTTGCCGAAATGGGGGAAGAAATCATCAGCCTATGGACATATTCCTAACTCTTAGTGTCACAAGTCAAAACGGAAGCTCAGACTAAATATCCATTATTACAGTTATATGTCACCTTGACTATGGAAAATATGGAAGAGTTTAATTCCTTTGAAATTGTGAACGTCCCAAGGGAACAAAACACTAGAGAAATTTTCATTTGTAAACATGCTAGAACCACATCCTATGGAGTGAATCGTTCCTTCATCCAAGAGATGTCAAGGGGTCCAAGCATCCAAGTTCCATATATGATAGTGATTCCTTTAGAATACATCTCATAACCCTCTTGGATATAAACCATTATAAAGTTTATTGAGTAGGGAACACTCCCCTTCAACATAGTTAAGGCCAACCCGGTATAAAGAAGAGTCAGTTTGTATTCTTTGATAGAAGGGAGCTTATATAGAAGATTTTTTTCCACCCGTGTTGAAATTCCTGGGAGGGGAGTAGGCTGCATACACTCTCGCCAAAGTACACGATGGGATAGCTGGTTAACATCTTGATGCCCGAGCATTGGCCAAGAAAGCCCTTAAAGATGGATATAATTGGTCGCCTACAATCCATGATGCCAAGGATTACATGAAGAAATACAACTTGTTCCATAAGCACGAAGACATCAATAACACCCATCCATCTGAGTGGCATGTGTTCACATTACCTTGGCCTTTTTTCGTAATATGGTATAAATATCCTTGGTCATTTCCCCTACCACAATGTCAACTTTAATTTCTAATTGTTGCATTTGATTGCTTCACCAATTGGGTCAAAGAAGAGGATTTAATGAATATTGTTGCTCCTAACATCCAAAAGATCTTTAAAAAGAACATATTGGTTATATAAGGAATTCCTCAATCCATCGTAACAGATATCGAGACATAGTTTTTGGTTAAAAAACTGAAGCAATTGCTGGAGGATTTAAAGTTCAAGAATTACTTCACATCAATGGAATATACTTAGACGAACGAGTGGGCCAAAAAAATGCAAACAAGTTTTTTTTAGAGGACTGAAGCGAAGACTAGAGGTGACTAAGGGAAATTGGGAAGATGATCCCACACTTATCCTTTGGGAATATCGTACCACTTCCTACTTGGCGATGATAGAAACACCCTTTTGAATTATCTATGGAACTGAAAACGTTATTCCTATTGAAATAAGGGAGCTTAGCTGGAGGACGACACATGCTTTTCCAGAATAAGACAACACCTAGACAATTAGGGAGGTAATCAATCTTAAATGTTTCATCCAACACGCGGTATTTTTTAGCAATCTCAACATATTATGGTCTCTTAGTATTCACCATCGGAGTTTTCCCTTGGGAATTTGATGCGAAAAATACAAAACCATGATACTCAATAGTGTCATAATGTGAGTAATGCACATCTTGGACAATGGGATGCTCTTGTATAGCATGGTTCTCAATAGGGATCCATACAGGCTAAGGTTGAGTGAGATTTCTTACTTGAGCTGGAATGATATTCTTAGTGACTGAAGGACGTTGAATGTTGTCCTCTCTTCTTTCCAAAGATATCATGGCCTTTACCAGTTGGTCTAACTTGTTTTTCATCAAGCCAACATATTCTCTTAACACAAACTGGTTTTTCTCTTCTAGGTCCATGATCCTTCAAGAACTGCTTTTAGTTTGATATGGGCGTCAAGAAATTATCTATTGGTTATGGACAAAAGGTGGGATGAGTTTTTTTTTGGTAAATGATATGCATTCATGCTAATGAAATGCGAATGCATAATTTTTTTTTGTATTTTGGTATGCAAAGAAAATGCAATGCATGAATAATGCTAGGATAACCTATATAGGAGGTCTCCCTATAGTGGGTAGTTTTTGGATGTCTACCCATAAACCACTCACATGATAGATTCTAGGTTGACGGATAAGGTTTCTAGAGCCACAAACCTTAATCGTATCAACATACTACAACAGGCTAGTCGTTTTATGACGAGAGTGGCGAAAAGGTCTATTCTGGGTGGGGTCTTCATATTAGGCACACAAGGAGTGGTTTATGGGGACTAACACTATGCAACCACAGAAATAGAAATTGGTTCTTGTCATACCCCAAAATTCGCCCTACCCTTCACAAAACCATATAGGTCACTAACCCCAAACATTTGCATATCATCTTCATCCATTCATTTCATTCGAATAAGCATGGTTCGACACAAGAAGACATATGACTTGCACTCATGGGTTGTACTGGTACCTGGTGGATACCAAGATTCATCGGTAATTTGAGGTGGATCAATCCTTCAAATTCTAATCCCTTGGTTGATAACAGTGGCAAACAATTTTGTTAATCAGGTGTCCATGTGATCGTATACCTCATTGTATTCTTGGATCCGTATTCATTCCTGATCAGCCATTTGATCCCTGGTTACATATTTCTTGGTGCATTGATATGGTTATTCATTCCTGATTTGCAAGTCTCGTGATCATTTGGGTTCATTGGTTTACTGCATGTGGTTATCCGATTTATCTTTTCATCATTGCATCATAACCTTTTTCCATTGATCTCAGTTTCAAAGTGATTTTTGATTTCAAGTTAATTCAAGAAAGTCGAATGGATTTTTGTTCGAGTTAATTTTGATTCAAATTGATGTTTGGAAGTTCGACTTGATTTTTGGAATTTTAATCATTGTAGAATTTTTCTTTCTTTTTTCTAATGGGCCATGATTGTTAAATAGTTAAGCCCATTCATTTTTTGTTTTACAAAAATACATTTTTGTTAAGCCCAATTGTAAATCCATGATCCATTTTAGACCAAATAATCCATTTCACAAACCATGATATTACCCATTATCCATTAATCCATTTTAGACCATATAATCCATTTCACAAACCATCATATTAGCCAATATCCAATTCATTCATAACCATTTTTTTATCCATTTACAAAATCCAATCCACATTCATTTCCATGTTTTAATCCATTAACCCATAAACCAATTCATTATCCATTTTGAAATTAAATCCAGTATTAATATCCAAATAAAGTAAAACTTGTGCAGGAAAAGAAGAGGCCATTGGAAAGTTAATAAAGTTGCAACATAAACAACCCAAGGACCACAACATGACTTGAGAATACATGACCAAATACCAAATAATTTTCTTTCATTCAAGATATAAACAGTTTTATACATAAGCCTTTGATTCTAAGGTCTCATTCAACCATTTTTAAATTACAATCAAGTTCAAGCATTCATATACATTCCTATTCGATACACAATTTGAATTCAACATTTAACACACGGATTCCAAGTTTCCAATAGTACCATCCCAATCACGAATCCATGAGCCACCCGCATTCCACCTCACTGTTCCACAGAATTTGAAAGGAGATGTTAAGAGCCACGGAAGTGAGAATCAAAAACGAGTCATCGAAGGTCATCCATACCCGTTGTAACAGAAAGTACGCAGCAAACAACCAAAAAACTGCAGAACAAAATGGCGAGATCAAGTGTCAAAACGCAGCAAGTGCAATTCCAATACGCAAAGGAAAACGTAGCCAACTTCAACCCTGCATAAGATCCAAGAGCATAATTAGAACCGTCAAAAACCAATGCAAAATGTTTTCGAACCACTTGTAACAAACTCATAAATAAACAGAATAACAGACTGAGAAAAAATCTAACAGAAAGCTGCAAAACCGAGAGCATATAAGAACAACAATTCACCATCACAAGGATTGATTCATTTTTACTTGGCACAAATCATTGAAACTCTCTCCTTCAATCCTTCAACAAACCCTCAACGGCCTGCCACAACCTTCCACAATATCTTCAGCAATCCAAAACCAAAAATTCTCTGATATGCTATCAACAGTGTTGTTCGAGCGTGGAATCCCCTTTAGATGGAGCAACGCATATGCTGGGTAACGGTTCAGGGCTGAATCCAGATTTGTGGTGAATACGGGCAAGAAGCTTGGGCCTTGCTGAGGCCCAAGTACATTTCGTTGCATACCTCACCTCCTCAATGTTTTCACCCCCTGGCCCATGCTTTGATTTTTATTTATTAATCCCTCATTAACCTTTTTCTTAATGAGGATTAATTATTGTTAATCTTGGTGCTGATTAAAATTGCTAATCCATGTTAGATTTAAGAATTTTCTTGATTTTAGATATTATGATTTAATTCATTCTTTTAGTTAGATTAACTAGAGTAATTATGATTAATTAGGTTTAGCCAAAATTTTAGATTAGATTTAATTTTCTTGTATTTTTAGAATTAACACTCATTTGATTAACTGCGCCATGATTAGATTTTTAGTCATTAAGTCTTGATATTTTCCTTTTTGTGGTTTTATTCGGATTAATATGGTTAATGGTGGATGTTGCCATGATTAGACCTTAGGATAATTTCCACTCAATTTGATTTGTATAATCATAATCATTAGATTCAATTCTTGATGTAGATTGTGGATTTCCCATTTGCTTTTGATCCTAATTCATGTTTAGGTAGATTTTAGTCTTTAGAAATCATGTTCGTTTTAATTGTCCATTTAATCGATTCCTTTGGTTTATGATCATTTTGATTAAATTGAAAATCTCATTTCAATTTAGATGATGAATACCTTGTATGTCTAATTCCATTTGCCATGATCACATGATAGATCTTTGATTGTTTTTTCATTGATTAATCCATTACCATTCGAATCGATTTTAACCATTGAATATGCTTACATATTGTTGCATCGTTTTCATTCATTTGACTTGATCTCATGCTAACTCGTTTGTTGCTTTGTGTTTCCATATGTGACCTTGAGATTCATGCTCACTCCTAGCTAGTCATGCTCTTAACCATTTCATTCTCACTCAATAGCCTTGTATTGTTTGAAGTACCATTTCACTAGTATGCTTTAGGCATGGTACATAGTTAATAGTTTGTAACTTGTATCTTCCTTTCATTCCCTTTCTGTTGTATTGTGTGGATCCATCCCCCCATTGTGGGTTAAATGTTCCCCCCACCCTATAGTCATGTAATATCTTAGATTTATTGCTTTCTAGTTAGTTCACCATGCATGTTAATAACCAAGATAAAATATAAAACGATAAACAAAGAATTTCAAAAGAAACAAAGGTACTTGATTCAATGTCAAGTTGTTTTCCGAATAAAACTCATACCATTGCAACGCGAATACTCTATTTAAAGCCAAGTATTCCCCACCCTTTCTTTCTCATCTTATCTCCTCAATCTCTCACTATTTCATAATCAATAAACAAACCCTTGATTCAACGTCAAGCGGTCTTTTCTCAAATCAAACTAAAAAACACAATAAGATACGATTAAGATTGCATGTCACGAGCCTTAAGTGATAAAGAAGGTATGAGAATGGAGCTTTCTACACTCGTTCTGAGTATCTTGAACACAAGACGTTTGGCTTGGTAGTTCGTGATACTCACCTTTATCCATAGTCTTTAGTGCAATTCGAAATCAATGACACTTTCTCAATACCTAAAAACAATTCAACACATTCAAACCTTTTGTTTGAGCCTTAGGGCGACACAATCGAAAACCCTTCTTCAAGGTAATAAAATCAACAAACAAACAACATTTTATACCCACGAACTACGGGGCTCTGATTTCTCACTTCAACAAGTGGGCATACGTAGGCATGAGGACCCAATCCTTGACGAGCACACTAATTTAAAATCTACCTCCACTCTGTAAACCTTTGACAAGCAAACATTCGATAAACAACACATATTTAAGCGCAAACATCCTATATGGTTCCCATGGAGTACCATGTATGTGAGGGGTGCTAATACCTTCCCCTTGCATAACCGATTTCCGAACCTATTCGTGGTTGCGATGACCATTCTTTGGGGTTTTCTCGATATTTTCCCTTTCCTTTGGAATACATAAAAACCGATGGTGACTCTGTATTTTTCGTGTAGCGACAGTTCTAAGAGGGGTCCTTAGAGTCATGAACCCTTCATGAATCAACATTATGCGATAGGCTAGCCATCTTATAATAAGATCTACGAAAAGGTTTACTCTAGGAGGAGTCTTCATGTTAGGAACACGAGGAGTGGTCCTTAGTGACTAAGACTATACAAATTCCATTCTAACATATGTATTCTCTCTTCTTTTTCCAAAGCTCAGGTGTAGAGAGTTACTCAAGATATAATCCCAAACCCCACAAATAAACATGGTGATAAACATATAATATGAAATGAGAAAGCAGAAAGAAAATAAATATGTAAAGCATATAAAAAGAGAAAGCACGAATAAAAGAAGTAAGTAAAACCAACATTTATTGCAAATTCAACTAAATTAGGCTTGACTCTCTCTTGCATGGAGTATATGTCCATAGCAGAGTCGTCAGTTGTAGCATCTCAAAAATTACGATCCTTCGCAGGGTGTTCGCACACTTGCGGAAAAATGATTCGAACATAGTTACCACCAAACTTTATTTATTATATGAGAGGAAATGGAAACTGTCGATAAAATCCTTAAAAGAAAAGGAAAATGATCTTCGCAACCAAATTTAGATTCAAGACTCTATTACACAAGGGGAAGGTATTAACACCCCTCACGTCCGTTGTACTCAAAGAGAACGTTTTAGTCAAATTTTCGATTGAATGTTAGCTTATGTTAATTGTTTTCTTTGAATGATCAAAAGTTCAAAAAGGAAAATAAAAGAGGTCGCAAAAAGGTTTTTATTAGGGTGCTTGACAAGATTGTGAGTCTCGCTCCTACGTATTCCCGGGTGTGATGGGGAACTCAAAGTTACATAGTTCTTTGTAGCAAATGAGTGTTGGTTGATTGATTTTATAAAATGAATGTTTAGGTCACATTCTAGTGGTTTAAACGTTGGCTTGTATTCTCGATCAAATGCGTGTTTTAGAAATTTAAACATTGTTTGTATGCTCACGCATGAGAGTCGCAGTAGAATGGACTAAACAATGTTCATTTTTGAAAAGGTTTTGATCGCGTGGGGGCGATAAAAAGATAGGTTTGATGGGTTGAATGTTTTTTTAGGTGAATGACGAATGCTCGGTGAGAACGAGACGTGAGCCTCGAGACTAGCTATTCGGGGTTTCATTGGAATGCTAGACTCTAATGTTCCTTTTTCATTCAAGGTATTTATGAAATTTGTTTGATGGACAACGAACGCTCGATAATGACAAGACGTTTTCCTCGGAACCGATTGTTCAATGGTTCCATTGGGATGCTAGACTTCAACGGTCCTTTTATGTCCAAGTTTATATTAAGTGATTTAGAAACGAAAGAAATAATATACGGCTAGCCCAAGACATGTGCCTTGGGACCGATCATTCGAGGGTTACATTGGAATGCTAGAATTTGACGTTCCTCTTCTTTAGCTTTTGTTAAGAAAAAGATTTTCAATGTTACGCTTATTCAGAAAAGATTTGAATCACATCGATATAAAACTAATCGGGTTTGAAAAAGTCACTTTGCATTGGACCAATGTTTTGAAAATCCCACTTGGTATTGGACCAAGGGTTTTAATCTAAAGGTTTATTTTTTAGTTATTTTATCATTTAACAACTTTATTACCAAGATGATCAAAGATGCATGGCTAATTCATGATTACCAATTGATATGATAAGGATACAAGCGCATATAACATATTTACATCACACATTTATCATTAATTAATCGAAAAAGTAAAGCAAAATGAAACGTGCATGGATTAAAATCATGACGCAAGTGTAAGACCCCAATTTTGACCCTAAGATCCCTCATGCAATTTCATCATATGCGTTAGCATTGGGATCATACCTTGGCATCTTCCTGACCCCTTTTCATTGGGTTTGTTTTGGGAGAGATCACCAAGAACTTTGTGATTATATCATACTTGTATATTATCATTTTACTAACCAAATACCAAAAATATGTCTTTGCATCTATCTAACTCATTTGTAGGTAGGGCATGATCTCATTGATTCATTGATCACATCTAGGGTTTGAGACCCTCATGAACAAAGAGCACCACCAATAATTGATGCAAGAATGGTTATGAACATCATATATGAGTCCCAAATGTTTCTACATGTTATATTTATCAAGTTTGCTTCAAGAGTTTGGGTGTGATTTGCCTTGGAAACCCTAGTTTGACTGGGTATCTTGAGTAACTTCTCGAACAAGCTATCTCATCAATTGATCAAATTTCTCAAATTTCACTTCAAATTTCATCATCTTATGCATATATTATCTACCATGATCCAAGAAAGTCAAGAGAATTGGAAAGTAGCAAGTTGGTTGATGGTGGTTGGCCAGATGAATTCATCTGATCAAAACTGGGTCTCCCTAGACCCTATCTCCTATAATTTTCACCATATGAAAATGATTCCAAGAGAAAACTTACTCTAAATGACATTATAAACAACTTTCATGTTGAGACCTAGAGCTAGTTTTTCTTGGAAAATCATTTTCTATGTTGAAACATTATAGGTCATTTTGTCTAAACCCTAATTTCAAAGTCAACTTCCCAAGGCCATAACTTGCTCAATTTTTATGATATGAAATATTTCCAAGTTTCATAATCAAATGCAATGTGTCTAATTCAACTTTTATGTTTGGAGTGGGAGAAAATTCAACTTCTTTGAACATGTTATATGAGGCTACATTATAGGTCACTTTTGACCTATACCATTGATCAAGTGAGTTTGCCAAACTTCAAAAATGCATAACTCTATCATTTCAAATCCAAATGACATGAAATTGGTTACCATTTTTAAGTTCTTTGATAGAGCTAAAACTTTGATGAAGACACTTTTCTCATTTGAATCTCCCATAAAAAGTTAAGCAAGGTGGAATATTGAGACATATGGCTTGACACTTAGAAAATTTTTGATATGTCAAATTTTTCCAAACTTCCACCTTAAATATCTCCAAGTTCCAAGCTCCAAATGAAAAAGTGTTCAACATCAAACTTGTTCCTCTTGATCTCACCTTTCCAAAGAGCTCAAATTCATGCATTTTGGATGAGAAATGCATAGGTTGGGCATGGCTTAAACAGACTGACATCATTTGGCATGGATCAATCTTCAAATGACAATGCACATATACCTTGCAATCCAATCCATCTCCAAAGCATCTGAACTTCATTTTGGACTTTCAAACAATCATTCCATGGGCCTATGCGCGCCCATGCACCATGCTTTCATCATTTGCCAATTTTGGAAAGTGAAAGTGAGTGTGCAAATATCATCGAATTTCTCTATAAATTGAGGCCCTTATGCTCAGAATGAAAACACACCTTGCGCCAGCTTTGAATCCCCATTGAAAACCCTTCACACTAAGAGGATAAACCTGATAAATTCACTTGAATTTGAGCTTGAATCTCCACTATTTTGGAATTCAATTCTCCAGGAATCCATTGCTTCTAAGCCTTTCCGTTCCTCTTCTGCAAGCAATTGAAGTGAAGCCAAGCACGATTTAGATCAAGATCTAGCAAGCTCAGACCTCCATTGAAGGTAATTTACAGAATTTTTCAACTCTTTGATTCTCCTTGTTTCTTGCTCAATTCCATTCATTCTTGTGTTGTTTGAAGTCCTACCAATGTAGGCAAGAAGTTTGAGTTGCTTTGAGGCCAAATCGAAGCAACTCAGATCATGAACCTCATTTTTCAATTCCATATATCTCTCAATATAGTTGGAATTGAAAGAAATGGAGGTGATATTCGTGCTCAGTGGTGTTTTCTCTTTAAAATCATGTCCCTGTTTGAAATTTTGGTGATGATTCATGTTGACCAGTCCGGTGAAGCTCACCGGAGAAGACAATCGGAGCTCTGGCTCCGGTGATGATGTGTCTTTGGTCTAAACCGTGTGATCCAGGCTCCACGTTATAATCTCAGCCGTTCCTTGTAAATACCATGTTTGCCACGCAGTTGACTTAGGCGTTGGTGGAACGCGCATTGTGGATCATCAGATCTGTCACCTCAATTAATGAGGGAGATCTGATGGTCCACGTATTTTAGCATTTTCTGGTTTTTGTTTTAATTCCTTTTTTTTTCAACAATTCATAATAAATCTAATATTGATCCAAAAAATATGGGACTTTCACCAAAAAATTTCAAATAATTTTGTCTTTCATATTCTGAATTAAAATCATTTTTTGGATCATTACTAATATTTTTCATGAATTAATTGATTTTTCATTTGTTTTTAATTGTTTAAAAATATTTTTAAGTGTCCAAAAATTATGAAATTTTTTATCCAAGGTCCTTTGACCTTGTTTGACCTATGATAAATCACATGGCTATTTATTTGGTGTTTTGATGTGATTTTAGGATTTGGACAAAACATATTTAAATTTAATGCATTATTTTACTATTTTTAATTGAATAAATTTCATTTTAATTGTGTTTACCATTTGGATTGACTTAATTGAGTTTCTCATTTGTTGTTGGGCCTTAGTCAAGGTTGATTTGACTTTGTCAAGTTAATATTATTGGATTTAGGGGATTGAGGGAATGTACATTCCATCTCCCAAAATGAATGAATAATATTAATTTGGTAAAAGTCCTCCTTTGACCAATTTGTGATCTCACTCATCCCTTTCCCTCTTCATCTAATTCTTCTTCTTCATCCATTCATTTCAATTGGCCAATGACATCTCAAAGTCCTAATGCTAGTTGATTGAAAGATTAACATGAGTATGGATGAGATTAGGTCACACTCTTTGCATATTTTTGCGTGTGGTATGTTTAATGAGCATAGTTCTTAATACTATGTCTCCAACATGCATTAACACCAAAAGTTCATTGTCTGGCCTCAAATAGTTGTGACTTCTATATAAGTCCAATTATGATTGCTTAACATAACGCTAAATTTGTGACGTAAAAGACATAAGCATTCTAGTTAGTGAGATTGTAAGTCTCCCCTCTTCCATGGTATTGTGTGGAAACTTGGCCTTTTGTCCTTCCTTTGGAAGACGTTTTGGTTCAAGGATCCATGCTTGTGGCAAGTGGGTTGAGTGTTCTCCAAAGAATGTCTTGAAATCAAAAATCAAAACAAAACTAACTACTAATTTACTAACCATTAACTTTTACTTTCAAGCTTTTACTTTTAATGCAATTTACTTTTATTGTTCTATTATCATTTGTCATTGTACATATCATTCTAATTGTTTATGTTAATGTAATTTTCACTTTGTCTATTTGGACCATATTGTGTGATATACTTTGTTGCTTTGTTTGTTTGATTGGTCTTTGACCATTAATGCACATAATAATAACAAAAACCCTAAAAGACATTTGAGTGGACTGTTGGTTTGATCTTGCCTAATTGGACTTAGAACTTAGGCAACATTCCTTTGCTAATGGACTTGGCCAATGCCAATTTGTTGAAGAACCAAGAACTTGCAAGTTTGAATTCATCTGATACATCATTCTAGATCTCTCCAGATTCATCTGCAACATTGATCATTATTAAGTTGTTATGTTGAACCTGTGACTTGTGGAATTCATCTGCTACATAGGCTATTCTGAAGAAGATCATGAAGTGGATAAGCTTGGATGAGGCCATCTTTATTTGATGCCTTTGCTCTTCAAGATTGATATAATTGAGCATTTGTGTGTTGTTTTGATTCTAAAAAGTCCAAGGGAATTTTGGGTTTCTATTGACATACTTGTCTATTGGATTGCTCCCATTTGGTCAGATCTTTTCAACTTTAAACTTTTAATTTTGTGCATAGGGTAGTCTCTTCATCTTCTCCCCCATTTTCTTTAATTTCAAAATCTCTCTCTCAATTTTCAAAACCTTATTTGTGTGAACTCCTTTGTTCTAAACTTTGATCACTTTCAATAAAGGTAGAAACTTTGGCCTTATGCCATTGCATTTTCAAACTTATTTTCTTAAATCAAACATGTAAATAAACTTAACTATACTTGACTTAAACTTTAAAAAAGCCAAAGAGAACTAACTCATTCAAACCATTTTAGGCCTTTGTGCCTTTCAAACTTAATTTTGTTAAAACCAACACACTCATTTTGAAATTTCTAGCACGAACTACGAGGTTTTGATCCCTCATTTATATGTTGGTACGTAGGCACAAGCCCGAAGGTCTTGTCAAACACAAATATATAATTAATCAATTCTTTTCTCATCCCCCCATTCTATTTGTTTGTAAACATCACTTTGTACAAAATACATATGCACACAAAAAGAGCTCCCTAGGAGTACCTAGGACACTTTGGATGCTAACACCTTCCCTCTGTGTAACCAACCGCCTTACCTGTAATCTCTGACTTTTATTAGTTTTTATTTGAAAACTTCTTACTAATTGGGTTTTGTTCGTACTTTTTCCCTTTTCCCTTGGAAACAATAAAAGTACGGTGGCGACTCTTGTTAATTGATCTCTAGCTTGTCAATAGCTTGATGATCATGAATTTCCCGCTACAACAAGGATGCAAATCGATGTCGCATAACACAAACACATACAAGGCTACCAAAAGTTGGATTCAAATATGATTTAAAAGTAACGACATTGAATCGTTGTGGTCTTATCATGAATTGTTAATGTGAAATGTATCATTGTAAAATAGATCGTTAGTCGGAGGTGGTAACACGGGTGCTGCAACCGATGATGTAAAGAAGTTGATATGGTTTAAGTAATGTTTAAGGTGGAGAGAAGGTGTTGGATTTGAATGGTGGCATTGGATTTATAAGGAGGAGAGGTTACGGTTTTGATCGGAGTAGGAAAGAGATGAAGGTTTTGGCTGTGAGAATATGGTGGTGGTGAGATAGAGATTTTGTAGAAATGGTGAGTTATCTCAAAAGGAAGAAAAATCATATAAGGTCATGAGAAATGTGTTGTGTCTCACCAATGAGAAAAAGAGTATTATTTTTCTGCTTTTTCTTTGCAACGGGAAGAGAGAGTTTCAAGATGAGAGAGGTTGTGATGTGTCATCAAGAGAGAGGATCAATTAAGGTGATACCCTTGTTATTATGTGTATGGAAGGAATCTTTTCTTCATGAATGTGAGAGAGAGTATTTTGAGAGAAAAATGGTCTGATCTTTTTGTCTCGTTTGGCTTGTTTCCTCTCCAATATAACCATTTATTTTTCTTTTCTTTTACTAGTAGTGGGGTGTCCAATTATCAGTGATCATGGAGGGTGAGGTGTCATCCAAAGAGAGGATGGAAATGATTTTTTCAAAAAGAAAATTTGTTGTGAACCAATCAAAAGTGAGTATTATCCTCCTCTTTCATGTGTCCGCTTGGTGTATGGGTAATGGTCCCCCTTTTGTGTGTTAAAGGTCAACGTAAAAAGGGGAAGGAGCAGTGTATTGCGCATGTCCCTATCAAGTGGGAGTCATTTTATTTTCAATTCCACCTTTATCATTACCAGCTACATGAGAGTTTAAAACATGAGTGGTCATGATGTGTGAGGATTGTGTTGTCAATTGATTGGTGAGCATACCATTTTTCCTTCTTATCCTTTTCAGTATTCTTTTTCAAAATTAAGGGAACTAGCCGAAAGGGCGCCACATGTCATCTCTTGGATGGAAATATTTTTTCCCTCTATTTCTCTTATTATTTTTTTGAATTTTGAAAAATAGGTTTAGTAATTAAATCGAAAACAAAACAAAACAACATAAACCTAAACTAAATACTCAGTTACTTATAGTTAATTTTGCTGATTATTTTGACAAAAAAGAAAAAGTAAAAGGATTAAAAATAAATTAAAATTGGGCACGGAAATGCTTGAAAAATTAAAATGAATGAATTACAATAACCTATGCGAAATAAAATTCTAGAAAACAGACAAAAAAAGATCAAATTTTAAAGTAAAAAAATGTTCGGTTGAAGAGGCTCGGGCGTATTAAAATGCGACCGCAAAAGGAGTCAAAAAAATTAAACGAACACACCGGGTTAAACTAAGTGAAACGTAGATCAATAAAATTGACAATTGTAAGCCCGATCTTGAAATTTCCCCCCGCTAATTTTATGTACGTTTGAAAATTGATTCAACCAGTCTATCTGTATAACTGAAAATTTGTTCCAAGTAAAGCAAAGTAAAGTCAGTTGCATGAAAGTTTGAAATGCCCGGACAAAATTGGGGTATGACAAATGCCCCTATTTTATTACCTTGAACTTGAAGGTATAAATAACAACAATATTCATACATTCTTGGTTGAAGATAATTAAATACGAAAAGATCCTAAATTTTGCCGTAAAAGGAAGACATGAAATGCAGAGATGAAATGCAAAGATGAAATACAGATATGAAATGCAATGAAGTTAGGAAATGAATAACGGTAATGGGAGACAAGATCAACATCAACTCGGGGGTTAACACTTAGTATAAAAGAACAATGATTGGTGTCAACTCGGGGGTCGAAAATAAAGACAAGACATCAACTTGGGGGTTGAGAACAAATCAACTCAGATGTTGAGGAAATAAAGACGACATCGACTCAGGTTGAGAATAAATCAACTCGGGGTTGAGAAAATAAAAATGATAACATCGACTCGGGGGTCGAGAAAATAAAAATGATAACATCGACTTGGGGGTCGAGAACATACAAAAAATATAAAGGCAACCATATTGAACGGGGGTCGAGAAAATAAAGACAACATATCAAATCGAGGGTCGAGAACATACCAAAAACATGAAGGTAACAATATTAAATGGGGGTTGAGAAAATAAAGACAACATATCAACTTGAGGGTTGAGAAAATAAAGGCAGAGATATCAACTCGGGGGTTGAGGAAATAAAGACAACTACATCGACTCGAGGGTCGAGAACATATCAACTTAGGGGTTGAAAAAATAAAGACAAAGACATCGAATAAGGGGTCGAGGAAATAAATATAATGATATCAGTTCAGGGGTCGAAAACATATCAACTCGGGGGTTAATAAAATAAAGATAAAGACATCGGCTCGGGGTCGAGGAAATAAAGACAACGACATCGACATCGACTCAGGGGTCGAGAACATACCAACTCGAGGGTTGAGAAAATAAAATGACAACATCGACTCGGGGGGTCGAGAACAAATCAACTCGGGGTTGAGAAAATAAAGACAACATCGACTTAAGGGTCGTGAAAAAATAAACTCGGGGATTGAGAAAATAAAGACAACAACATCGACTCGGGGGAGCGAAAAAAAATCAACTTTATGATAAAAGGATTATATATAAATAAAAATTAGGCGTGAAATGCTTGAAAAATTAAAATGAATACATTACAATGATTTATACAAAATAAACTTCTAGAAAACAGACAAGAAAATATCAAATTTTAAAGTAAAAAACGACCGGTTGAAGAGGCCAAGGTTGATCAAAATGCGACCGGAAATGGAGTCGAAAAAAATTAAACGAGCACACCGGGTTAAACTACGCGAATCATAGATCAATAAAATTGACAATTTCAAGCCCGTTCTCGAAAATTTTCGCTCACTAATTTTACGTACATTTGAAAATTGATTCAACCGGCCTGTCTGTATAACCAAAAATTTATTCCAAGCAAAGCAAAGTAAATTTGGATGCATGGAAGTTTGAAATGTCCGGACAAAATTGGGGTATGACAGTAGTCCCCACTTCAGAACTACTCACTTGAACACAAACACATATAATTATATACGCAGGACATTATAAAACCACATCACATATCACATCAATAACATGTAATTTTAACTCATCATATAATTATACAAAGATTCTGAAACATATAACTATATTCATCAACACATAATTATACTGACAATTCACAACTCATACACATAATTATAATTCACACCTTATTAAACTTATCATGATATTTTATCACCAAAAATTTCCATGATTTTCATAAACACATAACACCCTTCACTCAGAACATTCTAATGTCACAAACTCAACACATGACAACCATCAATTCACGATTACATGATTATTCAATATTCGTCTCGTAAGACTTATCACAAGTAAACACACTCTTCATATTTTCATGCATATATTAAACCTCTATTTAACCATAATAACATATTATTTCACGCTAGCTACCCAACCCTTCGAACCGCGTCTCAAACGGAGTCGCGAAACTCAAGTTATGATGAAAACAATATTTTGAACAAAATATGCCTTCATGATTCGAATCATGTGTAATCTGTGATTCGAATCAAATCAGGCAGAGGCCACCAAGAGTCTATGATTCAAATAAAATTTTATAGTGTAATCCCATGATTCGAATTAAATCAGTCTGCAGCGTTTTTCTGCTAAATTTTCACAAGAATTCGACTTATAAGCCTAATTTTTTCAACCTAAATCTATCCCAATATAATTTTAAACGTGAATTATCATAACGTATCACATATACCATTGATTTAAGCTGTACTTCCTCAAGTATCATTATCATCAATAATCAATTAACCATGAATCTAATCTTATGTTGAAAAAACCAAAACACACCAACAACAACTACCACATTTAGATGCACATAGTCACATCATGCATATTTTTTCAATATAAACGGAATATGAATTGCATATATTTCACAACAAACATAATTTATTACACATAATTCCATCCAAAAACACATAAATCTCGACAATGGTGAAAAAGATGACAAAATCTATAGGAGGGTGAGGATCTCTCTCTATCCCTCATGCAATAACACCTTTATTAGGATAGTTTCCCCCTTACCTGAATTTCCAGCAATTACTCAAGCTCTAGCTATGGTGATCTTTTCCCCAAAAAATCCATTGTTCTTCCTTTTTCTCACTTTGCCTCTTTCCTTTTTTTCTCAATACAACTTCCACGTATCAGTAAACTCCCTCAACCTCACACTTTTCTTTTTAAATTTAAACCTAATTCCACTATTTTGGTTATTCCACTTTTACCCTTCTCATCTCTAATTTCCCTTATTTTCCTAAATTTTATAATTTTCACCAAAATATCATTATTTATATTATTTTATTTATTATTCTGTATTTTTAATCATTTTAAAATTAATTAAAAATTGTAATTAATTTCTACCACCCTCCTAACTTCCAACAACATACCCACTAATGCCACATATGACATATATTCACCAAATAATAATAAAAAACATATTAAATCACTCAAATAATAAAATAAAATACAACTAAATTTAATTGAATTCAGGGTGTTACACCATCCATCTTGACATGCTTAATAGAAGGTTCACCCCCTTCCTCTATTTGTCAGTTATTGATCAGGCGATGAGTTCGGTGCTTGTCCAAGAGACAGGTAAAGCTCATCGTCCTGTCTATATTGTGAGTAAAGAGTTTAAGGGCGCTGAGACCCGATATCAGAAGATTGAAAGACTTGCTCTAGAAGCTGTGATAAATGTAAGAAAACTCATACATGACGTTCATGGGCATCAAGTAATGATAAAAACTAACTACCCCAATCGACTTGAGAAACCAAATCTAGCAAGAAATACCTGTATTGGATATGCACATTACCATATCTAGTCTATACCTAAAGGAAATATCAAGTCACATGTATTGTCTGATTTCTTGGTTGAATTAAGCTCGTTAGTTGGCGACGAGGCTCCCCACATACGGACGTTGTCTGTAGATGATGCGTCTAACTTAAAGGGAAGCAGTGTCAAGATAGTGCTGGAAGGAACGAACAACCCATTAATTGAGAAATTGTTGAAGTTTGAATCCAAGGCTATCAACAATCAGGCTTAGTATGAAGCCCTCATCGTCGGCATAATCCTCGCCCTTGAGACGAGCTATTTGAATCTGAAGGCCATTATCGATTCCCAATTGGTGAAAAATCAAATCACTAGGAAATACTTGGCGAAAGAGCCCTGACTCAAAGCTTTTGAAATAATGTATGTGCATAGGGAACAAAATTTCAAAGCGGGCTTTCTCTCCAAACTCATCAGCACAAAAAGAGTAAGACATATTTTTAATTCAAGATACTCCCGCCGCCTCTAACTAAAGTTCCTGACAATATTAAATGAGGGTTGAGAAAATAAAGACAACATATCAACTTGAGGGTTGAGAAAATAAAGGCAGAGATATCAACTCGGGGGTTGAGGAAATAAAGACAACTACATCGACTCGAGGGTCGAGAACATATCAACTTGGGGGTTGAAAAAATAAAGACAAAGACATCGAATAAGGGGTCGAGGAAATAAATATAATGATATCAGTTCAGGGGTCGAAAACATATCAACTCGGGGGTTAATAAAATAAAGATAAAGACATCGGCTCGGGGTCGAGGAAATAAAGACAACGACATCGACATCGACTCAGGGGTCGAGAACATACCAACTCGAGGGTTGAGAAAATAAAATGACAACATTGACTCGGGGGGTCGAGAACAAATCAACTCGGGGTTGAGAAAATAAAGACAACATCGACTTGAGGGTCGTGAAAAAATAAACTCGGGGATTGAGAAAATAAAGACAACAACATCGACTCGGGGGAGCGAAAAAAATCAACTTTATGATAAAAGGATTATATATAAATAAAAATTAGGCATGAAAATGCTTGAAAAATTAAAATGAATACATTACAATGATTTATACAAAATAAACTTCTAGAAAACAGACAAGAAAATATCAAATTTTAAAGTAAAAAACGACCGGTTGAAGAGGCCAAGGCTGATCAAAATGCGATCGGAAATGGAGTCGAAAAAATTAAACGAGCACACCGGGTTAAACTACGCGAATCATAGATCAATAAAATTGACAATTTCAAGCCCGTTGTCGAAAATTTTCGCTCACTAATTTTACGTACATTTGAAAATTGATTCAACCGGCCTGTCTGTATAACCAAAAATTTATTCCAAGCAAAGCAAAGTAAATTTGGATGCATGGAAGTTTGAAATGTCCGGACAAAATTGGGGTATGACAGTAGTCCCCACTTCAGAACTACTCACTTGAACACAAACACATATAATTATATTCGCAGGACATTATAAAA
This sequence comes from Lathyrus oleraceus, assembly GCF_024323335.1. Taxonomy (NCBI): domain Eukaryota; kingdom Viridiplantae; phylum Streptophyta; class Magnoliopsida; order Fabales; family Fabaceae; genus Lathyrus; species Lathyrus oleraceus. The sequence continues at coordinate 89,930,702 of NC_066580.1, read as the reverse complement.
CCACATCACATATCACATCAATAACATGTAATTTTAACTCATCATATAATTATACAATGATTCTGAAACATATAACTATATTCATCAACACATAATTATACTGACAATTCACAACTCATACACATAATTATAATTCACACCTTATTAAACTTATCATGATATTTTATCACCAAAAATTTCCATGATTTTCATAAACACATAACACCCTTCACTCAGAACATTCTAATGTCACAAACTCAACACATGACAACCATCAATTCACGATTACATGATTATTCAATATTCGTCTCGTAAGACTTATCACAAGTAAACACACTCTTCATATTTTCATGCATATATTAAACCTCTATTTAACCATAATAACATATTATTTCACGCTAGCTACCCAACCCTTCGAACCGCGTCTCAAACGGAGTCGCGAAACTCAAGTTATGATGAAAACAATATTTTGAACAAAATATGCCTTCATGATTCGAATCATGTGTAATCTGTGATTCGAATCAAATCAGGCAGAGGCCACCAAGAGTCTATGATTCGAATAAAATTTTATAGTGTAATCCCATGATTCGAATTAAATCAGTCTGCAACGTTTTTCTGCTAAATTTTCACAAGAATTCGACTTATAAGCCTAATTTTTTCAACCTAAATCTATCCCAATATAATTTTAAACGTGAATTATCATAACGTATCACATATACCATTGATTTAAGTTGTACTTCCTCAAGTATCATTATCATCAATAATCAATTAACCATGAATCTAATCTTATGTTCAAAAAACCAAAACACACCAACAACAACTACCACATTTGATGCACATAGTCACATCATGCATATTTTTTCAATATAAACGGAATATGAATTGCATATATTTCACAACAAACATAATTTATTACACATAATTCCATCCAAAAACACATAAATCTCGACAATGGTGAAAAAGATGACAAAATCTATAGGAGGGTGAGGATCTCTCTCTATCCCTCATGCAATAACACCTTTATTAGGATAGTTTCCCCCTTACCTGAATTTCCAGCAATTACTCAAGCTCTAGCTATGGTGATCTTTTCCCCAAAAAATCCATTGTTCTTCCTTTTTCTCACTTTGCCTCTTTCCTTTTTTTCTCAATACAACTTCTACGTATCAGTAAACTCCCTCAACCTCACACTTTTCTTTTTAAATTTAAACCTAATTCCACTATTTTGGTTATTCCACTTTTACCCTTCTCATCTCTAATTTCCCTTATTTTCCTAAATTTTATAATTTTCACCAAAATATCATTATTTATATTATTTTATTTATTATTCTGTATTTTTAATCATTTTAAAATTAATTAAAAATTGTAATTAATTTCTACCACCCTCCTAACTTCCAACAACATACCCACTAATGCCACATATGACATATATTCACCAAATAATAATAAAAAACATATTAAATCACTCAAATAATAAAATAAAATACAACTAAATTTAATTGAATTCAGGGTGTTACACCATCCATCTTGACATGCTTAATAGAAGGTTCACCCCCTTCCTCTATTTGTCAGTTATTGATCAGGCGATGAGTTCGGTGCTTGTCCAAGAGACAGGTAAAGCTCATCGTCCTGTCTATATTGTGAGTAAAGAGTTTAAGGGCGCTGAGACCCGATATCAGAAGATTGAAAGACTTGCTCTAGAAGCTGTGATAAATGTAAGAAAACTCATACATGACGTTCATGGGCATCAAGTAATGATAAAAACTAACTACCCCAATCGACTTGAGAAACCAAATCTAGCAAGAAATACCTGTATTGGATATGCACATTACCATATCTAGTCTATACCTAAAGGAAATATCAAGTCACATGTATTGTCTGATTTCTTGGTTGAATTAAGCTCGTTAGTTGGCGACGAGGCTCCCCACATACGGACGTTGTCTGTAGATGATGCGTCTAACTTAAAGGGAAGCAGTGTCAAGATAGTGCTGGAAGGAACGAACAACCCATTAATTGAGAAATTGTTGAAGTTTGAATCCAAGGCTATCAACAATCAGGCTTAGTATGAAGCCCTCATCGTCGGCATAATCCTCGCCCTTGAGACGAGCTATTTGAATCTGAAGGCCATTATCGATTCCCAATTGGTGAAAAATCAAATCACTAGGAAATACTTGGCGAAAGAGCCCTGACTCAAAGCTTTTGAAATAATGTATGTGCATAGGGAACAAAATTTCAAAGCGGGCTTTCTCTCCAAACTCATCAGCACAAAAAGAGTAAGACATATTTTTAATTCAAGATACTCCCGCCGCCTCTAACTAAAGTTCCTGACAATATTAAATGGGGGTTGAGAAAATAAAGACAACATATCAACTTGAGGGTTGAGAAAATAAAGGCAGAGATATCAACTCGGGGGTTGAGGAAATAAAGACAACTACATCGACTCGAGGGTCGAGAACATATCAACTTGGGGGTTGAAAAAATAAAGACAAAGACATCGAATAAGGGGTCGAGGAAATAAATATAATGATATCAGTTCAGGGGTCGAAAACATATCAACTCGGGGGTTAATAAAATAAAGATAAAGACATCGACTCGGGGTCGAGGAAATAAAGACAACGACATCGACATCGACTCAGGGGTCGAGAACATACCAACTCGAGGGTTGAGAAAATAAAATGACAACATCGACTCGGGGGGTCGAGAACAAATCAACTCGGGGTTGAGAAAATAAAGACAACATCGACTTGAGGGTCGTGAAAAAATAAACTCGGGGATTGAGAAAATAAAGACAACAACATCGACTCGGGGGAGCGAAAAAAAATCAACTTTATGATAAAAGGATTATATATAAATAAAAATTAGGCGTGAAAATGCTTGAAAAATTAAAATGAATACATTACAATGATTTATACAAAATAAACTTCTAGAAAACAGACAAGAAAATATCAAATTTTAAAGTAAAAAACGACCGGTTGAAGAGGCCAAGGCTGATCAAAATGCGACCGAAAATGGAGTCGAAAAAATTAAACGAGCACACCGGGTTAAACTACGCGAATCATAGATCAATAAAATTGACAATTTCAAGCCCGTTCTCGAAAATTTTCGCTCACTAATTTTACGTACATTTGAAAATTGATTCAACCGGCCTGTCTGTATAACCAAAAATTTATTCCAAGCAAAGCAAAGTAAATTTGGATGCATGGAAGTTTGAAATGTCCGGACAAAATTGGGGTATGACAGTAGTCCCCACTTCAGAACTACTCACTTGAACACAAACACATATAATTATATTCGCAGGACATTATAAAACCACATCACATATCACATCAATAACATGTAATTTTAACTCATCATATAATTATACAAAGATTCTGAAACATATAACTATATTCATCAACACATAATTATACTGACAATTCACAACTCATACACATAATTATAATTCACACCTTATTAAACTTATCATGATATTTTATCACCAAAAATTTCCATGATTTTCATAAACACATAACACCCTTCACTCAGAACATTCTAATGTCACAAACTCAACACATGACAACCATCAATTCACGATTACATGATTATTCAATATTCGTCTCGTAAGACTTATCACAAGTAAACACACTCTTCATATTTTCATGCATATATTAAACCTCTATTTAACCATAATAACATATTATTTCACGCTAGCTACCCAACCCTTCGAACCGCGTCTCAAACGGAGTCGCGAAACTCAAGTTATGATGAAAACAATATTTTGAACAAAATATGCCTTCATGATTCGAATCATGTGTAATCTGTGATTCGTATCAAATCAGGCAGAGGCCACCAAGAGTCTATGATTCGAATGAAATTTTATAGTGTAATCCCATGATTCGAATTAAATCAGTCTGCAGCGTTGTTCTGCTAAATTTTCACAAGAATTCGACTTATAAGCCTAATTTTTTCAACCTAAATCTATCCCAATATAATTTTAAACGTGAATTATCATAACGTATCACATATACCATTGATTTAAGCTGTACTTCCTCAAGTATCATTATCATCAATAATCAATTAACCATGAATCTAATCTTATGTTCAAAAAACCAAAACACACCAACAACAACTACCACATTTAGATGCACATAGTCACATCATGCATATTTTTTCAATATAAACGGAATATGAATTGCATATATTTCACAACAAACATAATTTATTACACATAATTCCATCCAAAAACACATAAATCTCGACAATGGTGAAAAAGATGACAAAATCTATAGGAGGGTGAGGATCTCTCTCTATCCCTCATGCAATAACACCTTTATTAGGATAGTTTCCCCCTTACCTGAATTTCCAGCAATTTCTCAAGCTCTAGCTATGGTGATCTTTTCCCCAAAAAATCCATTGTTCTTCCTTTTTCTCACTTTGCCTCTTTCCTTTTTTTCTCAATACAACTTCTACGTATCAGTAAACTCCTCAACCCTCACACTTTTCTTTTTAAATTTAAACCTAATTCCACTATTTTGGTTATTCCACTTTTACCCTTCTCATCTCTAATTTCCCTTATTTTTCTAAATTTTATAATTTTCACCAAAATATCATTATTTATATTATTTTATTTATTATTCTGTATTTTTAATCATTTTAAAATTAATTAAAAATTGTAATTAATTTCTACCACCCTCCTAACTTCCAACAACATACCCACTAATGCCACATATGACATATATTCACCAAATAATAATAAAAAACATATTAAATCACTCAAATAATAAAATAAAATACAACTAAATTTAATTGAATTCAGGGTGTTACACCATCCATCTTGACATGCTTAATAGAAGGTTCACCCCCTTCCTCTATTTGTCAGTTATTGATCAGGCGATGAGTTCGGTGCTTGTCCAAGAGACAGGTAAAGCTCATCGTCCTGTCTATATTGTGAGTAAAGAGTTTAAGGGCGCTGAGACCCGATATCAGAAGATTGAAAGACTTGCTCTAGAAGCTGTGATAAATGTAAGAAAACTCATACATGACGTTCATGGGCATCGAGTAATGATAAAAACTAACTACCCCAATCGACTTGAGAAACCAAATCTAGCAAGAAATACCTGTATTGGATATGCACATTACCATATCTAGTCTATACCTAAAGGAAATATCAAGTCACATGTATTGTCTGATTTCTTGGTTGAATTAAGCTCGTTAGTTGGCGACGAGGCTCCCCACATACGGACGTTGTCTGTAGATGATGCGTCTAACTTAAAGGGAAGCAGTGTCAAGATAGTGCTGGAAGGAACGAACAACCCATTAATTGAGAAATTGTTGAAGTTTGAATCCAAGGCTATCAACAATCAGGCTTAGTATGAAGCCCTCATCGTCGGCATAATCCTCGCCCTTGAGACGAGCTATTTGAATCTGAAGGCCATTATCGATTCCCAATTGGTGAAAAATCAAATCACTAGGAAATACTTGGCGAAAGAGCCCTGACTCAAAGCTTTTGAAATAATGTATGTGCATAGGGAACAAAATTTCAGAGCGGGCTTTCTCTCCAAACTCATCAGCACAAAAAGAGTAAGACATATTTTTAATTCAAGATACTCCCGCCGCCTCTAACTAAAGTTCCTGACAATATTAAATGGGGGTTGAGAAAATAAAGACAACATATCAACTTGAGGGTTGAGAAAATAAAGGCAGAGATATCAACTCGGGGGTTGAGGAAATAAAGACAACTACATCGACTCGAGGGTCGAGAACATATCAACTTGGGGGTTGAAAAAATAAAGACAAAGACATCGAATAAGGGGTCGAGGAAATAAATATAATGATATCAGTTCAGGGGTCGAAAACATATCAACTCGGGGGTTAATAAAATAAAGATAAAGACATCGACTCGGGGTCGAGGAAATAAAGACAACGACATCGACATCGACTCAGGGGTCGAGAACATACCAACTCGAGGGTTGAGAAAATAAAATGACAACATCGACTCGGGGGGTCGAGAACAAATCAACTCGGGGTTGAGAAAATAAAGACAACATCGACTTGAGGGTCGTGAAAAAATAAACTCGGGGATTGAGAAAATAAAGACAACAACATCGACTCGGGGGAGCGAAAAAAAATCAACTTTATGATAAAAGGATTATATATAAATAAAAATTAGGCGTGAAAATGCTTGAAAAATTAAAATGAATACATTACAATGATTTATACAAAATAAACTTCTAGAAAACAGACAAGAAAATATCAAATTTTAAAGTAAAAAACGACCGGTTGAAGAGGCCAAGGCTGATCAAAATGCGACCGGAAATGGAGTCGAAAAAATTAAACGAGCACACCGGGTTAAACTACGCGAATCATAGATCAATAAAATTGACAATTTCAAGCCCGTTCTCGAAAATTTTCGCTCACTAATTTTACGTACATTTGAAAATTGATTCAACCGGCCTGTCTGTATAACCAAAAATTTATTCCAAGCAAAGCAAAGTAAATTTGGATGCATGGAAGTTTGAAATGTCCGGACAAAATTGGGGTATGACAGTAGTCCCCACTTCAGAACTACTCACTTGAACACAAACACATATAATTATATTCGCAGGACATTATAAAACCACATCACATATCACATCAATAACATGTAATTTTAACTCATCATATAATTATACAAAGATTCTGAAACATATAACTATATTCATCAACACATAATTATACTGACAATTCACAACTCATACACATAATTATAATTCACACCTTATTAAACTTATCATGATATTTTATCACCAAAAATTTCCATGATTTTCATAAACACATAACACCCTTCACTCAGAACATTCTAATGTCACAAACTCAACACATGACAACCATCAATTCACGATTACATGATTATTCAATATTCGTCTCGTAAGACTTATCACAAGTAAACATACTCTTCATATTTTCATGCATATATTAAACCTCTATTTAACCATAATAACATATTATTTCACGCTAGCTACCCAACCCTTCGAACCGCGTCTCAAACGGAGTCGCGAAACTCAAGTTATGATGAAAACAATATTTTGAACAAAATATGCCTTCATGATTCGAATCATGTGTAATCTGTGATTCGAATCAAATCAGGCAGAGGCCACCAAGAGTCTATGATTCGAATAAAATTTTATAGTGTAATCCCATGATTCGAATTAAATCAGTCTGCAGCGTTTTTCTGCTAAATTTTCACAAGAATTCGACTTATAAGCCTAATTTTTTCAACCTAAATCTATCCCAATATAATTTTTAACGTGAATTATCATAACGTCTCACATATACCATTGATTTAAGCTGTACTTCCTCAAGTATCATTATCATCAATAATCAATTAACCATGAATCTAATCTTATGTTCAAAAAAACCAAAACACACCAACAACAACTACCACATTTAGATGCACATAGTCACATCATGCATATTTTTTCAATATAAACGGAATATGAATTGCATATATTTCACAACAAACATAATTTATTACACATAATTCCATCCAAAAACACATAAATCTCGACAATGGTGAAAAAGATGACAAAATCTATAGGAGGGTGAGGATCTCTCTCTATCCCTCATGCAATAACACCTTTATTAGGATAGTTTCCCCCTTACCTGAATTTCCAGCAATTACTCAAGCTCTAGCTATGGTGATCTTTTCCCCAAAAAATCCATTGTTCTTCCTTTTTCTCACTTTGCCTCTTTCCTTTTTTTCTCAATACAACTTCTACGTATCAGTAAACTCCCTCAACCCTCACACTTTTCTTTTTAAATTTAAACCTAATTCCACTATTTTGGTTATTCCACTTTTACCCTTCTCATCTCTAATTTCCCTTATTTTTCTAAATTTTATAATTTTCACCAAAATATCATTATTTATATTATTTTATTTATTATTCTGTATTTTTAATCATTTTAAAATTAATTAAAAATTGTAATTAATTTCTACCACCCTCCTAACTTCCAACAACATACCCACTAATGCCACATATGACATATATTCACCAAATAATAAAAAAAAACATATTAAATCACTCAAATAATAAAATAAAATACAACTAAATTTAATTGAATTCAGGGTGTTACACCATCCATCTTGACATGCTTAATAGAAGGTTCACCCCCTTCCTCTATTTGTCAGTTATTGATCAGGCGATGAGTTCGGTGCTTGTCCAAGAGACAGGTAAAGCTCATCGTCCTGTCTATATTGTGAGTAAAGAGTTTAAGGGCGCTGAGACCCGATATCAGAAGATTGAAAGACTTGCTCTAGAAGCTGTGATAAATGTAAGAAAACTCATACATGACGTTCATGGGCATCGAGTAATGATAAAAACCAACTACCCCAATCGACTTGAGAAACCAAATCTAGCAAGAAATACCTGTATTGGATATGCACATTACCATATCTAGTCTATACCTAAAGGAAATATCAAGTCACATGTATTGTCTGATTTCTTGGTTGAATTAAGCTCGTTAGTTGGCGACGAGGCTCCCCACATACGGACGTTGTCTGTAGATGATGCGTCTAACTTAAAGGGAAGCAGTGTCAAGATAGTGCTGGAAGGAACGAACAACCCATTAATTGAGAAATTGTTGAAGTTTGAATCCAAGGCTATCAACAATCAGGCTTAGTATGAAGCCCTCATCGTCGGCATAATCCTCGCCCTTGAGACGAGCTATTTGAATCTGAAGGCCATTATCGATTCCCAATTGGTGAAAAATCAAATCACTAGGAAATACTTGGCGAAAGAGCCCTGACTCAAAGCTTTTGAAATAATGTATGTGCATAGGGAACAAAATTTCAGAGCGGGCTTTCTCTCCAAACTCATCAGCACAAAAAGAGTAAGACATATTTTTAATTCAAGATACTCCCGCCGCCTCTAACTAAAGTTCCTGACAATATTAAATGGGGGTTGAGAAAATAAAGACAACATATCAACTTGAGGGTTGAGAAAATAAAGGCAGAGATATCAACTCGGGGGTTGAGGAAATAAAGACAACTACATCGACTCGAGGGTCGAGAACATATCAACTTGGGGGTTGAAAAAATAAAGACAAAGACATCGAATAAGGGGTCGAGGAAATAAATATAATGATATCAGTTCAGGGGTCGAAAACATATCAACTCGGGGGTTAATAAAATAAAGATAAAGACATCGACTCGGGGTCGAGGAAATAAAGACAACGACATCGACATCGACTCAGGGGTCGAGAACATACCAACTCGAGGGTTGAGAAAATAAAATGACAACATCGACTCGGGGGGTCGAGAACAAATCAACTCGGGGTTGAGAAAATAAAGACAACATCGACTTGAGGGTCGTGAAAAAATAAACTCGGGGATTGAGAAAATAAAGACAACAACATCGACTCGGGGGAGCGAAAAAAAATCAACTTTATGATAAAAGGATTATATATAAATAAAAATTAGGCGTGAAAATGCTTGAAAAATTAAAATGAATACATTACAATGATTTATACAAAATAAACTTCTAGAAAACAGACAAGAAAATATCAAATTTTAAAGTAAAAAACGACCGGTTGAAGAGGCCAAGGCTGATCAAAATGCGACCGGAAATGGAGTCGAAAAAATTAAACGAGCACACCGGGTTAAACTACGCGAATCATAGATCAATAAAATTGACAATTTCAAGCCCGTTCTCGAAAATTTTCGCTCACTAATTTTACGTACATTTGAAAATTGATTCAACCGGCCTGTCTGTATAACCAAAAATTTATTCCAAGCAAAGCAAAGTAAATTTGGATGCATGGAAGTTTGAAATGTCCGGACAAAATTGGGGTATGACAGTAGTCCCCACTTCAGAACTACTCACTTGAACACAAACACATATAATTATATTCGCAGGACATTATAAAACCACATCACATATCACATCAATAACATGTAATTTTAACTCATCATATAATTATACAAAGATTCTGAAACATATAACTATATTCATCAACACATAATTATACTGACAATTCACAACTCATACACATAATTATAATTCACACCTTATTAAACTTATCATGATATTTTATCACCAAAAATTTCCATGATTTTCATAAACACATAACACCCTTCACTCAGAACATTCTAATGTCACAAACTCAACACATGACAACCATCAATTCACGATTACATGATTATTCAATATTCGTCTCGTAAGACTTATCACAAGTAAACATACTCTTCATATTTTCATGCATATATTAAACCTCTATTTAACCATAATAACATATTATTTCACGCTAGCTACCCAACCCTTCGAACCGCGTCTCAAACGGAGTCGCGAAACTCAAGTTATGATGAAAACAATATTTTGAACAAAATATGCCTTCATGATTCGAATCATGTGTAATCTGTGATTCGAATCAAATCAGGCAGAGGCCACCAAGAGTCTATGATTCGAATAAAATTTTATAGTGTAATCCCATGATTCGAATTAAATCAGTCTGCAGCGTTTTTCTGCTAAATTTTCACAAGAATTCGACTTATAAGCCTAATTTTTTCAACCTAAATCTATCCCAATATAATTTTTAACGTGAATTATCATAACGTCTCACATATACCATTGATTTAAGCTGTACTTCCTCAAGTATCATTATCATCAATAATCAATTAACCATGAATCTAATCTTATGTTCAAAAAAACCAAAACACACCAACAACAACTACCACATTTAGATGCACATAGTCACATCATGCATATTTTTTCAATATAAACGGAATATGAATTGCATATATTTCACAACAAACATAATTTATTACACATAATTCCATCCAAAAACACATAAATCTCGACAATGGTGAAAAAGATGACAAAATCTATAGGAGGGTGAGGATCTCTCTCTATCCCTCATGCAATAACACCTTTATTAGGATAGTTTCCCCCTTACCTGAATTTCCAGCAATTACTCAAGCTCTAGCTATGGTGATCTTTTCCCCAAAAAATCCATTGTTCTTCCTTTTTCTCACTTTGCCTCTTTCCTTTTTTTCTCAATACAACTTCTACGTATCAGTAAACTCCCTCAACCCTCACACTTTTCTTTTTAAATTTAAACCTAATTCCACTATTTTGGTTATTCCACTTTTACCCTTCTCATCTCTAATTTCCCTTATTTTTCTAAATTTTATAATTTTCACCAAAATATCATTATTTATATTATTTTATTTATTATTCTGTATTTTTAATCATTTTAAAATTAATTAAAAATTGTAATTAATTTCTACCACCCTCCTAACTTCCAACAACATACCCACTAATGCCACATATGACATATATTCACCAAATAATAAAAAAAAACATATTAAATCACTCAAATAATAAAATAAAATACAACTAAATTTAATTGAATTCAGGGTGTTACACCATCCATCTTGACATGCTTAATAGAAGGTTCACCCCCTTCCTCTATTTGTCAGTTATTGATCAGGCGATGAGTTCGGTGCTTGTCCAAGAGACAGGTAAAGCTCATCGTCCTGTCTATATTGTGAGTAAAGAGTTTAAGGGCGCTGAGACCCGATATCAGAAGATTGAAAGACTTGCTCTAGAAGCTGTGATAAATGTAAGAAAACTCATACATGACGTTCATGGGCATCGAGTAATGATAAAAACCAACTACCCCAATCGACTTGAGAAACCAAATCTAGCAAGAAATACCTGTATTGGATATGCACATTACCATATCTAGTCTATACCTAAAGGAAATATCAAGTCACATGTATTGTCTGATTTCTTGGTTGAATTAAGCTCGTTAGTTGGCGACGAGGCTCCCCACATACGGACGTTGTCTGTAGATGATGCGTCTAACTTAAAGGGAAGCAGTGTCAAGATAGTGCTGGAAGGAACGAACAACCCATTAATTGAGAAATTGTTGAAGTTTGAATCCAAGGCTATCAACAATCAGGCTTAGTATGAAGCCCTCATCGTCGGCATAATCCTCGCCCTTGAGACGAGCTATTTGAATCTGAAGGCCATTATCGATTCCCAATTGGTGAAAAATCAAATCACTAGGAAATACTTGGCGAAAGAGCCCTGACTCAAAGCTTTTGAAATAATGTATGTGCATAGGGAACAAAATTTCAGAGCGGGCTTTCTCTCCAAACTCATCAGCACAAAAAGAGTAAGACATATTTTTAATTCAAGATACTCCCGCCGCCTCTAACTAAAGTTCCTGACAATATTAAATGGGGGTTGAGAAAATAAAGACAACATATCAACTTGAGGGTTGAGAAAATAAAGGCAGAGATATCAACTCGGGGGTTGAGGAAATAAAGACAACTACATCGACTCGAGGGTCGAGAACATATCAACTTGGGGGTTGAAAAAATAAAGACAAAGACATCGAATAAGGGGTCGAGGAAATAAATATAATGATATCAGTTCAGGGGTCGAAAACATATCAACTCGGGGGTTAATAAAATAAAGATAAAGACATCGACTCGGGGTCGAGGAAATAAAGACAACGACATCGACATCGACTCAGGGGTCGAGAACATACCAACTCGAGGGTTGAGAAAATAAAATGACAACATCGACTCGGGGGGTCGAGAACAAATCAACTCGGGGTTGAGAAAATAAAGACAACATCGACTTGAGGGTCGTGAAAAAATAAACTCGGGGATTGAGAAAATAAAGACAACAACATCGACTCGGGGGAGCGAAAAAAAATCAACTTTATGATAAAAGGATTATATATAAATAAAAATTAGGCGTGAAAATGCTTGAAAAATTAAAATGAATACATTACAATGATTTATACAAAATAAACTTCTAGAAAACAGACAAGAAAATATCAAATTTTAAAGTAAAAAACGACCGGTTGAAGAGGCCAAGGCTGATCAAAATGCGACCGGAAATGGAGTCGAAAAAATTAAACGAGCACACCGGGTTAAACTACGCGAATCATAGATCAATAAAATTGACAATTTCAAGCCCGTTCTCGAAAATTTTCGCTCACTAATTTTACGTACATTTGAAAATTGATTCAACCGGCCTGTCTGTATAACCAAAAATTTATTCCAAGCAAAGCAAAGTAAATTTGGATGCATGGAAGTTTGAAATGTCCGGACAAAATTGGGGTATGACAGTAGTCCCCACTTCAGAACTACTCACTTGAACACAAACACATATAATTATATTCGCAGGACATTATAAAACCACATCACATATCACATCAATAACATGTAATTTTAACTCATCATATAATTATACAAAGATTCTGAAACATATAACTATATTCATCAACACATAATTATACTGACAATTCACAACTCATACACATAATTATAATTCACACCTTATTAAACTTATCATGATATTTTATCACCAAAAATTTCCATGATTTTCATAAACACATAACACCCTTCACTCAGAACATTCTAATGTCACAAACTCAACACATGACAACCATCAATTCACGATTACATGATTATTCAATATTCGTCTCGTAAGACTTATCACAAGTAAACATACTCTTCATATTTTCATGCATATATTAAACCTCTATTTAACCATAATAACATATTATTTCACGCTAGCTACCCAACCCTTCGAACCGCGTCTCAAACGGAGTCGCGAAACTCAAGTTATGATGAAAACAATATTTTGAACAAAATATGCCTTCATGATTCGAATCATGTGTAATCTGTGATTCGAATCAAATCAGGCAGAGGCCACCAAGAGTCTATGATTCGAATAAAATTTTATAGTGTAATCCCATGATTCGAATTAAATCAGTCTGCAGCGTTTTTCTGCTAAATTTTCACAAGAATTCGACTTATAAGCCTAATTTTTTCAACCTAAATCTATCCCAATATAATTTTTAACGTGAATTATCATAACGTCTCACATATACCATTGATTTAAGCTGTACTTCCTCAAGTATCATTATCATCAATAATCAATTAACCATGAATCTAATCTTATGTTCAAAAAAACCAAAACACACCAACAACAACTACCACATTTAGATGCACATAGTCACATCATGCATATTTTTTCAATATAAACGGAATATGAATTGCATATATTTCACAACAAACATAATTTATTACACATAATTCCATCCAAAAACACATAAATCTCGACAATGGTGAAAAAGATGACAAAATCTATAGGAGGGTGAGGATCTCTCTCTATCCCTCATGCAATAACACCTTTATTAGGATAGTTTCCCCCTTACCTGAATTTCCAGCAATTACTCAAGCTCTAGCTATGGTGATCTTTTCCCCAAAAAATCCATTGTTCTTCCTTTTTCTCACTTTGCCTCTTTCCTTTTTTTCTCAATACAACTTCTACGTATCAGTAAACTCCCTCAACCCTCACACTTTTCTTTTTAAATTTAAACCTAATTCCACTATTTTGGTTATTCCACTTTTACCCTTCTCATCTCTAATTTCCCTTATTTTTCTAAATTTTATAATTTTCACCAAAATATCATTATTTATATTATTTTATTTATTATTCTGTATTTTTAATCATTTTAAAATTAATTAAAAATTGTAATTAATTTCTACCACCCTCCTAACTTCCAACAACATACCCACTAATGCCACATATGACATATATTCACCAAATAATAAAAAAAAACATATTAAATCACTCAAATAATAAAATAAAATACAACTAAATTTAATTGAATTCAGGGTGTTACACCATCCATCTTGACATGCTTAATAGAAGGTTCACCCCCTTCCTCTATTTGTCAGTTATTGATCAGGCGATGAGTTCGGTGCTTGTCCAAGAGACAGGTAAAGCTCATCGTCCTGTCTATATTGTGAGTAAAGAGTTTAAGGGCGCTGAGACCCGATATCAGAAGATTGAAAGACTTGCTCTAGAAGCTGTGATAAATGTAAGAAAACTCATACATGACGTTCATGGGCATCGAGTAATGATAAAAACCAACTACCCCAATCGACTTGAGAAACCAAATCTAGCAAGAAATACCTGTATTGGATATGCACATTACCATATCTAGTCTATACCTAAAGGAAATATCAAGTCACATGTATTGTCTGATTTCTTGGTTGAATTAAGCTCGTTAGTTGGCGACGAGGCTCCCCACATACGGACGTTGTCTGTAGATGATGCGTCTAACTTAAAGGGAAGCAGTGTCAAGATAGTGCTGGAAGGAACGAACAACCCATTAATTGAGAAATTGTTGAAGTTTGAATCCAAGGCTATCAACAATCAGGCTTAGTATGAAGCCCTCATCGTCGGCATAATCCTCGCCCTTGAGACGAGCTATTTGAATCTGAAGGCCATTATCGATTCCCAATTGGTGAAAAATCAAATCACTAGGAAATACTTGGCGAAAGAGCCCTGACTCAAAGCTTTTGAAATAATGTATGTGCATAGGGAACAAAATTTCAGAGCGGGCTTTCTCTCCAAACTCATCAGCACAAAAAGAGTAAGACATATTTTTAATTCAAGATACTCCCGCCGCCTCTAACTAAAGTTCCTGACAATATTAAATGGGGGTTGAGAAAATAAAGACAACATATCAACTTGAGGGTTGAGAAAATAAAGGCAGAGATATCAACTCGGGGGTTGAGGAAATAAAGACAACTACATCGACTCGAGGGTCGAGAACATATCAACTTGGGGGTTGAAAAAATAAAGACAAAGACATCGAATAAGGGGTCGAGGAAATAAATATAATGATATCAGTTCAGGGGTCGAAAACATATCAACTCGGGGGTTAATAAAATAAAGATAAAGACATCGACTCGGGGTCGAGGAAATAAAGACAACGACATCGACATCGACTCAGGGGTCGAGAACATACCAACTCGAGGGTTGAGAAAATAAAATGACAACATCGACTCGGGGGGTCGAGAACAAATCAACTCGGGGTTGAGAAAATAAAGACAACATCGACTTGAGGGTCGTGAAAAAATAAACTCGGGGATTGAGAAAATAAAGACAACAACATCGACTCGGGGGAGCGAAAAAAAATCAACTTTATGATAAAAGGATTATATATAAATAAAAATTAGGCGTGAAAATGCTTGAAAAATTAAAATGAATACATTACAATGATTTATACAAAATAAACTTCTAGAAAACAGACAAGAAAATATCAAATTTTAAAGTAAAAAACGACCGGTTGAAGAGGCCAAGGCTGATCAAAATGCGACCGGAAATGGAGTCGAAAAAATTAAACGAGCACACCGGGTTAAACTACGCGAATCATAGATCAATAAAATTGACAATTTCAAGCCCGTTCTCGAAAATTTTCGCTCACTAATTTTACGTACATTTGAAAATTGATTCAACCGGCCTGTCTGTATAACCAAAAATTTATTCCAAGCAAAGCAAAGTAAATTTGGATGCATGGAAGTTTGAAATGTCCGGACAAAATTGGGGTATGACAGTAGTCCCCACTTCAGAACTACTCACTTGAACACAAACACATATAATTATATTCGCAGGACATTATAAAACCACATCACATATCACATCAATAACATGTAATTTTAACTCATCATATAATTATACAAAGATTCTGAAACATATAACTATATTCATCAACACATAATTATACTGACAATTCACAACTCATACACATAATTATAATTCACACCTTATTAAACTTATCATGATATTTTATCACAAAAAATTTCCATGATTTTCATAAACACATAACACCCTTCACTCAGAACATTCTAATGTCACAAACTCAACACATGACAACCATCAATTCACGATTACATGATTATTCAATATTCGTCTCGTAAGACTTATCACAAGTAAACATACTCTTCATATTTTCATGCATATATTAAACCTCTATTTAACCATAATAACATATTATTTCACGCTAGCTACCCAACCCTTCGAACCGCGTCTCAAACGGAGTCGCGAAACTCAAGTTATGATGAAAACAATATTTTGAACAAAATATGCCTTCATGATTCGAATCATGTGTAATCTGTGATTCGAATCAAATCAGGCAGAGGCCACCAAGAGTCTATGATTCGAATAAAATTTTATAGTGTAATCCCATGATTCGAATTAAATCAGTCTGCAGCGTTTTTCTGCTAAATTTTCACAAGAATTCGACTTATAAGCCTAATTTTTTCAACCTAAATCTATCCCAATATAATTTTTAACGTGAATTATCATAACGTCTCACATATACCATTGATTTAAGCTGTACTTCCTCAAGTATCATTATCATCAATAATCAATTAACCATGAATCTAATCTTATGTTCAAAAAAACCAAAACACACCAACAACAACTACCACATTTAGATGCACATAGTCACATCATGCATATTTTTTCAATATAAACGGAATATGAATTGCATATATTTCACAACAAACATAATTTATTACACATAATTCCATCCAAAAACACATAAATCTCGACAATGGTGAAAAAGATGACAAAATCTATAGGAGGGTGAGGATCTCTCTCTATCCCTCATGCAATAACACCTTTATTAGGATAGTTTCCCCCTTACCTGAATTTCCAGCAATTACTCAAGCTCTAGCTATGGTGATCTTTTCCCCAAAAAATCCATTGTTCTTCCTTTTTCTCACTTTGCCTCTTTCCTTTTTTTCTCAATACAACTTCTACGTATCAGTAAACTCCCTCAACCCTCACACTTTTCTTTTTAAATTTAAACCTAATTCCACTATTTTGGTTATTCCACTTTTACCCTTCTCATCTCTAATTTCCCTTATTTTTCTAAATTTTATAATTTTCACCAAAATATCATTATTTATATTATTTTATTTATTATTCTGTATTTTTAATCATTTTAAAATTAATTAAAAATTGTAATTAATTTCTACCACCCTCCTAACTTCCAACAACATACCCACTAATGCCACATATGACATATATTCACCAAATAATAAAAAAAAACATATTAAATCACTCAAATAATAAAATAAAATACAACTAAATTTAATTGAATTCAGGGTGTTACACCATCCATCTTGACATGCTTAATAGAAGGTTCACCCCCTTCCTCTATTTGTCAGTTATTGATCAGGCGATGAGTTCGGTGCTTGTCCAAGAGACAGGTAAAGCTCATCGTCCTGTCTATATTGTGAGTAAAGAGTTTAAGGGCGCTGAGACCCGATATCAGAAGATTGAAAGACTTGCTCTAGAAGCTGTGATAAATGTAAGAAAACTCATACATGACGTTCATGGGCATCGAGTAATGATAAAAACCAACTACCCCAATCGACTTGAGAAACCAAATCTAGCAAGAAATACCTGTATTGGATATGCACATTACCATATCTAGTCTATACCTAAAGGAAATATCAAGTCACATGTATTGTCTGATTTCTTGGTTGAATTAAGCTCGTTAGTTGGCGACGAGGCTCCCCACATACGGACGTTGTCTGTAGATGATGCGTCTAACTTAAAGGGAAGCAGTGTCAAGATAGTGCTGGAAGGAACGAACAACCCATTAATTGAGAAATTGTTGAAGTTTGAATCCAAGGCTATCAACAATCAGGCTTAGTATGAAGCCCTCATCGTCGGCATAATCCTCGCCCTTGAGACGAGCTATTTGAATCTGAAGGCCATTATCGATTCCCAATTGGTGAAAAATCAAATCACTAGGAAATACTTGGCGAAAGAGCCCTGACTCAAAGCTTTTGAAATAATGTATGTGCATAGGGAACAAAATTTCAGAGCGGGCTTTCTCTCCAAACTCATCAGCACAAAAAGAGTAAGACATATTTTTAATTCAAGATACTCCCGCCGCCTCTAACTAAAGTTCCTGACAATATTAAATGGGGGTTGAGAAAATAAAGACAACATATCAACTTGAGGGTTGAGAAAATAAAGGCAGAGATATCAACTCGGGGGTTGAGGAAATAAAGACAACTACATCGACTCGAGGGTCGAGAACATATCAACTTGGGGGTTGAAAAAATAAAGACAAAGACATCGAATAAGGGGTCGAGGAAATAAATATAATGATATCAGTTCAGGGGTCGAAAACATATCAACTCGGGGGTTAATAAAATAAAGATAAAGACATCGACTCGGGGTCGAGGAAATAAAGACAACGACATCGACATCGACTCAGGGGTCGAGAACATACCAACTCGAGGGTTGAGAAAATAAAATGACAACATTGACTCGGGGGGTCGAGAACAAATCAACTCGGGGTTGAGAAAATAAAGACAACATCGACTTGAGGGTCGTGAAAAAATAAACTCGGGGATTGAGAAAATAAAGACAACAACATCGACTCGGGGGAGCGAAAAAAAATCAACTTTATGATAAAAGGATTATATATAAATAAAAATTAGGCGTGAAAATGCTTGAAAAATTAAAATGAATACATTACAATGATTTATACAAAATAAACTTCTAGAAAACAGACAAGAAAATATCAAATTTTAAAGTAAAAAACGACCGGTTGAAGAGGCCAAGGCTGATCAAAATGCGACCGGAAATGGAGTCGAAAAAATTAAACGAGCACACCGGGTTAAACTACGCGAATCATAGATCAATAAAATTGACAATTTCAAGCCCGTTCTCGAAAATTTTCGCTCACTAATTTTACGTACATTTGAAAATTGATTCAACCGGCCTGTCTGTATAACCAAAAATTTATTCCAAGCAAAGCAAAGTAAATTTGGATGCATGGAAGTTTGAAATGTCCGGACAAAATTGGGGTATGACAGTAGTCCCCACTTCAGAACTACTCACTTGAACACAAACACATATAATTATATTCGCAGGACATTATAAAACCACATCACATATCACATCAATAACATGTAATTTTAACTCATCATATAATTATACAAAGATTCTGAAACATATAACTATATTCATCAACACATAATTATACTGACAATTCACAACTCATACACATAATTATAATTCACACCTTATTAAACTTATCATGATATTTTATCACAAAAAATTTCCATGATTTTCATAAACACATAACACCCTTCACTCAGAACATTCTAATGTCACAAACTCAACACATGACAACCATCAATTCACGATTACATGATTATTCAATATTCGTCTCGTAAGACTTATCACAAGTAAACATACTCTTCATATTTTCGTGCATATATTAAACCTCTATTTAACCATAATAACATATTATTTCACGCTAGCTACCCAACCCTTCGAACCGCGTCTCAAACGGAGTCGCGAAACTCAAGTTATGATGAAAACAATATTTTGAACAAAATATGCCTTCATGATTCGAATCATGTGTAATCTGTGATTCGAATCAAATCAGGCAGAGGCCACCAAGAGTCTATGATTCGAATAAAATTTTATAGTGTAATCCCATGATTCGAATTAAATCAGTCTGCAGCGTTTTTCTGCTAAATTTTCACAAGAATTCGACTTATAAGCCTAATTTTTTCAACCTAAATCTATCCCAATATAATTTTTAACGTGAATTATCATAACGTCTCACATATACCATTGATTTAAGTTGTACTTCCTCAAGTATCATTATCATCAATAATCAATTAACCATGAATCTAATCTTATGTTCAAAAAAACCAAAACACACCAACAACAACTACCACATTTAGATGCACATAGTCACATCATGCATATTTTTTCAATATAAACGGAATATGAATTGCATATATTTCACAACAAACATAATTTATTACACATAATTCCATCCAAAAACACATAAATCTCGACAATGGTGAAAAAGATGACAAAATCTATAGGAGGGTGAGGATCTCTCTCTATCCCTCATGCAATAACACCTTTATTAGGATAGTTTCCCCCTTACCTGAATTTCCAGCAATTACTCAAGCTCTAGCTATGGTGATCTTTTCCCCAAAAAATCCATTGTTCTTCCTTTTTCTCACTTTGCCTCTTTCCTTTTTTTCTCAATACAACTTCTACGTATCAGTAAACTCCCTCAACCCTCACACTTTTCTTTTTAAATTTAAACCTAATTCCACTATTTTGGTTATTCCACTTTTACCCTTCTCATCTCTAATTTCCCTTATTTTTCTAAATTTTATAATTTTCACCAAAATATCATTATTTATATTATTTTATTTATTATTCTGTATTTTTAATCATTTTAAAATTAATTAAAAATTGTAATTAATTTCTACCACCCTCCTAACTTCCAACAACATACCCACTAATGCCACATATGACATATATTCACCAAATAATAAAAAAAAACATATTAAATCACTCAAATAATAAAATAAAATACAACTAAATTTAATTGAATTCAGGGTGTTACACCATCCATCTTGACATGCTTAATAGAAGGTTCACCCCCTTCCTCTATTTGTCAGTTATTGATCAGGCGATGAGTTCGGTGCTTGTCCAAGAGACAGGTAAAGCTCATCGTCCTGTCTATATTGTGAGTAAAGAGTTTAAGGGCGCTGAGACCCGATATCAGAAGATTGAAAGACTTGCTCTAGAAGCTGTGATAAATGTAAGAAAACTCATACATGACGTTCATGGGCATCGAGTAATGATAAAAACCAACTACCCCAATCGACTTGAGAAACCAAATCTAGCAAGAAATACCTGTATTGGATATGCACATTACCATATCTAGTCTATACCTAAAGGAAATATCAAGTCACATGTATTGTCTGATTTCTTGGTTGAATTAAGCTCGTTAGTTGGCGACGAGGCTCCCCACATACGGACGTTGTCTGTAGATGATGCGTCTAACTTAAAGGGAAGCAGTGTCAAGATAGTGCTGGAAGGAACGAACAACCCATTAATTGAGAAATTGTTGAAGTTTGAATCCAAGGCTATCAACAATCAGGCTTAGTATGAAGCCCTCATCGTCGGCATAATCCTCGCCCTTGAGACGAGCTATTTGAATCTGAAGGCCATTATCGATTCCCAATTGGTGAAAAATCAAATCACTAGGAAAT
Source organism: Lathyrus oleraceus (assembly GCF_024323335.1). NCBI lineage: Eukaryota > Viridiplantae > Streptophyta > Magnoliopsida > Fabales > Fabaceae > Lathyrus > Lathyrus oleraceus. Next base: position 89,908,831 of record NC_066580.1, on the reverse strand, counting down.
ACTTGGCGAAAGAGCCCTGACTCAAAGCTTTTGAAATAATGTATGTGCATAGGGAACAAAATTTCAGAGCGGGCTTTCTCTCCAAACTCATCAGCACAAAAAGAGTAAGACATATTTTTAATTCAAGATACTCCCTCCGCCTCTAACTAAAGTTCCTGACAATATTAAATGGGGGTTGAGAAAATAAAGACAACATATCAACTTGAGGGTTGAGAAAATAAAGGCAGAGATATCAACTCGGGGGTTGAGGAAATAAAGACAACTACATCGACTCGAGGGTCGAGAACATATCAACTTGGGGGTTGAAAAAATAAAGACAAAGACATCGAATAAGGGGTCGAGGAAATAAATATAATGATATCAGTTCAGGGGTCGAAAACATATCAACTCGGGGGTTAATAAAATAAAGATAAAGACATCGACTCGGGGTCGAGGAAATAAAGACAACGACATCGACATCGACTCAGGGGTCGAGAACATACCAACTCGAGGGTTGAGAAAATAAAATGACAACATTGACTCGGGGGGTCGAGAACAAATCAACTCGGGGTTGAGAAAATAAAGACAACATCGACTTGAGGGTCGTGAAAAAATAAACTCGGGGATTGAGAAAATAAAGACAACAACATCGACTCGGGGGAGCGAAAAAAAATCAACTTTATGATAAAAGGATTATATATAAATAAAAATTAGGCGTGAAAATGCTTGAAAAATTAAAATGAATACATTACAATGATTTATACAAAATAAACTTCTAGAAAACAGACAAGAAAATATCAAATTTTAAAGTAAAAAACGACCGGTTGAAGAGGCCAAGGCTGATCAAAATGCGACCGGAAATGGAGTCGAAAAAATTAAACGAGCACACCGGGTTAAACTACGCGAATCATAGATCAATAAAATTGACAATTTCAAGCCCGTTCTCGAAAATTTTCGCTCACTAATTTTACGTACATTTGAAAATTGATTCAACCGGCCTGTCTGTATAACCAAAAATTTATTCCAAGCAAAGCAAAGTAAATTTGGATGCATGGAAGTTTGAAATGTCCGGACAAAATTGGGGTATGACAGTAGTCCCCACTTCAGAACTACTCACTTGAACACAAACACATATAATTATATTCGCAGGACATTATAAAACCACATCACATATCACATCAATAACATGTAATTTTAACTCATCATATAATTATACAAAGATTCTGAAATATATAACTATATTCATCAACACATAATTATACTGACAATTCACAACTCATACACATAATTATAATTCACACCTTATTAAACTTATCATGATATTTTATCACCAAAAATTTCCATGATTTTCATAAACACATAACACCCTTCACTCAGAACATTCTAATGTCACAAACTCAACACATGACAACCATCAATTCACGATTACATGATTATTCAATATTCGTCTCGTAAGACTTATCACAAGTAAACATACTCTTCATATTTTCATGCATATATTAAACCTCTATTTAACCATAATAACATATTATTTCACGCTAGCTACCCAACCCTTCGAACCGCCTCTCAAACGGAGTCGCGAAACTCAAGTTATGATGAAAACAATATTTTGAACAAAATATGCCTTCATGATTCGAATCATGTGTAATCTGTGATTCGAATCAAATCAGGGAGAGGCCACCAAGAGTCTATGATTCGAATAAAATTTTATAGTGTAATCCCATGATTCGAATTAAATCAGTCTGCAGCGTTTTTCTGCTAAATTTTCACAAGAATTCGACTTATAAGCCTAATTTTTTCAACCTAAATCTATCCCAATATAATTTTTAACGTGAATTATCATAACGTCTCACATATACCATTGATTTAAGCTGTACTTCCTCAAGTATCATTATCATCAATAATCAATTAACCATGAATCTAATCTTATGTTCAAAAAAACCAAAACACACCAACAACAACTACCACATTTAGATGCACATAGTCACATCATGCATATTTTTTCAATATAAACGGAATATGAATTGCATATATTTCACAACAAACATAATTTATTACACATAATTCCATCCAAAAACACATAAATCTCGACAATGGTGAAAAAGATGACAAAATCTATAGGAGGGTGAGGATCTCTCTCTATCCCTCATGCAATAACACCTTTATTAGGATATTTTCCCCCTTACCTGAATTTCCAGTAATTACTCAAGCTCTAGCTATGGTGATCTTTTCCCCAAAAAATCCATTGTTCTTCCTTTTTCTCACTTTGCCTCTTTCCTTTTTTTCTCAAAACAACTTCTACGTATCAGTAAACTCCCTCAACCCTCACACTTTTCTTTTTAAATTTAAACCTAATTCCACTATTTTGGTTATTCCACTTTTACCCTTCTCATCTCTAATTTCCCTTATTTTTCTAAATTTTATAATTTTCACCAAAATATCATTATTTATATTATTTTATTTATTATTCTGTATTTTTAATCATTTTAAAATTAATTAAAAATTGTAATTAATTTCTACCACCCTCCTAACTTCCAACAACATACCCACTAATGCCACATATGACATATATTCACCAAATAATAATAAAAAAACATATTAAATCACTCAAATAATAAAATAAAATACAACTAAATTTAATTGAATTCAGGGTGTTACACCATCCATCTTGACATGCTTAATAGAAGGTTCACCCCCTTCCTCTATTTGTCAGTTATTGATCAGGCGATGAGTTCGGTGCTTGTCCAAGAGACAGGTAAAGCTCATCGTCCTGTCTATATTGTGAGTAAAGAGTTTAAGGGCGTTGAGACCCGATATCAGAAGATTGAAAGACTTGCTCTAGAAGCTGTGATAAATGTAAGAAAACTCATACATGACGTTCATGGGCATCAAGTAATGATAAAAACTAACTACCCCAATCGACTTGAGAAACCAAATCTAGCAAGAAATACCTGTATTGGATATGCACATTACCATATCTAGTCTATACCTAAAGGAAATATCAAGTCACATGTATTGTCTGATTTCTTGGTTGAATTAAGCTCGTTAGTTGGCGACGAGGCTCCCCACATACGGACGTTGTCTGTAGATGATGCGTCTAACTTAAAGGGAAGCAGTGTCAAGATAGTGCTGGAAGGAACGAACAACCCATTAATTGAGAAATTGTTGAAGTTTGAATCCAAGGCTATCAACAATCAGGCTTAGTATGAAGCCCTCATCGTCGGCATAATCCTCGCCCTTGAGACGAGCTATTTGAATCTGAAGGCCATTATCGATTCCCAATTGGTGAAAAATCAAATCACTAGGAAATACTTGGCGAAAGAGCCCTGACTCAAAGCTTTTGAAATAATGTATGTGCATAGGGAACAAAATTTCAGAGCGGGCTTTCTCTCCAAACTCATCAGCACAAAAAGAGTAAGACATATTTTTAATTCAAGATACTCCCGCCGCCTCTAACTAAAGTTCCTGACCATTTGACTAGTCTATTTCAAAAAGTGGATAGAAGATGAAGTCATCTCAAAGATCACAACAAAAAAGTCCGTTGTTTCTATTGGTAGTGAACCATATGTAAGTTCGGTTTGCTAGGGGTTATCATTTCAGATAATGGTACTCAATTCATCAGGTTCATTATCCATCCACAAACAAATAGGCAAGTTGAATCAGCGAACAATGCGATATTAAGGGGGAATAAAGAAGAAGTTAGATGAAAGCAAATGACTCTAGGTTGAACAACTTCACGAAGTATTATGTTCATATCATACACCATTCATCACGACGCGTACGCCATGCTTCTGGTTAAAATCGACAGGTCCACTTGGCGACGTTCTCAATTCAATACATAAGAGAGCGAGGAGGGATTGAGATGTTCACCCGACCAATTTGATGAAACATGAATTTCGTCCACATAATAGAATTTGTCACAAACAAAAGATAACTCGAAGGTAGTCCCGAATGAAATGCTAGAGGACGATCTAATATTTAAACATGTTCTCGTGTCTGTTTAGGAAGAAAAACTATATCCCAATTGAAAAGGGTATGGGATCATACCCCACATGTCAAATATTAATTAGAGATAAAAAATATAATGATCCATTTAAAGGCTCTAATTACAATCTAGTTAGACATAATTAATATATGAATGCTCTAATTGATTGGACTATTACAAAGAAATGAAATCGTTAAAATTCTCTATAACAACCAAAAAGAAGAACAAAAAGACTTACTTATTATTTACAACAAAAACAAATATTAAACACTCGACCTTAATCACACGAAAGTAATTTAAATTGTTTTTTGAAAAAATTTAGTGTCAAAAATTGGTTGCCTAAATATCACAACTTTTGATTTTTATTTGAACATAACAAAATTATAGGTAACCAGGAATTTGAAAAAATAAAATAAGGAGCACATTAGAACAGATCGGGACTATGCAGTTAATTAGGGGATCATACGTGTCGAAAAGAATCGAACAAGAATCTCGTATTCTACGATGTCGCCACGTGGTTAGTTAAAAAAGAAAGGAAAAAATCAGAAAAAAATTAAAATAATACTATGCGGGAGAAAGAGAAAGAGAGAGGAAAAAAAGGTGTTGGTGTTGCTCATGCGTGTCAGAAAAGAACAACTTTCAACCTACCGTGGAATGTTATGATTCGACCACGTAGAAAACTCACAAACGACACTAACACGTGGTGGAATCATGAAGCGATAGTGATTCAATCAACGGTTCAGATTTGATGTTGTCCTTAAATCGTTCAACGTCATACCAACTGTATCTGTCGGGTGTTGCCCGTGACGGTGACGGGTAGACTGCCCGTGAATAACTGTGGACCCCACCTGACCAGGTTCTTCCCTTCTTTTCCCTCTAGAAAAGCTTCTCTCTCCAAACACCATTTCAATTGATTGTGTTTCATTTTGTCATTCTTCCCTATCTTATTTTCTCTGCTTCTGCTATTTTTAACTCAATTTAATTTAATTCAATTTTAATTAATAATTTATGGCTGAGATTTGTTGTGGTGTTGTTGGAGCGGGAGAAACTCCTACTCCAAATATTGAACCAAACTCACGACCTTCCCGTCGCCGGAGTTTGGATTTTCTTCCGTTGAAATACTTAGCTGACGTGGCGATTCCGACTGAGAATATTAGCCGGAAACGCCAGAAGCTAGATCTAGTTGTTTCTCTTCCTCCGCCGCGGGAGTGTGAGAACACGGTTGATACGGTTGAGGTTGCTGTCGCGAATTGTGTGAATGTTTCTGAGTTGGAAAACGAGGTTGTTGTTGCTGAAGAGTGTCCTAAGTATGGAATAACATCGGTTTGTGGAAGGAGAAGAGACATGGAAGACGCTGTTTCCGTGCACCCATCTTTTTGTAAAGAAAAGAATGAACAAAATAAGAAACCCTTTCATTTCTTTGGTGTCTACGATGGTCACGGTTGCTCACATGTAAATATATGCTCGAAATTCATATAATAGTGTTTTTGTTTCTTTCTTGTATTGGATCTGTTTCTTAAGTATGTTTTTTTGTTTTGTTTTGTATAGGTTGCAACTATGTGTAAACAAAGGTTACATGAAATCGTTGACGATGAGGTAAACAAAGAGAAAGAGAAAGAGAAATTTGACTGGAAGTCAACGATGGAGAAGAGTTTCATTCGCATGGATGAAGAGGTTTTGAAATCTAGCAAAACTACTCAAAGCTTTACATGCAAGTGTGAGCTTCAAACTCCTCACTGCGACGCCGTTGGTTCCACCGCCGTCGTCGCTGTTGTCACGCCGGAGAAAATAATTGTCTCCAACTGCGGCGATTCCCGTGCCGTACTTTGCCGTAACGGCGTCGCCATTCCTCTTTCCTCCGATCACAAGGTCAGTTTAATTTTATTTTGTCTGTTTTCATTTTTCAAATAATTATTTCAGACATAATTGACCCGTATCCGTTTTGTGTAGCCGGATCGACCCGATGAGTTGGATCGGATCAACTCGGCTGGAGGACGTGTGATCTATTGGGATGGTGCAAGAGTGCTTGGAGTGTTGGCCATGTCAAGAGCCATTGGTGAGTGAGTGCAAGTGCGCACGATAGCTATTTTTTCTTATTTATTAATATTATTTTTTTAATTAAGTATAAAAATAATAAATCATAAGCATGGTTCTGAATTTTTAAGGTTTTTTTTATGTAGGGGACAATTATTTGAAGCCTTATGTTATTTCGGAACCTGAGGTAACCGTAACAGAGAGGAGTGACGAGGATGAATGTCTGATTCTAGCAAGTGATGGGTTATGGGACGTGGTGCAAAACGAGACGGCTTGTAGGGTGGTGCAGATGTGTCTCAAGGCGGAGAAGACGGTGTCTCCGCCGGAGTCTCCGGGAAATGACGTGGTGGGAGATGGGTCCGATAAGGCGTGTTCCGATGCTTCAATTTTGTTGACAAAGTTGGCCTTAGCGAGGCATAGTTCGGACAATGTTAGCGTGGTGGTTATTGATTTGAGGAGACATCAACATCAACGATAACAATTAATAATAATAGGATTATTAATTAATGGAGTTGTAAGAAAAAATATTTTTAATAACCGACCAAAACTTATGATGTGTACTGTGTCTGGACACCTATGATTGTGGGATTTTTTTATTGATAAAGATGGGAGGAAATGGTGGGGCCTTAAGATTTTTATGATGATTTCATGTGATTTTAGTAGTTTAGTGGATGATTAAATGGAAGGTTAAAATTGTATCCTTTGGGAATTGATAAAGATGTATATTTGAAGAAACTATTGGTGTCAACTAAGGAATATATTGTCCGTAAAAGAAAGGCATATTTTGACTTTGGCCATTTGAAATTACTCTTGTATTAGATAAAAAGTTTTATACAGTTGCATCACAATATAATTGAAATAAAAGTAAAATATTATGATGAATTGATTGTATAAAGTACTAATTTGATCAACTATGTATTTCAATTTCAATTAAAATAAACTAATCCATTCAACTTTGGTCATGAGCGGTTAAGTTATTTACTAGTTTCATCATATAACTATTAATTATCTTATTAAATATCTCAACTAGGGTTTTACTAGCTTCTCATAACCCGCCTTTATTGTTTAGGTTCATATTATGTGTTTACTGTTGACTCAAATTCATCCAAATCACATAAAAAAATTGCAGTAGTGTAGAAGTACTTTGAGTATTATAGTGTGATTGTATGACTATGAAAAGTTAGTTAGGTCGATTGTTGTTAAAAGTGAGAAAGTTAGTTAGAAATATTATCTTCAGCTCGAAGTAATCAATCATAGAAACTGAGAATATAGAAACTGAGAATACATCAGAAGAATTTGTGATATTTCTGATCTGATGGAAGAATTCAAGTTCTTTCTAGAAATTCAGATTAATTAAAGTCCAGAAGAAACATATACCCATCAGAGTAAATATACTAAAGAATTTTTGAAGAAGTTTGACATGTCAAAATGCAAAACGACAAAGACTCCTATGCATCCTACATGTATCATTGAGAAGGATGAGGTAAGTGCAAAGGTAGAGCAAAATGCATACATAAGTATGATTGATTCTCTCTTATACTTAACTGTTTTTAGATCTGACATTTTGTTTAGTGTATGTTTATGTGCTCGCTTCCAATCAGATCCTAGAGAATCTTACTTAATCAATGAAGATTATTGGGCCCGATCAGGCTGGACACATGTCAAGCTCTGTCCCAATTAATTTTGGGGTCTGAGGATTAAAAAAAGGCAAATAAAGAAAGAAAAGAAAACAGAAAGGGGAAACACGCCACGCCACACACCTCCTCATCTCCTCCATCTGTCGCGCCCCCGCCAATCCCAACCACCGCGCCGTGTCTCCCATCGATCTCCCTGTTATTCACGATATGCGTTCTCTCATTCCCCGTTATTATCATCACTTGTATGTTGTATCGTTCGCCCGTATCTGTTACTGTCGCAGGTTTTTTCATCTTCGTCTTCCGGCTACTGAACTGAAGTCTGAAGCAAAACAATTATGCGTTCAGTTTATTCTACAATTGGTGTACACCATTTTTTTATTCTTTGAAATAGCGGTCATTCCGACGTCCTTTATGTCGCAATAACATTTTGGCAGTTCATATTTGAGATTAACAACTTAGGTGTTTTACATTTGTTATTTGTTATAGATAGGAAGATGATTTACTAAGAGAAAATGCTGAAGCTTGCCTAATTAGTTTCGGTAAATGTCTTCAAATTGAACTTGACTCTTGCATTATGAAAACCATGTATAGTACATTGATTCAAGTGATTGATACAAGAAACTGAGATAATGTATGGAAGGTGAGGATTGATACTTTCTAAGTAATTTCACTCTCTCACAGATCAACTTCCTAGCATCTTTTTTTCCAATATTTAAAGCTTAATTTTATCTTAGAAAGACCGTCACGAATCATGATTCATAAGTGTCATAATCCATGGATTTCAATGTTATAACATCTATTACCTTATACTTTTCCCCCTAAGTTATTGGACTCTTTCTTAACATATTGAGAATATGTTTTGAGTTGTTATGTCATAATTTATTTTTTCTGTTTGTTATTGTTAATTTCTAGTTTTTGAAGGAGAATTGTCATCCAAGGCGCAGCAGAATTTAAAAATTTCTCCATTTAGTGATCCTTACGAATGGGCATGATCGGTGATAGAATCGTTACCTCTTGTGGCGATTCAAACCTTTGATGCAGATCTCTTGTAACAATCAAAACCTTGGATACAGATCCACGGGGCGATCACGAACGTTGAACGATGACAACGTCTCTACTCATTCCACACGAACGGATTCCTTCAATCTCAGTGCTAGTTGGTACGAATGAAGGCTTTGAGTGAGAGAGAGAGAGAGAGGGAAACGAAATTCCAATTCTTCACTTGAGTTCACTTGAGTGTTAGTCTGAGTTGAGTGACAATGCTTCTACACAAGGGTTCTATTTATAGAACCACTTGTGTGGGCTTCAAGCTAAAAAGCCCACTTAAGTGTATATGGTTCATATCTCATAATATGCCAAAATCACTTAAGTATTTGGTACCTTACCATATTTCGTATTCCACTTAAGTGCACCGTACCTTACGATGTTCCTTAGTTACTCTATCTCTCATCAATCCGTCCTTTGTGTGTGACCCTGTAGGTTTTCGCGATGTTGGAAATTATATTAAATCACGCATTTAACATAATAAACAGTGAGCGGTATCTAGCAACACATCACTGCTACCCAAGACACGAAAATGTCATGTGATCTGACAAAACCTCCTATGATAATAATTATGTGTATAATTACCCCTTTGCCCTTATGTCTATATTGAACACAAGGTATAGACCGTGTCATCCTTGTCCAGTTCAATATTGGGCCCATAGACATTTATCCTGTTACACAGGATGGGGAAATTCCATCTAGGTCACTCATGTCCCTCAGCATGCTTTGTGGAGTACCCATCAACTGTCTTTATGGTTATCCAGTTACGGACAATGTTGGATCAGCAATAAAGCACTCGACTCTACATCTAGGATCCATAGTGGTTTCAGGTCGAAGAGTGTTATACACCATTATCACCATGAGAATAACTTATGACACTTTGCATAACTTTCTATATAGTATTCTCATAGCGGGTCAATCCGGTATAAATATTACTCTTAATATTTATACCTATGTTTAAGACTTGATAACTCTTTGTCCATGATCCATGAGATGTGATCATCAGTCTACAAACATAGCTTTGTCCATGATCCATAAGAGTGATTTCTAAATCTGCAAAATTTTCAACTAGCTTTGACTTTTCAGGGTCAAGCTTATCGTCAAATCTGACATGAATTGATTCTTCCACAATTTTGGTTTCTGTGTTGTATACTCTGTAGCCTTTAGAGCGTTCTGAGTATCCTAACATAATACCTTTCTGTGCTTTGGAATCAAACTTGTTCAGATGTTCTTTAGTGTTTAAAATAAAGCAAGAACATCCAAATGGATGAAAATATGAAATGTTTGGTTTCCTTCCTTTACACAGTTCATAGGGAGTCTTATCCAGAATAGGTATTATGGAGATTCTATTCTGAATGTAACACGCTGTATTTACAGCTTCGGCCCAAAAGTGCTTTGCCATATTTGTTTCATTGATCATAGTTCTGGCCATCTCTTGGAGTGTCCTATTCTTCCTCTCTACAACTCCATTTTGTTGTGGAGTTCTAGGGCAGGAGAAATCATGGGATATTCCATTAGAGTCAAATAATTCCTCAAAGGATTTATTTTCAAATTCCCCACCATGATCACTTCTGACTCTGATAATCTTAGAGTCAAATTCTTTTTGCACTTTGGAGCAGAAACTGGTGAATACAGAGTGAGACTCACTCTTGTGCTTTAGGAATTTCACCCATGTCCAGCGACTGTAATCATCAACAATGACTAGTCCATACTTCTTTCCATTGACTGATGCTGTTTTCACAGGACCAAATAAGTCAATGTGGAGAAGTTCCAGAGGCTTAGAGGTAGAAACAACATTTTTCTTTTTGAAAGATGTTTTTGAAAATTTTCCTTTCTGACATGCCTCACATAAAGCATCTGAATAGAACTTCAGTTTAGGTAGGCCTCTGACTAACTCGAGTTTATTTAGCTGAGAAAGTTTCCTCATGCTAATGTGGCCCAAGCGTCTATGCCACACCCATTGCTCTTCGTGAACAGACATCAGACATTTAACATTTTGTTCTTTTAAGTCAGAAAGATTGATTTTATAAATGTTGTTTTTCCTCTTGCCTGTGAATAGGACTGAACCATTGTTTTGATTTATGGCTTTACATGTTTTTTGATTAAAGATCACGTCATAACCGTTATCACTTAATTGACTTATGGATAAAAAATTATGCATTAATCCTTCTACGTAAAGAACATCAGATATAGAGGGAAGAATACCATTACCAATAGTTCCGGAGCCTCTGATCCTTCCTTTATGATCTCCTCTGAAGCCTACGAATCCAGCGTCTTTAAATTCCAGGCTTTGGAACATAGACTTTCTTCCCGTCATGTGTCGCGAGCATCCAGAGTCCAGGTACCATGACTGGTGTCTGAACTTTGCTGCATAGGATATCTGCAACATAAACAATCTTATCTTTTGGTACCCAGAGTTTCTTGGGTCCTTTCTGATTAGTTTTCCCAGAGTTTCTCATAACTTTGGGTTTTCTAGCATTTTCAAATTTTTGTTCTTGTGTGTGCGTACAGTGATATGAAAATGGAGATTTAAGTTGGTCACCAGTAGAAGTTTTATCTTCTTTAGGATCATACCCAATTCCCTTTTTATTGTTCTGACTGACTCCATAAATCATGGATGCCATGACACTCCTACCTATCCCATTTTTCAGAAATTCTTGAAAGGCTTCTTCGTATTTATAAATTATTGTATTTGAAGTCTGTGGAGCTTGAGATAACGCTTCTTCCAATTCTAAACATTTTCTTTTTGCTCCATCTCTTTCTAATGTTAAAGATCTGATTTTATCTTCACGTGCTAGAATTGTCATCTCAAGTTTGCCACATTCTTCAAATTTTGCTTCAAGACAGCCTTTTATATTTTTAAACTTTTGTTTTAATTTCTGATATGAGCTAAGAGTTTCTGACAAGCATGATTCTAGATCAGATCGAGAGAGTTCAGAAAATACCTCTTCAGATTCTTCATCTGAGCTGCTTCTGGACGTGGTAGCCATAAATGCCACATTGGCTTGTTCATCAGAGTCAGATTCTGATGAACCAGATTCACTATCATCCCAGGTAGCCATTAGTCCTTTCTTTGTCCTGAAGGTATTTTTCTTGAAACTTTCTTTTCTGGGATTGTCTTTCTTTAGCTTGGGGCATTCATTCCTGTAGTGACCTGTTTCTTTACATTCATAACAAGTAATATCTTTGTTAGTTTTACCTTTTGAGGTTGATTCTGATCGATCCCCTCTGGGTCTTGGTCTTCTGAAGTTGTTGTTCCTCTTCTTCCAGAGTTGTTTAACTCTTCTGGTCAGGAGGGACAATTCTTCTTCATCATTAGAATCTTCTGGTTCAGAGTCATCAGCATCTTCAGTTTCTGCCTGGAAAGCTTTGGTTCTGTCAGATTTGCGTCTTTCAGATCTGGACTTTAATGCTACAAACTTGTTCTTTTTCTGAGGCTCATCTTCCTCTAGTTCTATCTCATGGCTTCTGAGGGAACTGACAACCTCTTCAAGACTGATATTGTTCAGATCCTTTGACAGCTTCAGAGCAGTGACCATGGGTCTCCACTTCTTTGGCAAACTTCTGACTATCTTTTTGATGTGGTCTGCAGTTGTGTATCCTTTGTCTAGAACCTTGAGACCTGCAATAAGAGTTTGGAATCTAGAGAACATTACCTCTATGGCTTCGTCATCTTCCATTTTGAAAGCTTCATATTTCTGGATAAGCGCCAGAGCCTTTGTCTCTTTGACTTGGGAGTTTCCTTCATGAGTCATCTTCAGAGAGTCAAGTATGTCTTTGGCTGTTTCTCTGTTGGTGATCTTTTCATACTCGTTGTAAGATATAGCATTGAGAAGTATGGTTCTGGCCTTGTGGTGATTTTTGAAGACACGCTTCTGATCTTCTGACATCTTACTTCTGGGAACTTCAACTCCATTTTCTGAGACTGGAGGTGTGTATCCATCTGTGACAATGTCCCAGAGGTCAGCATCATAACCCAGAAAGAAACTTTCAATTCTATCTTTCCAGTAGTCGAATTTCTCTCCATCAAAAACAGGAGGCTTAGCATTGTAACTGTCTCTTTCATTTGTGTGGGCCATAGTTTTTCTCGTTCTGGATCTCTCTACACTGTTAAGTGTTTGATTAGAAAATCAATAACAGAGCCGAAGCTCTGATACCAATTGAAGGTGAGAAAAACAAGAAAGGGGGGTTTGAATTGTTTTTGGAAAATAAGTGCTTTTTCAAAATAAAGACCACACAAGGAATTTATACTGGTTCGCTTATAACACAAAGCTACTCCAGTCCACCCGGCCAAGGTGATTTCGCCTTCAACAAGGACTTAATCCACTAATCTTGAAAGATTGTTTACAACCAACGTCTAAGAGAAAGATCTCTTAGTCCTCTCAAGTATACAGACTGTGCAGAGTCACTTGAGGAAATAAAACAATAGATAAAAGACTATGTAATCTAGAGTGCTTCTAAGATAAGCAAATATTACAATAGTAAGAACAAAAATGTTTCACGTTCTAAGCAAAAGCTTTGTGAAATATTGAGAGAGAGAGAGAATGTTTCAGTGTATGCTTCGCGCCTCTCAATGTTGATTGCTGTCCTTTATATAGGAGTGAAAGGACCGTTGAAATTGATGGCAGATAATTTGTCTTGAATAGGAATTAATGCCATAACTTCTGTTGTTTCTTGCCAAAACAACTTTGTCTCCCCGAATAACTTCTTTCCAAGTATAGTTCCTTTCCATTTGATTTTGAAGTTAACGTTACTCTTTCTGTATTAGGAAATCCATTATCAAAGTCTGCGTGACTCTGGGAATCTTGGAATCTTCCTGTGTTGATTCGGAGCTTCTGATGATGTCTTCAGATGACGCTGAGAGCTTCTGGAATGATATACCGTTGTTCACAGTCAGAACTCCTAGAGTGCACTTCTTCTTCAGATGCTTCTGATATTCTGCTGTTTTGCTCAGAGTTAGAATTTCTTGAGCGTGTTTCTACTTCAGATGCTTCTGATCTTCTGATAATTTGTATCTGATATGATTCTGTATCTGATGACGTCATCAGATCTCTTCCTTCTTTCCTTAGAACCCTGCATACTTAGAAACTTTTCGTTAGGGTGCCATTTTTGGTTTCATCCTTTGTTATCATCAAAATCATGGAATCTGTTGTAGAACAATTTTTTGTTCTTACATAATCTACATAAGGATTAATGAAAATATAAGTATCATTGACATATTTAATTAGGCCTTTAATCAAATATGCTCCCACTATTTTACTCAAAACAAATGACCCTCATTATTTGATTCGGAAAATCCCGTTGGAAGATTTTCTAGTGGGTCGAGATCCATATTTCACTTCGTTCTAAGTCCGCGTAGGCGGATTACACAAAACTAGGTTATTTAGGTAGGAACTCCTTCCAATTGTATCTCATACAACTCTCGAAAATTTCAGTTGGGTGAATAACTCCTTATTCCAATCCATCATATGGATCATTCCCAACTCTTGCTTCTAAACATATATAATATTATTATAATTAAGTTTGACCCATCGTTTTAGCAGTTGGATATTACAATTATTCCATCGCACCTTACCAATATAGAAAATGCACCTCGCGTAGGCGAAACCTACATTGTCCAATACTAGTCTTGATGAGTGCTAAAACTTGGAAAGCAAACACATATAATATTATTATAATTTGTTTAGTTAAGTTTGACCCATTGTTTTAACAGTTGGATATTACAATTATCCCATCGCACCTTACTAATATAGAATATGCACCTCGCGTAGGCGAAACCTACATTATCTGATACTAGTCTTGATGAGTGTTAAAACTTGGAAAGCATAAACTTAATATTTAATTTGAGGGAATTGCAATTTTTCTGATCTCACCGGCTTATTTATCATATAAATCGCCTCTCACATGCATCAACATACATTCACATGCATCAACATACATACATACATAATGAAACAGTTATGGCCCCTAGCGCAATTGTTCTCCCAAGCCAATGAGAGAACCTAAGCTAACCTAATAACGATCTAAGCTTCTCCAAGCAAGATCTTCAAGGTTGTCCTCCTTTGGCACTGACTTCTTTGCTTTCTTCATATCATTACATTACATAAAAGAAACTCGTTTTACATACGAGGGAGTGAGATGAGAAAAGAAGTTACATTGAGAGATTAAAAGAGAGGCACGACACGCAGGTCGTATTTTAAAAACCAAAACAAAATAAAGGAAAACTAAGGCCATAACCGATCACCACAAGACAATAATAAACACATTATTATTATTATCAATTTTAATTCTTTTAATTCATTAAAACCAAATTAAATTTCGACGACCGATCACACTACACAGAGTTAGCCGGGGGTCCGCTGCCCGGTCAGTGGACGGTGGTTCCGCTGACCGTTCAACGGACATGGGTCAATGGGGCAGCGCCCCTGGCCGAAATTTTAATGAACAATTCATTTAAAATCGACGTCGCTTTTCGGATCAACACTTGATACTTTAAAGCACTGAGTTAGTGAATTTTGCCTTGCGTTAACCGGTTAACCATATGCGTTAATCGGTTAACACTGTTTGAAATCTGTTCAAAAAAATTGTTTTCTGCCTTGCGTTAACCGGTTAACCAAATGCGTTAACCGGTTAACACTGTTTGAAAATCTCTTGGAAAACTATTTTCCGTCTTGCGTTAACCGGTTAACCAAATGCGTTAACCGGTTAACACTGTTTGAAAAACTTAAAATTTTTATTTCGTATTGCGTTAACCGGTTAGCCATATGCATTAACTGGTTAACACTGTTCCAAAAAGTGTTTAGAAAGCACAACTCTTGTGCAGTCACAACCCTAATCGCATAACTCTCTGACAACACAACCCTTGTGTCGTCGCTAACCCTGATGCACCAATTTCAGACCGTCAAATACATCTCGATTGTTAATTCAGTATGATTGATCAACACGTCATTGCTTTACCATACTAATGTCGGATCAAGAAGCAAACGACCATTGATCGTTCAAAGGAAAACAATCATTGAGTGTCTGAATGAACGAAACGAGAACACTATATCATATATAATGTATTTTGCATCAAGATTACATATATCATATATATGACTTGATCGATCTCAATTTAATCTTTGATTCATTCTGTCTTTAATCATATTAATACAGAAAAAAACAGTTATCAGATTCATGGTTTCGTAAGTGGCTCTGATACCACTGAAGGAGAATTGCAATCGAAGGCGCAAAGGAATTTAAAAATTTCTCCATTTAGTGATCCTTACGAATGGACATGATCAGTGATAGAATCGTTACCTCTTGTGGCGATTCAAACCTTTGGTGCAGATCTCTTGTAACGATCAAAACCTTGGATACAGATCCACGGGGCGATCACGAACGTTGAACGATGACAACGTCTCTACTCAGTCCACACGAACGGATTCCTTCAATCTCAGTGCTAGCTGGTACGAATGAAGGCTTTGAATGAGAGAGAGAGGGAAACGAAATTCCAATTCTTCACTTGAGTTCACTTGAGTGTTAGTCTGAGTTGAGTGACAATGCTTCTACCCAAGGGTTCTATTTATAGAACCACTTGTGTGGGCTTCAAGCTAAAAAGCCCACTTAAGTGTATATGGTCCATATCTCATAATATGCCAAAATCACTTAAGTATTTGGTACCTTACCATATTTCGTATTCCACTTAAGTGCACCGTACCTTACGATGTTTCTTAGTTACTCTATCTCTCATCAATCCGTCCTTTGTGTGTGACCCTGTAGGTTTTCGCGACATTGGCAATTATATTAAATCACGCATTTAATATAATAAACAGTGAGCGGTATCTAGCAACACATCACTGCTACCCAAGACACGAAAATGTCATGTGATCTGACAAAACCTCCTGTGATAATAACTATGTGTATAATTACCCCTTTTCCCTTATGTCTATATTGAACACAAGGTATAGACCGTGTCATCCTTGTCCAGTTCAATATTGGGCCCATAGACATTTATCCTGTTACGCAGGATGGGGAAATTCCATCTAGGTCACTCATGTCCCTCAGCATGCTTTGTGGAGTACCCATCAACTGTCTTTATGGTTATCCAGTTACGGACAATGTTGGATCAGCAATAAAGCACTCGACTCTACATCTAGGATCCATAGTGGTTTCAGGTCGAAGAGTGTTATACACCATTATCACCATGAGAATAACTTATGACACTTTGCATAACTTTCTATATAGTATTCTCATAGCGGGTCAATCCGGTATAAATATTACTCTTAATATTTATACCTATGTTTAAGACTTGATAACTCTTTGTCCATGATCCATGAGATGTGATCATCAGTCTACAAACATAATAGTCTTAATGCTTTAATGTTATCCCACTTCACAATAAAGCTCGACTACGGATACTTTAAGAATAGTGTCCCTATGTTTAATGTGCTCTCATGATCAAGTCACACTTGATACATTAAACGAACTATCTATTCCAGGGACTTTATTAAACAACCATAATAAAGAAAAAGCCTTTTATTATTAATAAATAATTCGATACAAGTACCAAAAGTATTGGCCTCTAGGGCTTACACCAACAGTTTTCTTGATTCATTGTTTTGTTTAATGAAAATTGTATCTGTCCACTTTTTTTTTGGAAAACCTTGAAAGTTAATTTTAACTTAAGATCATTTAATTCCATTGCTTCATTTTAAATTTTAGAATGAGAAGATTTTTGGTTGAATCAGAAGAATCGTATAAGATTCGTTTGACTTATTTTGTAGATTGTTCAAGATATCTCATTGCACAAGGCATGGGTTTCCGTGGCCATGGTGAATCTTATATTTCTCTAAATAAGGGAAATTTTAGAGAGATGTAGATTGGGTAAAAGCTAATAATGAACAAGTGAGAAATGCTTTTGACTGTGGTGGGAAAATTGTACAATGACTTCTGGTGACATTCAAAATGAGCTTACAATGTGTTGTGCACATGAGGTTACCAAGGTGATTATGGAAGAGCTTGGTGATAGACAATTCTCCGTGCTTATTGATGAGTCACGTGATATATCCGTCAAAGAGTAAATGGCGGTGATGTTGAGGTTAATAGTTGTATTTTCCAATTTCCAATATTCATTACCTATTATTCTCTATGCTGGCAAGTAAACTTTTTGAATTTGTTTTAGGTTTTTGAACGACAAAGGGAATGTTGTGGAACGATTTATTGCTCTACATCATGTCAAAGATATGACATCCCAGTCATTAAAGGATGCTCTTTATGGTATTCTTGATAAGTAACATTATCTATTTCAAGGATACGAGGGCAAGGATATGATGGAGCTTCAAATATGATAGGTGAAGTTAATGATTTGCAAAGAAAGATTCTAGATGAAAACTCTTATGCTTTCTATGTCCATTGTTATGCTCACCTTTGTAATTGGTTGTTGTGTATGTCACTAGTAGTTGCTTATTTATTCATGATTTCTTTGAGTATATCTCCTTAATTGTGACCACAACAAGTGCATCTCGTAAGAGGATGAATGTTTTGACAGAGGCACAACACCAAGATATTTTAAATAAACTTGAGAGTTGTGAGATATCTAGAGGAAGGGGCTTGCACCAATCATCTAGTCTCACTAGACTCGGGGATACTAGATGTAGTTCACATCATACTACATTGCTTTGTTTGAATCAAATATGGTCCTCCGTGTTAAAGGTGCTTAGTATAGTTGATGAAGATGGACGTGGACTATCTCAAGCAGCGAATTTGATAGAAAAAATAGACACCTTTAAATTTTCTTTTATTTTGAAGTTAATGTTAAAGTTGTTTGGTATCACAAATGAGCATTCAAATGTCTTACAAAGAAAAGATCTTAATAATGTGATTTCCAAGGAATTAATTGATGTTTTCAATGCTCAGTTGGCCATAATGAGAGAGAGTGGTTGGGATAATTTATAATCCAGTGTACAAGAATTTTGTGTTGCTAAAGGTATTCTGGTGCCAAATATGGATGATGAAATACCAGTTTGGGGTTGTTCCAGGGTAAAAGGGAGGTGTTACCACAAGAAATCTATAAGGCATGTTGAAGGTGTAATCAATGAAAGTGCCTTATAAATGTAAGGTTTATACCCCATCAAGGGGTGGAGATGTGCCTAAGATAAAGCAAGAGTTGAGAAAGACAGAAGTCACTAAGAGACGAAACCGACAGAAGAATCATATTGGTCGAAAATCCATTATGTCGACTGAACTGAAGACTGAGACTTAAGGAATTTCTAGTTGTGTCAAACACATAGAAGACAGGGTCAACCTAAATACCTTGGCGGGAGAAGTTTGAAATTGAAAATGACTAGCAGTTACAAGAAGAATAAGCGCCAGAATATGGAGCAGTTTGCAGAACGTGCATAAAGCAGTTTGCAGATCGTGTGGCACGACGTCTGCTATCTTTTAGGAGTTTTTGGCCTGTAGGCAGTTTCTTTAGTTTAGTATAAATAGGATATCCCACGAGGGGCTCGAGGTGTTCACCTTGTACTAAAATCACTTGTAAAAAACTTCTCATTCCCAGCGCGAGGAAGCAAGAGTTTTTAAGAGTGATATGTACGTGAATCACCACATTTATTTCAATGCAACTTCCTTACTTTTCAATTGTTCCCGTTGAACATTTTATTTTAATTTCATTTACTTTTGAGTTATCACTTTACGTTGTCGTCTACGCTGTCGACACTGATTCTATTACGATAATAGAGTTCACCAAAAGCGTGTTTGTCGTGTACGTCTTTTGAATGTTGTAGTGCTGTCAGTCACGAGTCACCCATAGGCTATAGCATCATTTAAACCTTTCGTGTGGAAAAAACTTGCACTTGTTCAATACTTTGTCAGGAGTCGTTCCTCACAAAGTTTTTATATCGAATTGAATAAGCCACACTTGCACTAGTACATGTCTTAGGATCAACTGGTCGATCCTGCAAGTAACCCTTAGTTTTAAGGCCTAGGGAGGACCAGCGGTTGTTTACCAATTTCCACAGTAAAAAAAATGGCACGCCCAGTGGGACGGTACTAGTACAGTTACGAGATTGCATGAAACTTAGAAGTGGAAAACTATATAGTAAGCCACAAGAAACAACGAAAATGTCAAACTCCAATACAGATGAAGTGCCACAAGGGACTTTATCCATTACGGAAACAGTAATCTCACAGGTTGCCACTCTGCCGCCGATGACAAGTGCAACCTCAACGATGTCGACTACGGGAGCGGTTGGAACCTCAATTCCTTTACCTCCACCGGGAGGTTCAGGATCAACAATAACAATGTTCAGACCTTATGTGCCTCGCTTTGGCACCACCGATCCTCTTTGTGGAATGTCGTATTCCTTAATGCCAGGATATCAGTCGGCATCAAGTGCAACATTGTTTTCAGACAACGCTCAAAATACTAATCCCTCCTTGCGAGGATCAGCGCAAGGGGGCAACTTTCAGAATAGGAATAATACTCAGAATAGAACCATGCCACTGTCAAACACTTCAATAGCGGTGTTGAGGCAGCAAATGGATGATAGTAACCATGAGTTGGTTAATATGTTAACTAATCAAATGGGTACAGTTTTTAATCCGGTGATACAGGAATCTTCTGAAACATATAGGAAGGTGGCGAATCAATTGACGCGCTTATGTAATTTTCTTGGGGCACCGGCTCGACAGATGGCACAAGTGGTTAGGCAAACCGTTCCTGTTCAGATGGAGATAGGGGCAGCAGAAGATGAGACAGTCCATGAGGGACAAATCCTTAGACCCCAACAAAATCAAGCCGTTGAATCAGGAGTAGCAGGACGTAACCAGATGGTGTTGGTTAACCGACACCAAGATGCTGATCAAATTGTCGATCAACATCGACAAGAAGACTTAGCAGTAGAAAATAATTTGACAACTATTGTCGAAAGGATTATGGCTAGAAATGGTATGGGTGCCACATTGCAAAGGCCACTATACGCCTCCCCGTTGGCTGAATTTATTCTCCAAACCGAGGCACCTAGGGGAATGAAAGTGCCCAAGTACACTAAGTTTGGGGGAGAGTCTGGTGAATCGACAATAGAGCATGTTGCCAGATATCTAACAAAGTCAGGAGATTTAGCTCATAACGAGTGTTTGAGAGTAAAAAAATTTCCTTCCTCTCTGACTAAGGCTACCTTCACATGGTTCACTTCTTTGGCCCCAAGTTCGATTGATTCGTGGGCCAAATTGGAAAAGAAGTTCCATGAACAGTTTTACGAAGGACACTCCAAAATTAGTTTGGCAGAATTGTCTAGTATCAAGAGAAGGTTTGCTGAGATCATCGACGATTATCTGAATCGATTCAGATCATTAAAGGCCAGGTGCTTTACGCAAGTACTAGAACATGAACTTGTTCAGATGGATGCTGGGGTGTTAGATTATTCCATTAGGAAGAAAATAGACCCAACTTTTGTGAAAAGTATGTCACAATTGGCTGATAAAGTTCGACATCTCGAACGGCTAAGGTTAGAAAAGGTTAGACACAATAAGGCTAAGAAAGAAAAAGTAGCGTTTGTCGACTATGACGCGACAGATCCAATATATGAGGCTGATTATACCTCATCGACCGAATTAGACATTGACGTGGCTGAGTTAAAGCCCGGATCTGCCTATGAGTGTCGATCATTACTTCCTGCACAAGGAAAAAATCCTGTCGAAAACAATCCAAAATTCCCTTCGAAAACTTATACTTTTGATGTGACAAAGTGTGAGGAAATTTTCGATTTGTTAGTCAAAGATGGTCAAATGGTGGTGCCACTTGGTACTAAAATACCACCATTAGAACAAAGACAGAAAAGAGGATTTTGTAAGTATCATAATTATCTTGGTCATAATACCTTTAATTGTTACCTTTTCAGGGATCTGGTTCAGAAAGCGATTCAAGAAGGCAGGCTGAAATTTGTTGTCCGTAGAATGAAGATTGACGCTGACCCTCTCCACCAGGAGGAAGCTCTATTCGTGGAGCCAGTCGAGATCAACATGGTCGAGATCACCGAATACGATGAGGCCGACATGCTGGAGCAACTTGGTGAAAGCCCAGACATCGACATAGCTGAAGTCTACCCAAGGGATGATGAAGATCTGCTAGATTTCTTGTACCGCTGCAAGAATAAGGGTTCACAAGTTTGCTTGTGCCCTAGATGTGGTGATGTCACCGACAAAATAGCTGCTGAAAATTTCCAGAAGATAAAATTGGGCAAAAGCAAAAGAAATGGGCTGATCAGAGAGCGCCAGAATGAAAGAGGCCCAAAGAAGGCTGTGGAAAGCGCTCAGGCGAGGCCTAGGAGCTTCGTACCGTCGACAAGTGTTCCTAGAGGCACTTGGGTCAAGCCTCAGGAAAAACAAGAAACCCCACAAGGGGCTGCTGCTGCTAGAGGAGGTCTAGCAATTAATTATAGGCGTGAGTTCAAGTCTGAGAAAAGGACTCATGTCTCTGAAAATTATTTAGGGAAGAACCCTATGTCTAGGACTCAATGGAGACGCTTTCAGAGGCGTAAGCAGGCCAAAAGAGAAACTGCTAGAGGAATAGCTGGAAAAGGCATGGCCAGTGGGGTGAATGTTGGAAAGAAAGTTGTTGTGAAGGGCGACATAGCAGCAAAAGAACGGATCAGGGAGTACGTCCGCCGACCAACTGAGAAATGTTTTGATGAAGTTACTGATGACTTCAATTCAGAATTTGAAGCAAGTATGGACATCTTAGTCAACATGGTGTCAATTCTACCACAAGAATATAACTGCGTGACTGAGGTGGATGAGTCGGTAGATGATGCCGACGCTGAAGAAATGGTTTTACACCAGCTAAGATGCTACTTTGTGTTGAATAATGGCTCTGCTAAGAGCCAAGAAGCAGTTTTTGAAAGGCCCACGATGACTATGAAAAACCATTTGAAACCGTTGTTGATTAGGGCCAAAGTGGAAGGTGTGACTATCAACAAAGTGTTGGTAGATTGTGGCGCCACTATCAACATCATGCCACACCATATTCTGAGGAAGATTGGCAAGTACGATACTGACATTAGATCCAACAACATGGTCTTGTCTGACTATGGGGGCAAGACAAAAAGCACCATGGGTGTGATCATGGTGAATATCACGGTTGGTTCAATAACTAGACCGACACTGTTTATGGTGATAGATGCCAAGCCAAGCTACAACTTGCTATTCGGCAGAGAATGGCTCCATGGTTTCAGAGCCGTACCATCTTTAGCACATCAAAGATTGGTGATTTGGAGAGAAGATTGAGTGGTTGAAAATATCGAAGCTGACCAAGGGTACTTCATGGTTGACGTGAACAATGTCGGCAAGAAGGAATTCGAGAGAAAGCTGGCCAACATTTCTCCTTGTTTTCCAGTTGAGGATGTGCACGCTAATCTAAGTGAAGCTTTTGTTTCTCTAACTCTGCACGAGACTCATGGCTTCATTTGGGATGTGGAACATTTAGATGATCCACCCTATACAGGTATCCGACCGACAGGCTGGGGGATGTCACTGATGATGACTAAGCTAGAAGCTCTAAAAAGGATTTCAGCATACGTTGCCGAGAACAAAATAAAAGCGGCTATAGAGGCTGAAGAAAACATGGATGTCGAAGCCTATGTGTTAAAGAAAGAAGGTAATTTGGCTATTGAGCCAGAGCTTCCAGATAAGCCAGTTTTGGCTGAAGGAAACGTCAACATGCAGCGTTTGGACTGTATTTACGACGATGAACCTTTCGGGTTTGAAAAAGACCCAAAGGCACCGGAGAAGATGCGACCAAAAGACCCCTTAGAAGAAGTCGACCTTGGCGAAATTGGCGACAAAAGGCCAACATACATCAGCGCTAACATCGACAAAGAGTTAAAGTCTGAGGTAATATCTTTACTTAAAGAATTTAAAGATTGTTTTGCTTGGGATCATAATGAAATGCCTGGTTTAAGTAGGGATTTGGTCGAACTAAAACTGCCAATAAAAATTGGAAGAAAGCCAGTAAAGCAGACGCCTAGACGTTTAGCACCAGAGATCATGGCAAAGATAAAATCTGAGGTAGAAAGGCTCATCAAAAGCAAGTTTATACAAACTGCAAGGTATGTCGAATGGTTGGCCAATATTGTGCTAGTAATTAAGAAAAATGGGTCTCTAAGAGTATGTATTGACTTTAAAGATCTAAATGTTGCTACCCCCAAAGATGAGTATGTCATGCCCATAGCAGAAATGTTGGTCGATTCGGCCGCTGGCTTTGAACATTTAAGTATGTTAGATGGTTATTCTGGATATAACCAAATTTTTATTGCAGAAGAAGATGTGCCGAAGATGGCATTTCGATGCCCAAGAGCCTTGGGAACATATGAGTTGGTGGTCATGCAATTCGGCCTGAAAAATGCCGGAGCGACATATAAGAGGGTAATGAACTCAATGTTCCATGATTTTTTTGAAGATTTCATGCAAGTATACATTGATGATATTGTGATAAAATCAAATGGTCGACTTACTCACGTCGAACATCTCCGAAAGGCCTTTTTAAGGATGAGGACATGTGGATTGAAAATGAATCCATTAAAGTGTGCTTTTTGTGTGCAAGCGGGTGATTTCCTTGCCTTCGTGGTGCACAAAAAAGGTATTGAAGTGAACCAAAGCAAAACTAAAGCCATTATGGACATCAAGCCTTCGTCGACCAAAAAGGAACTGCAATCCTTGCTGGGTAAAATAAATTTTCTTAGAAGATTTATATCAAATTTAAGTGGCAAAACTAGAGCCTTTTCACCACTCCTTCGACTGAAGAATGAAGAATTTAAGTGGCAAGAAGAGCACCAAGAGGCTTTCGACAAAATCAAAGAGTATTTGACTAAGCCTCTAGTACTAGCCCCTCCTGTTAGGAATAGGCCAATGAGGTTGTATATTGCAGCCTCAGAATAGACTATTGGAAGTATGCTAGTCCAAGAGGATGAAAAATGTGTCGAAAGACCTGTGTATTACCTTAGTCGAATGCTTAATGATCCTGAAACTAGGTATAGTGATATAGAAAAACTATGTCTATGCCTGTATTTTTCTTGTATGAAACTAAAGCAATATATTAAGCCTGTTGATGTGTATGTATCTTCTCACTTTGATATTATTAAGCACATGTTATCTAAACCAATTTTGCATAGTCGAATTGGTAAATGGGCTTTAGCGTTAACTGAGTATTCTCTGACATACGTACCTTTAAAAGCAATGAAATGGCAAGTAGTGGCAGATTTCCTTGTCGACCATTCAATGGTCGAAACGGTGCAAAATTACGTAGACATAGTGCCATGGAGACTATACTTCGACGGTTCAAGGCATAAGAATGGATATGGGATAGGGGGAGTCATAATTTCTCTAGATGGAATTCCAGCAGAGTTCAAATACAGAATTGAAGGAGCATGCACAAACAATGAAGCAGAATATGAATCGTTGATTACAGGACTTGAACTTCTGCTAGAATTGGGGGCAAGGAATGTCGAAATTATGGGAGATTCTGAGTTAGTAATTAAGCATGTATCAAAAGAACACAGGTGTGTTAAAGAAAATTTAATCATGTATTTTGTGGTTACCATCAGATTACTCAAGAGGTTTGAGCAAGTAAGCCTCCAACACATACTACGGAAGGAGAACCAGAGAGCAAACGATTTGGCGCAGGAAGCTTCAGGGTACAAAGCGTCGAAAGATCAGGATGAAGAAGAGGTCCAAGTAAGAGAGAAGGTATGAGTGACACTATTATCACCATCAGATTTGTCGATTATAAAGTTGGGAGTTGTAGATAAATATCATTTTGAAATTCTGACCGTCGGCGACGAAAGAGAAAGTGATTGGCGTAAACCGTTAGTCAATTATTTACGTAATCCTATAGGGTCGATAGATCGAAAGGTAAAATCTAGGGCCCTCAGCTATGTTCTGGTGAATGATGAATTGTTCAAAAAGACGGCTGAAGGAGTTTTACTAAAATGCCTAGGAGAAAGTGAGGCATATGTGGCTGTGTTTAGTGTACATAGTGGAGCGTGTGGGGCACATCAAGCAGGACTGAAGATGAAATGGCTTTTGATGCGCTCAGGAGTTTATTGGCCTTCAATGTTGAAAGATTGCATTGAATTTGCTAAAAGCTGTCAGGAATGCCAATTGCATGGGGGCATACAGCATGTGCCTGCAAGCGAGTTGCATACAATTGTGAAGCCCTAGCCTTTCCGAGGGTGGGCATTGGATGTGATTGGACAAATAAAACCAGCTTCGTTAAAACAACAAAGGTATGTTTTGGTCGGTATCGACTATTTCACAAAATGGGTCGAAGTCGTAGCATTGACAAATGTAGATCAAGAAACTATGATAAACTTTGTCCAAAGTCACATCATTTGCAAATTTGGTATCCCAGAAACAATTACAACCGACCAAGGGTCAGTCTTTACTGGTCGAAAAGTGCAAGATTTTACAAAAGAAATGGGAATCAAATTATTGACTTCTACCCGATATTACGCACAGGCAAATGGCCAAGTCAAAACGACCAATAAGGTGATCATTAGCCTAATAAAGAAACATATAGGCGAGAAGCCAAGAAATTGGCATAAGACGTTAGATCAAGCTTTGTGGGCATGTCAAACATCGCCAAAAGAAGCAACCAGGACAACTCCATTTCGACTGCTATATGGGCATGATGCAGTGTTACCAGTAGAGATTCAGGTTCATGCAATCAGAACCCAAAGGCAATATGAAATACCTTCTGAAGATTATTGGAGCATGATGGCAGACGAATTGGTCGATTTAGATGAGGAGAGAATGTCAGCCTTGGATTCACTACAAAGGCAGAAAGAAAAAGTCTCCAGAGCCTACAATAAGAAGGTGAAAGGCAAAATGTTCACTGTTGACGATTTAGTTTGGAGGGTGATCTTGCCTATGGATAGAAATGATAGAGTTTTGGGTAAATGGTCCCCGAATTGGGAAGGTCCGTTTAAGGTTTTGCAGGTTTTCTCTAATAACGCCTACGAGGTCGAAGAGTTGGCACCAGATAGGCGAATCTTGAGAGTAAATGGAAAATACTTAAAAAAGTATAGGCCTCTCCTTCAAGAGGTCAAGATTTTGATAGACTAAATGGCTGTCGAATAAACTAGGTTGGAGAAAATTATTTTTGAAACCATCTATAAAAGCACAAAAAATAAATGTACACAGTGCTAAAATGTAAATTAATAACATAAAAATTGGCAAAAATCCATTGCTCAGTTATTACATAAAAATAAAATCGGTCAAAGTTGGCCGAATTTAGATCGAAAGGCTTGAAGCTCAATGTTCTAATGGAGAGACATAGGTTCCAAGGTGTCAGTCTGGACTTTAAGTTGTTCAAGCTTCTTTTCAATAGTGGAAAGTTCTTCAGCTACAGCCAAGGCATCGCTGGTGGTCTGCTCCACAGTGTCTTGGGCAGGCTTTATGGCCTTGTCGATAATGCACGACTCCTCCTCAGTTATTGACTCCAACTCACTGTCCAAAGCAACAATTTGACGCCGAAGGTCATCAATTTGATGGCGTATCTTAGCAACCCTTGTTTGTTTGGAGGCCAATTCTTTTTTCTTCTCCTCAATCGTCCCCAGCAATTTAGTGACCTCTGCGTTGGCATTCATCACCAACTCCCAATTCTCCTTCAGAAAGGCCTCAATAGTTACAATCTGGCGTTCATTTTCCTTAACACTGTCGAGAGGACACATCATGGGAACCAGAAGTTTTTCTAAAGCGGCCGTTGCAGACTTAGCATACTCTGAAAGCTGAAGCTCTTTGAATTGGGAAAGCACATGCAAGATTTCTGGGCCAACAGCAGGTTCACTCATAAGCACATGGGGGAGATCTGGATTCAAGGCGTGAAAAAGAAGCTTGTCCATTAGAGCTTTGAGTTTTGTTGCTTCAGAACCCATCTTACCAGAATGGTGAAGCTGCTCAGAATCAGAAGAAGCATCACATGATCTTACCAGGCTACGAAGCCTAGCAATTGCTTCTAGAGCAGAAGGCTTTATTGCCAGCCCCTGGGAAGATGAAATTTTGTTACCACAAGAAATCTATAAGGCATGTTGAAGGTGTAATCAATGAAAGTGCCTTATGAATATAAGGTTTATACCCCATCAAGGGGTGGAGATGTGCCTAAGGTAAAGCAAGAGTTGAGAAAGACAAAAGTCACTAAGAGACGAAACCGACAGAAGAATCATATTGGTCGAAAAACCATTATGTCGACTGAACTGAAGACTGGGACTTAAAGAATTTCTAGTTGTGTCAAACACATAGAAGACAGGGTCGACCTAAATACCTGGGCGGGAGAAGTTTGACATTGAAAATGACTAGCAGTTACAAGAAGAATAAGCGCCAGAATATGGAGCAGTTTGCAGAACGTGCATATAGCAGTTTGCAGATCGTGTGGCACGACATCTGCTATATTTTAGGAGTTTTTGGCCTGTAGGCAGTTTCTTTAGTTTAGTATAAATAAGATATCCCACGAGGGGCTCGAGGTGTTCACCTTGTACTAAAATCACTTGTAAAAAACTTCTCATTCCCAGCGCGAGGAAGCAAGAGTTTTTGAGAGTGCTATGTACGTGAATCACCACATTTATTTCAATGCAACTTCCTTAATTTTCAATTGTTCCCATTGAACATTTTATTTTAATTTCATTTACTTTTGAGTTATCACTTTACGTTGTCGTCTACGCTGTCGACACTGATTCTATTACGATAATAGAGTTCACCAAAAGCGTGTTCGTCGTGTACGTCTTTTGAATGTTGTAGTGCTGTCAGTCACGAGTCACCCATAGGCTATAACATCATTTAAACCTTTCGTGTGGAAAAAACCTGCACTTGTTCAATACTTTGTCAGGAGTCGTTCCTCACAAAGTTGTTATGTCGAATTGAATAAGCCACACTTGCACTAGCACATGTCTTAGGATCAACTTGTCGATCCTGCAAGTAACCCTTAGTTTTAAGGCCTAGGGAGGACCAGCGGTTGTTTACCAATTTCCACAGTAAACAAAATGGCATGTCCAGTGGGACAGTGCTAGTACAGTTACGAAATTGCATGAAACTTAGAAGTGGCAAACTATATAGTAAGCCACAAGAAACAACGAAAATGTCAAGCTCCAATACAGATGAAGTGCCATAAGGGACTTTATCCACTACGGAAACAATAATCTCACAGGTTGCCACTTTGCCGCCGATGAAAAGTGCAACCTCAACGATGTCGACTACGGGTGAGGTTGGAACCTCAATTCTTTTACCTCCACCGGGAGGTTCAGGATCAACAATAACGACGTTCAGACCTTATGTGCCTCGCTTTGGCACCACAGATCCTCTTTATGGAATGTCGTATTCCTTAATGCCAGGATATCAGTCGGCATCAAGTGCATCATTATTTTCAGACAACGCTCAAAATACTAATCCCTCCTTGCAAGGATCAGCGCAAGGGGGCAATGTTCAGAATAGGAATAATACTCAGAATAGAACCATGCCGCTGTCAAACACTTCAATAGCGGTGTTGAGGCAGCAAATGGATGATAGTAACCATGAGTTGGTTAATATGTTAACTAATCAAATGGGTACAGTTTTTAATCCGGTGATACAGGAATCTGCTGAAACAAATAGGCAGGTGGCGAATCAATTGACGCGCTTGTGTAATTTTCTGGGGGCACCGGCTCGACAGATGGCATAAGTGGTTAGGCAAACCGTTCCTGTTCAGATGGAGATAGGGGTAGTAGAAGATGAGACAGTCCACGAGGGACAAATCCTTAGACCCTAACAAAATCAAGACGTTGAATCAGGAGTAGCAGGACGTAACTAGATGGTGTTGGTTAACCGACTCCAAGATGCCGATCAAATTGTCGATCAACATCGACAAGAAGACTTAGCAGTAGAAAATAATTTGAAAACTATTGTCGAAAGGATTATGGCTAGAAATGGTATAGGTGCCACATTGCAAAGGCTAATATACGCCTCCCCGTTGGCTGAATTTATTCTCCAAACCGAGGCACCTAGGGGAATGAAAGTGCCCAAGTACACTAAGTTTGCGGGAGAGTCTGGTGAGTCGACAATAGAGCATGTTGCCAGATATCTAATAGAGTCAGGAGATTTAGCTCATAACGAGTGTTTGAGAGTAAAAAACTTTCCTTCCTCTCTGACTAAGGCTGCCTTCACATGGTTCACTTCTTTGGCCCCAAGTTCGATTGATTCGTGGGCCAAATTGGAAAAGAAGTTCCATGAACAGTTTTATGAAGGACACTCCAAAATTAGTTTGGCAGAACTGTCTAGTATCAAGAGAAGGTTTGCTGAGAGCATCGACGATTATCTAAATTGATTCAGATCATTAAAGGCCAGGTGCTTTACGCAAGTACCAGCACATGAACTTGTTCAGATGGCTGTTGGGGGGTTAGATTATTCCATTAGGAAGAAAATAGACCCAACTTTTGTGAAAAGTATGTCACAATTGGCTGATAGAGTTCGACATCTCGAACGGCTAAGGTTAGAAAAGGTTAGACACAATAAGGCTAAGAAAGAAAAAGTAGTGTTTGTCGAATATGACGCGACAGATCCAATATATGAGGCTGATTATACCTCATCGACCGAATTAGAAATTGACGTGGCTGAGTTAAAGCCAGGGTCTGCCTATGAGTGTCGATCATTACTTCCTGCGTAAGGAAAAAATCCTATAAAAAACAATCCAAAATTCCCTTCAAAAACTTATACTTTTGATGTGACAAAGTGTGAGGAAATTTTCAATTTGTTAGTCAAAGATGGTCAAATGGTGGTGCCACTTGGTACTAAAATACCACCATTAGAACAAAGACAGAAAAGAGGATTTTGTAAGTATCATAATTATCTTGGTCATAATACCTCTAATTGTTACCTTTTCAGGGATCTGGTTCAGAAAGCGATTCAAGAAGGCAGGCTGAAATTTGTTGTCCGCAGAATGAAGATCGACGCTGACCCTCTCCATCAGGAGGAAGCTCTATTTGTTGACCCAGTCGAGATCAACATGGTCGAGATCACCGAATACGATGAGGCCGACATGCTAGAGCAAACTGGTGAAAGCCCAGACATCGACATAGCTGAAGTCTACCCAAGGGCTGATGAAGATCTGCTAGATTTCTTGTACCGCTGCAAGAATAAGGGTTCACAAGTTTGCTTGTGCCCTAGATGTGGTGCTGTCACCGAAAAAATAGCTGCTGAAAATTTCCAGAAGCTGCAATTGGGCAAAAGCAAAAGAAATGGGCTGAACAGAGAGCGCCAGAATGAAAGAGGCCCAAAGAAGGCTGTGGAAAGCACTCAGGCGAGGCCTGGGAGCTTCGTACCGTCGGCAAGTGTTCCTAGAGGCACTTGGGTCAAGCCTCAGGAAAAACAAGAAACCCCACAAGGGGCTGCTGCTGCTAGAGGAGGTCTAGTAATTAAATATAGGCGTGAGTTCAAGTCTGAGAAAAGGACTCATGTCTCTGAAAATTATTTAGGGAAGAACCCTATGTCTAGGACTCAATGGAGACACTTTCAGAGGCGTAAGCAGGCCGAAAGAGAGGCTGCTAGAGGAATAGCTGGAAAAGGCATGGCCAGTGGGGCGAATGCTGGAAAGAAAGTTGTTGTGAAGATCGACACAGCAACAAAAGAACGGATCAAGGAGTACGTCCGCCGACCAACTGAGAAATGTTATGATGAAGTTACTGATGACTTCAATTCAGAATTTGAAGCAAGTATGGACATCTTAGTCAACATGGTGTCAATTCTACCACAAGAATATAACTGCGTGACTGAGGTGGATGAGTCGGTAGATGATGTCGACGCTGAAGAAATGGCTTTACACCAGCCAAGATGCTACTTTGTGTTGAATGATGGCTCTGCTGAGAGCCAAGAAGCGGTTTTTGAAAGGCCCACGATGACTATGAAAAACCATTTGAAACCGTTGTTGATTAGGGCCAAAGTGGAAGGTGTGACTATCAACAAAGTGTTGGTAGATTGTGGCGCCACTGTCAATATCATGCCACACCATATTCTGAGGAAGATTGGCAAGTATGATACTGACATTAGATCCAACAACATGGTCTTGTCTGACTATGGGGGCAAGACAAAAATCACCATGGGTGTGATCATGGTGAATATCACGGTTGGTTCAATAACTAGACGGACACTGTTTATGGTGATAAATGCCAAGCCAAGCTACAAATTGCTATTCGGCAGAGAATGGCTCCATGGTGTCGGAGCCATACCATCTTCAGCACATCAAAGATTGGTGATTTGGAGAGAAGATTGAGTGGTCGAAAATATCGAAGCTGACCAAGGGTACTTCATGGCTGACGTGAACAATGTCGGCAAGAAGGAATTCGAGAGAAAGCTGGCCAATATTTCTCCTTGTTTTCCAGCTGAGGATGTGTACGCTAATCTAAGTGAAGCTTTTGTTTCTCTAACTCTGCACGAGACTCATGGCTTCATTTGGTATGTGGAACGTTTAGATGATCCACCCTATACAGGTATCCGGCCGACAGGCTGGGGGGATGTCACTGATGATGACTGAGCTAGAAGCTCTAAAAAGGATTTCGGCATACGTTGCCGAGAACAAAATAAAAGCGGCTCTAGAGGCTGAAGAAAACATGGCTGTCGAAGCCTATGTGTTAAAGAAAGAAGGTCATTTGGCTATTGAGCAAGAGCTTCCAGATAAGCCAGTTTTGACTGAAGGAAATGTCAACATGCAGCGTTTGGACTGTATTTACGACGATGAACCTTTAGGGTTTGAAAAAGACCCAAAGGCACCAGAGAAGATGCGACCATAAGACCCCTTAGAAGAATCTGTCCTTGGCGAAATTGGCGACAAAAGGCCAACATACATCAACGCTAACATCGACAAAGAGTTAAAATCTGAGGTAATATCTTTACTTAAAGAATTTAAAGATTGTTTTGCTTGGTGTAGCGGGGTATTCGTTACCTTCAGATTTATTGACTAAATCAAAAGTAAATCATACAATTCGAGTCGCCACCGCACTTCTATTTATCCAAAGGAAAGGTTAGAAAGCGAACAAAAACCGAGAAGTTTTATCAAATCAAAAACTAATAAAAATGTCAGAGATCTGTGTAAGGGGGTTGATTATGCAATGGGAAGGTTTTAAGCACCCAAAACATCCTTAGTACTCTAAGGGAGCCCTTTTTGCAAAGCTGTATGGTAGGTAGGTATTTGTGAAAATATTTGTGTAAACATGGTTGGGGAGATGAGAAAAGAATATACAAATTATTTACAATTTTTGTTTGAATGGATAAACCCATTGCCTACGTACCATCACAAAGGTAGGATCAAAACCTCGTAGTTTGGGGTAAAAAAATCTCAAAATAAATTGGTGAATTGATTGGTCAAAAGCCTTAAGGTCTTTTGTTATCAAAGGGAGAAAACTCAACCTAAACCACAATCCACCATGTGAGGAGAACTTCAACATACTGGTGAGGGATCCATCCTATATGGAAGACTTATAGTCCAATCACTAAGGATAAGGTGAGGTTTACATCAACCACTATGATAACTCAAACCTATGGCTAATGTTTGTGAAAAAAGGTTTTTAACAAAAGTGGTCATTGGAACCACAAAACAAGCTTGAGTGAGTTGTAATTACAAATTAGAAGTATTCACAAAATAAAGTCAAAGTTGACTTAAGGTTCAATTCAAAATAAGTATTATGAAAAGAGTTTGAAAAAATCAAAGGCATAATGCCTAGGTTTCTAGTTTTGAAAATAATGTCAATGTTTGCACAAAATGAGTTTGGCTTGGGTTAGAATGGAGAGAAGAAGAGAAAGGCTAGTTCTAAACATGCAAAGATGAGATAAGAGAATAAAACCCTTGGAGTTCCTTTCTTGAGATCATAAAGATGATTCAAGTTTCTCCTTTCCTTTGGACTTAGCAATTAACTCAAGCAATCAAACAAATATTCAATCAAGCTCCTAGGATCTTCCAATTGGCTTGCCTCTCTTAACTTGGATGCTCATGACAATGGTCTTTCTAACTATCTCAAGTTTAGGATCCCTATCACACAAGAACAAACAATAAAAAAGTTCACAATGTAATAAGTGAAATGGACAAAGATAGAGTTTAGATTAGGGGTCCTTTCAAGTCAACTTCAAGATTAAGCATTCTAAAGGCATGAGGCCTAGTTGCTCTTCAATCAATTTTAGCATTCTAAAGGCATGAGGCCTAGTTGCTCTTGAACTCCATTAAGCATAGGTGAGGTCCTAATTCTAAGTCCTTTCTCCTTTTTTGCATTGGTTCACACAAACAAAACAAAACAAGCACAAGGCAACAATATATTTATATACAATAATGTGCTCAAGTGAGCAAAAGGCAAATGGCATAAACATAAACATGAGCTCAAGTGATCAAAGGGCAAAGGCAATATGAATAAATGAGCAAGAAATTAAATTGCATTAAAGTAAATTGCAAGAATTAAATGCTTGAATTAAAAGTTAGTAATTAGTAGTTAGTGTTAGTGTGCCATAAGGCAATTTAGCGCTATGTTAAGCAATCGTAAGTGGACTAATGTAGTAGTCACACCTATCTGAGACCGGTCAATAAAACTATAGGAAAATAAACACAAGTTAGAGATCATGACTAGTAAGCCAAACTCCTACAACTTGCCATGCCAAAAGAAAAGAAGAATGACCTTGTATGGATTTTAGGTTTTTTGCTTGACCAAAAAGCAACCTATCTTGGACACAAAGCAATTCACTTGATCTTTGATCAAGTTGAATTTGATTTGGATCAAAGAAGGTCAAGCCTCTCCTATGTCAAGGCTAACCACAAATCATTAACTCATTGGTCAAAAGAAAAAGATAAAGAAAAGAGATGAAGATAGAATGTACAAAATGGAAATCCAAATGACATAACCAAAACACATTGATCAAACATGAATGGAATCAACATCAATCAATGGTAAACAGAAGTGAAATGAAACTTAGAAGTCAAGAAAGGTCAAACATATTTTGGGTATTTTTTTGGAATTAAAATAATACATAAAATAAAATGAACAAATCATGGTCAAACTTCAAATCCAATTCAAATCATCTTGGATAAGTCCAATTGGATCATCATAAGTCTAACATGGTCAAACTAGGTTTGACAAATTTTCTCAACATTTTTTGAAAACAGAAACTATTTTTAAATAATTAAAAATGGAGAAAAATAACATATATGAACTAAAATCTCAAATCAATTAAAAAATTGATGAGAATATTTTTCATAGACTTATCATCATTCATACATGTTAGGAAAATATTTTTGGAATTTTTGAATATCAAAAAGTATTTAAAATGAATTAAAAACAATTAAAAACAATTTTGGAAACCACCGTCTTCTCCGGCGAGCAAGCTAAATTCGGCCATCAGTTGCAGGTTTTACAACCTCAACCAAAACATACGATCCTTATATCAAATTAAAGCTGGGGTGATGTACATCACCCCTGTAACCTTAGTTTTCACTCAAGATCCCAATGGAAGGAGAAATCTGAGGTTGAAAATCTAGGTGTTCAATCTGCAAAGCAACAATTCATGAAATTAAAGCCACCATTGGATTGCC
The DNA here is from genome assembly GCF_024323335.1 of Lathyrus oleraceus. Taxonomy (NCBI): domain Eukaryota; kingdom Viridiplantae; phylum Streptophyta; class Magnoliopsida; order Fabales; family Fabaceae; genus Lathyrus; species Lathyrus oleraceus. Next base: position 89,873,586 of record NC_066580.1, on the reverse strand, counting down.
TCTCACACGAGAACTTCAGAAAACCAAACCAACACAAGCAATGCATAATATATGGTGAGATTCGAAGCAAAACAGTTAAGAGGTAAACCTTTGAAGTGCAAATTTGATGAGCACGATCCAACCAAATGCTTGCTTGCAGCTTGATCTTGATGTATGGTATGGGTGCAAGGCTTAGGAATTAGTATTGAAAATCAACTGATGTTGTTGAAAGTCAAACTTGAAAAAGAGAAATGAAAATTCAAATTCCTTTGGTGAGAGGTTAGGATTCAATTCCAACAGGGTTTCAGGCGCCTTCAGGTTGAGAATTGAATGAAGTGATGCCTCTATTTATAGCTGAGATCCAAGGCAAGGTGGATGGAAACCGTGTGCATGAAGCTTTGGGTCCTCCATGCATGGGCCTGTACAGGCGTATGTGAGGCTCAAAAGCTAATGGTTTTGCAAGCTGAGAGCATAATGGAATGGTTTGGATGTGCAGTTTGCATTACAATTGCTTGTGTATGAAGTTTCATCATGAAATGCATAAATGGTCACGAATATTCATCTCTTCGAAAGTCCCATTTGGAAAATACAAACATAGGAATGTGAGTAATGGTTGGAAAGGTCTTAACATAAGGAACAAAAGATATGTTGGACAAAAATCCATTTGGAGTTTGGAAAATTGTGAAAACTGGCCATGAAATTCAAGGTACCAAACATGTATTTGAAAAATTTGCCAAAAAGGACCAACTTCAAGCCCTTCTGTTTCAATGATGCAAGCCTCAAATGGAAAAACCTCCAACACCAAAGTTAGAGATAGTTTCAAGACAATTAATTTGGACTTAAATTTTGAATAATTTGGATTTTTGATGAGAAAGTTATGGGCACTTGAAGTTGGACTTTTTTCAAGATTCAATGGCTTTGGTCCAAAGTGACCTATACTGTTTTGTATTATCACATGTGTTTCTTTTAGGACTATGAAACTTTGTCCAACATAAAAATTGAATTAGAAATCTTAAAATTTCCAATGCACTTGGTCTCACCTCAAAATCATAAAAAATGAAGGAATTAGGTCCTTGGGAAGTTGACCCAAAATTAGGGTTTCAGTCAAAATGACCTATAATGTTTTGAAATGAATGATGACCTTCCAAGTTTCAAATGAATTTTTGATGAACATGAAAGTTGTTAATATGGTTATTAATAACATTTTTTCTCTTGGGGTCATCATTATTTGACAAACACATAAAAAGTTAGGTCTCAGTGGATTTCAAAATAGTTAGATGATTTGACTGGTCAACTTCTCAAGTCCAAACCTCAAATCTTGATGAATGAATGATTGAGTACACTCACATAGGATCATATATATGCATAAAATGATGAATGAAATAACTTCCCTTGATTGAATTTGATCATAGGTTGAGGTTGCTTCATGAGCAAGGCATAGTCAATGCACAAATGAATTAGGGTTTCCTTGGGAAACAAACCTTAAGCCCTTTGGTTTATCTTGATCAAATTGACAAATGAAGATACTTGGGAAACATATATGATGATTGAGAGCTTTGTGAACCATTGTCATACTTGCTTTCATCTTCATCTAGCCATTTCTTTGAGTACAAGGGCCTCCTAGGAGCCTTGGATCATATGACTACTTGAGCTTCAAAACAAAACAAGTTAGTGACATATTTTTGTTATTTTGGTTAGTAGACAAAATAATAAAAGTAATAATATACAACTCAAGCATGCTTGGTGGTCTCAAACCAACTCACACAAGTCTCAACCCAAGGGTTAAGGAGCCAAGATGCTAGGATCCTTGAGGCAAATGCAAATGAACAATGATATGATGCCATGAGGGATCTTAGGGTAAAAATTAGGGTCTTACACTTGGGATTATAACAAAATGACTGGTTTAAGTAGGGATTTGGTCGAACTAAATCTTCCAATAAAAACTGGAAGAAAGCCAGTAAAGCAGACGCCTAGACGTTTCACACCAGAGATCATGGCAAAGATAAAAGCTGAGGTAGAAAGGCTCCTCAAAAGCAAGTTTATACAAACTGCAAGGTATGTCGAATGGTTGGACAATATTGTGCCAGTAATTAAGAAAAATGGGTCTCTAAGAGTATGTATTGACTTTAGAGATCTAAATGTTGCTGCCCCCAAAGATGAGTATGCCATGCCCATAGCAGAAATGCTGGTCGATTCGGCCGCTGGCTTTGAATATTTAAGTATGTTAGATGGTTATTCTGGATATAACCAAATTTTTATTGCAGAAGAAGATGTGCCGAAGACGGCGTTTCGATGCCCAGGAGCCTTGGGAACATATGAGTGGGTGGTCATGCCATTCGGCCTGAAAAATGCCAGAGCGACATATCAGAGGGTAATGAACTCAATGTTCCATGATTTTATTGAAGATTTCATGCAAGTATACATTGATGATATTGTGATAAAATCAAATGGTCGACTTACTCACGTCAAACATCTCTGAAAGGCCTTTTTAAGGATGAGGAAATATGGATTGAAAATGAATCCATTAAAGTGTGCTTTTTGTGTGCAGGCGGGTGATTTCCTTGGCTTTGTGGTGCACAAAAAAGGTATTGAAGTAAACCAAAGCAAAATTAAAGCCATTATGGACGTCAAGCCTTCGTCGACCAAAAAGGAACTGCAATCCTTGCTGGGTAAAATAAATTTTCTTAGAAGATTTATATCAAATTTAAGTGGCAAAACTAAAGCCTTTTCACCACTCCTTCAACTGAAGAATGAGGACTTTAAGTGGGAAGAAGAGCACCAAGAGGCTTTCGACAAAATCAAAGATTATTTGACTAAGCCTCCAGTACTGGCCCCTCCTGTTAGGAATAGGCCAATGAGGTTGTATATTGCAGCCTCAGAATCGACTATAGGAAGTATGCTAGTCCAAGAGGATGAAAAATGTGCCGAAAGACCTGTGTATTACCTTAGTCGAATGCTTAATGATCCTGAAACTAGGTATATTGATATAGAAAAACTATGTCTATGCCTGTATTTTTCTTGTATGAAACTAAAGCAATATATTAAGCCTGTTGATGTGTATGTATCTTCTCACTTTGATATTATTAAGCACATGTTATCTAAACCAATTTTGCATAGTCGAATTGGTAAATGGGCTTTAGCGTTAACTGAGTATTCTCTGACATACGTACCTTTAAAAGCAATGAAAGGGCAAGAAGTGGCAGATTTCCTTGTCGACCATTCAATGGTCGAAACGGCGCAAAATTACGTAGACATAGCGCCACGGAGACTATACTTCGACGGTTCAAGGCATAAGAATGGATATGGGATAGGGGGAGTCATAATTTCTCTAGATGGAATTCCAGCAGAGTTCAAATACAGAATTGAAGGAGTATGCACAAACAATGAAGCAGAATATGAATCGTTGATTACAGGACTTGAACTTCTGCTAGAATTGGGGGAAAGGAATGTCGAAATTATGGGAGATTCTGAGTTAGTAATTAAGCAGGTATCAAAAGAACACATGTGTGTTAAAGAAAATTTAATCATGTATTTTGTGGTTACCATCAGATTATTCAAGAGGTTTGAGCAAGTAAGCCTCCAGCACATACTACGGAAGGAGAACCAGAGAGCAAACGATTTGGCGCAGGAAGCTTCAGGGTACAAAGCGTCGAAAGATTAGGATGAAGAAGAGGTCCAAGTAAGAGAGAAGGTACGAGCGACACTATTATCACCATCAGATTTGTCGATTATAAAGTTGGGAGCTGTAGATAAATATCATTTTGAAATTCTGACCGTCGGCGACGAAGGAGAAAGTGATTGGTGTAAACCGTTAGTCAATTATTTACGTAATCCTATAGGGTCGATAGATCAAAAGGTAAAATATAGGGCACTCAGCTATGTCCTGGTGAATGATGAATTGTTCAAAAAGACGGCTGAAGGAGTTTTACTAAAATGCTTAGGAGAAAGTGAGGCATATGTGGCTGTGTCTAGTGTACATAGTGGAGTGTGTGGGGCGCATCAAGCAGGACTGAAGATGAAATGGCTTTTGATGCGCTCAGGAGTTTATTGGCCTTCAATGTTGAAAGATTGCATTGAATTTGCTAAAAGCTGTCAGGAACGCCAATTGCATGGGGGCATACAACTTGTGCCTGCAAGTGAGTTGCATACAATTATGAAGCCCTGGGCTTTCCGAGGGTGGGCATTGGATGTGATTGGAGAAATAAAACCAGCTTCGTCAAAACAACAAAGGTATGTTTTGGTAGGTATCGACTATTTCACAAAATGGGTCGAAGTCGTAGCATTGACAAATGTAGATCAAGAAGCTGTGATAGACTTTGTCCAAAGTCACATCATTTGCAGATTTGGTATCCCAGAAACAATTACAACCGACCAAGGGTCAGTCTCTACTGGTCGAAAAGTGCAAGATTTTACAAAAGAAATGGGAATCAAATTATTGACTTCTACCCCATATTATGCACAAGCAAATGGCCAAGTCGAAGCGGCCAATAAGGTGATCATTAGCCTAATAAAGAAACATATAGGCAAGAAGCCAAGAAATTGGCATAAGACGTTAGATCAAGCTTTGTGGGCATGTCGAACATCGCCAAAAGAAGCAACCAGGGCAACTCCATTTCAACTGGTATATGGGCACGATGCAGTGTTACCAGTAGAGATTCAGGTTCATGCGGTCAGAATCCAAAGGCAATATGAAATACCTTTTGAAGATTATTGGAGCATGATGGCAGACGAACTGGTCGATTTAGATGAAGAGAGAATGTCAGCCTTGGATTCACTACAAAGGCAGAAAGAAAAAGTCGCCAGAGCCTACAATAAGAAGGTGAAAGGCAAAATGTTCGCTGTCGACGATTTAGTTTGGAGAGTGATCTTGCCTATGGATAGAAATGATAGAGTTTTGGGTAAATGGTCCCCGAATTGGGAAGGACCTTTAAGGTTTTGCAGGTTTTCTCTAATAACGCCTACGAGGTCGAAGAGTTGGCACCAGATAGGCGAATCTTGAGAGTAAATGGAAAATACTTAAAAAAGTATAGGTCTCTCCTTCAAGAGGTCAAGATTTTAACAGACTAAATGGCTGTCGAAAGGCAAAATGTTCGCTGTCGACGATTTAGTTTGGAGAGTGATCTTGCCTATGGATAGAAATGATAGAGTTTGGGGTAAATGGTCCCCGAATTGGGAAGGACCGTTTAAGGTTTTGCAGGTTTTCTCTAATAATGCCTACGAGTTCGAAGAGTTGGCACCAGATAGGCGAATCTTGAGAGTAAATGGAAAATACTTACAAAAGTATAGGCCTCTCCTTCAAGGGGTCAAGATTTTGACAGACTAAATGGCTGTCGAATAAACTAGGTTGGAGAAAACTATGTTTGAAACCAGCTATAAAAGCACAGAAAATAAATGTACACAGTGCTAAAAAGTAAAATAATAACATAAAAATTGGCAAAAAGTCATTGTTCAGATATTACATAAAAATAAAATCGGTCAAAGTTGGCCGAATTTAGATCGAAAGGCTTGAAGCTCAAAGTTGTAGTGGAGAGACATAGGTTCCAAGGTGTCGGCCTGGACTTTAAGTTGTTCAAGCTTCTTTTCAACAGTGGAAAGTTCTTCAGCTACAGCCAAGGCATCGCTGGTGGTCTGCTCCATAGTGTCTTGGGCAGGCTTTATGGCCTTGTCGATAATGCATTCCTCCTCCTCAGTTATTGACTCCAACTCACTGTCCAAAGCAGCAATTTGACGCCGAAGGCCATCAATTTGCTGGCGTATCTCAGCAGCCCTTGTTTGTTTGAAGGCCAATTCTTTTTTCTTCTCCTCAATCGTCCCAAGAAATTTAGTGACCTCTGCGTCGACATTCATCACCAACTCCCACTTCTCCTTCACAAAGGCCTTAGTAGTTACAATCTGGCGTTCATTTTCCCTAACGCTGTCGAGATGACGCAGCATGGGAACCAGAAGTTTTTCTAAAGCGGTCGTTGCACACTCAGCATACTCTGAGAGCTGAAGCTCTTTGAGTTGGGAAAGCACATGCAAGATTTTTGGGCCGACAACAGGTTCACTCATAAGCACATGGGGGAGATTCGGATTCAAGGCGTGAAAAAGAAGCTTGTCCATTAGAGCTTTGAGTTTCGTCACTTCAGAACCCATCTTACCAGAATGGTGAAGCTGCTCAGAATCTGAAGAAGCATCACGCGATCTTACCAGGCTACGAAGCCTAGCAATTGCTTCTAGAGCAGAAGGCTTTATTGCCAGCCCCTGGGAAGATGAAGGAGAAGTATCTGATATAGGAGTAGTTTGAGGTTGGTTTTTCATGGTGTCGACATCCACCAACCCCCTTGAATCCTACAAAGGCAAGGAAGCTGAAGAAAGACTAGAGTCAGAACTAGTCGAACTGGAATCCGTGTGCGTTGCAGGACTAGTGACGGAATCAAAGTCACTATCACTAATCTGGATAGGGAAGCCAATGAACTCACCAGCAGTGTCGTCAGAGGGTGCTTGGTGAGTTGGAGAAGAAGCCAGCGACGAGGGAGTGTAGTCGACGACAGTGTGAGATGGCTCTTCAGAAGCATCAGCCTGTTGTAAGAGAAAAAGATATTTGTAAGAAGAGTCCAATGATTCAAGGGAAAAGATAGTAAAACGAGTGATTACCTGTGTCGGTGTAGGGGAAACGACATCTGGATTTTCTTCCCCCAAGACAATAGCAGCGGGGGTGCTGGTCGACTGCGAAGCCCCCACAGCTGGATCAGGAGCTTTATTAAGGAGAGAAGTGTCAACCACAATAGTGTCGGCATCTAAAGCAGGAGCCTCTAGAGTGAGCACTTTGTGGTGTTTCTTTTTCTTGGCTTCACCACTCCTGGAGGGAGAATCGTGCTTCTTCCTTTTGTGGCCCTGATGGCCTTTGGATTTGTGGGAGTGCTGAGAAGATGGTTGAGTCGGCTGAAGACACGAAGAGAGGTTATAAGCAGATATTCTAGTCAGAAGATCAGACAAGCCGACAAGAAATACCTCAGGTCCTGTGGCAGCAGAAGTTTGTGTTTTTTGGATTTCTTGGAGTGAGAAGAGACAGTGGGGTCTGTCGAACGTGGTTGACCCTGCACATAAGTAAGAAGTTAGAAACTACGTATTGTTTTCCTTGGAGAAATCACTAGGTTGAGGGAGATTGCTTCATATAGATGCATACCGAAGAACTGGGTTTTTTCAAAACTTGGGCAATAGGTCGCTCATCATCATCAGAGGACTTCTCAGGAGTAGCCTGCAAAAGGAGAAATGACAGTTAAGAATAAAAAATCGAGGTAAAAGAAAATGGCAAACAAGCCAGAGTCGAACCTGAGTCTCTTGTGTCGAAAGGGGAGGTTCATTGGCATGAACGTGATCCACAGGGTCTAGGGGGATCACTGTAAAGAAACATAAAAAGCAAGTAAGCAACGAAATCCAACTAAAAGGAGGTGCTAGCTTTTCAGAAAAGTGTTACCAATTTGTGTGGATTCGAACACGCTAACATATTGAGGATCAATATGAAGTGGCCCTGAGTAGTAGGGCAGATAATGCTTCGTCGGTACCACTCTGTCGGCCTTTTTCTTATAAGCATTTTGCACGGCTGAAAAAGGATAATAAGACCAATCTAGAACTAAATTGCCAAAGGCCAAAGCCAGCGGGCTAGATGGCAAAGGAGGAAATTTGATGTTTCCAAAATGAAGGGCGTAAAGATATTTGTCTTTCGCGTAACCAGGGATTTTGAGTCTTGGGAGCCTGTCGGTTACCTTCTCCTTTAATTCGGACGCGGCCTCAGAGATGGTCCGACGAAGATTATCAGGTCGATACACAGCTTGGAAATAGTTTTGAAAAGCGGGAATTTGTTTAGCATGGAGAGCCTTACACTTAGTCGGTTTCGCCTGCAAATAAATAAGAGCCTGAGTTAGTTCAGATAATTTGGCCTCAGGAGCGCCAATACAAACAGCAAGATACGACTGCCACCAATCATCAAACTCTTTGGTGCAGAAGAAGGCTGGTTGAAAAGGAATGGAATGGAGTTTTGGTCGATTTTCCCAAAGGGTCTCAAGATCTTCTTGGATTATACTCCAGGGTTGGTCACAAAGGATGTTTGTGAGTAAGTCGGGAGAAGAATACAAGGACTTGGGAATGAACTGACAAAGGCCAAATTGTCTGGATACCAAGTTAGGTTGGTAAGCAACTAGGCCAGGGTTGCTGCCGGAGGTTACAGCCGACAGAAATCGGGGGACCAGAAGGCGTCTCCAGATAAGGAAGGTTTCATTTTTATGCTCATCTTCAGTCGGAGGAAAAGCCCCGGTGAGCCATTCAGGACCTTCAGTTCGACGGCTGAAAGGGGCCGTAGGAGGAAGAAAGTCGGCACAGGTCAGCATAATGGTGATCAAGAGGCGAAACACCTTAACGTCAGGAAAAGTTTTGTCGATAGGCGTCAAAGGGATCAGTCGCTTCCAAATGAGGTGTTGTTCTTCTGGGGGACACGCAACCCTTCTCATCCCATAGGGTGCTTTGGCTTTAGAGAAAGTGGCGTTGAGCCACAATTGTAAGAACCAAAAAGGTCCATAGACCAAAACATTTTTCTTCTTTGAGTTCTTAGGGTCAAAGAGTTTGATCTGACAGACAACTTCAGACAGAGATTCATAAAGAGAGGCCAAGATTAATTGGCCCAGAGCGATGTCACGCTCTTGGTGCAGCTAGGTTGCCAGGAGAGCAAAATGTTTGGCTATCTGCATAGATCTAGAGCAGAAAACAAAACGAGATATCCAAAGAGTCAAGAAAGCCACGTGTTCTTCAGTGGTCATAGGGCCTGAAAAGGTGGCATGGTGATCAATAAAGTTGTTGTATGTCGGCTTGCGAGAGCCACCAACGTCAAACCACAGAGAGACTGGTGCTACGACTTCACAGTCGAAGACTTCGCCAGACAGTTTTAAGCCAGTGATGGCAGCAATATCCAAGAGTGTCGGTGTAATCATGCCACACTTGGTATGGAAAGAATTGGTCGAACTATCCCAAAATTTGAGGGCAGCCAGTAACATGCCACAAGATTGAGGAGGGCCACAACGGGCAATCTGCAGAAGGGTATAGATACCTGTCCTTTTCCAATGGTCGATTTTCTCTGTTTCTAATCGATCCATCCAGGCGCAAAACTTAGGACAATTCTTGGGAGGAGCAGTCCTAAAATTCCTGTCGACATAACGAAGGGAAAAAGGTGTTTGGGAAGAAATCAAAGGTTCAAAGAGATGACTGATGGGGAAAAAGGAATCTGTTTTGGTTATCTCAGGATGACGATTTTCTGGAAGTGGACCTAAAAATGCTAAAGGTTCGTCAGCCAAGGAGAAAGGGATCAATACCTGGGAATGCCAGATTTTTGCTTTTTCTTCTGCAAATGGAGGTTCAGGAACGTACTCCTTGCCATCAATTGTGAGTGGTTGTGCAAGCTTCGCAGCGGAGGGAAGTGGTTTGCTTTTACTTGAGCTAGCCATGGAGGAAGTTGAAGGTTTGGAGAAGAAAGATGGTTCTTTTGACTAAAACAGAGTGCAGGTGATTTGCGTTCACTGAGGAAAAGGGCGAAAAAGGAAAGAAGAAGAAGGAACAATGGTTTTATAAGAGTTAAATCCTAAGCAAAGGAAGAGTAAACGTTTGATTTCCCACGGTGACAGCTATACTCATGTTCCCACGTCTGCAGACACATGGAGGCGAAAAGGCAGTTATGGCGGTAAGCACGTTTCAGTCATAAAGACGTGAAGTGATGAAGACGTGATTTTGTGTGTCTCGAGGAAAAAAGGGAGACGTTGTCATGATTAGGTGACGTCATCAGCATGGGGCAAACAGAGGTACCACTAAGTAGAAGTGGAAGCGGTGAGGAGCAAGTCGACATCTCAAAGATGCCATTATCTCACAAAAAAGTCAACATTCGTAAATGGCATCTCTGGGGGGCATTTTGTTACCATAAGAAATCTATAAGGCATGTTGAAGGTGTAATCAATGAAAGTGACTTATGAATGTAAGGTTTATACCCCATCAAGGCATCGAGATGTGCCTAAGATAAAGCAAGAGTTGAGAAAGACAAAAGTCACTAAGAGACGAAACCGATAGAAGAATCATATTGGTCGAAAATCCATTATGTCGACTGAACTGAAGACTGGGACTTAAGGAATTTCTAGTTGTGTCAAACACATAGAAGACATGGTCGACCTAAATACCTGGGCGGGAGAAGTTTGAAATTGAAAATGACTAGCAGTTACAAGAAGAATAAGCGCCAGAATATGAAGCAGTTTGTAGAACGAGCATATAGCAGTTTGCAGATCGTGTGGCACGACGTCTACTATCTTTTAGGAGTTTTTGGCCTGTAGGCATTTTCTTTAGTTTAGTATAAATAGGATATTCCACGAGGGGCTCGATGTGTTCACCTTGTACTAAAATCACTTGTAAAAAACTTCTCATTCCCAGCGCGAGGAAGCAAGAGTTTTTAAGATCGCTATGTACGTGAATCACCACATTTATTTCAATGCAACTTACTTACTTTTCAATTGTTCCCGTTGAACATTTTATTTTAACTTCATTTACTTTTGAGTTATCACTTTATGTTGTCGACACTGATTCTATTACGATAATAGAGTTCACCAAAAGTGTGTTCGTCGTGTACGTCTTTTGAATGTTGTAGTGTTGTCGGTCACGAGTCATCCATAGGCTATAGCATCATTTAAACCTTTCGTGTGGAAAAAACCTGCGCTTGTTCAATACTTTGTCAGGAGTCGTTCCTCACAAAGTTGTTCTGTCGAATTGAATAAGCCACACTTGCACTAGCACATGTCTTAGGATCAACTGGTCGATCCTGCAAGTAACCCTTAGTTTTAAGGCCTAGGGAGGACCAGCGGTTGTTTACCAATTTCCATAGTAAACAGGAGGACTATCACTAATCTTCATCATTATCGTGTAGAGAATTTTTATATTTCTATTAACAAAATATGTGTGGAGATGGATCACTGCTTTAGTGAAGGAAGTAACATTATCCTTTATTGCTTCTCATGTCTTGACCCCAAGAACTCTTTCTCCAAGTTTGATGTTGATAAGCTTGCTCGTCTTGCTGATATTTACCATGCAGACTTTTATGATGATGATTGTGGAACAATAAGGGATCAACTTGACACTTATGTTCTTCAAGTGAAAAGAAATGCTTCATTTTCCACTTGTGAATATGTTCAAAGTTTGGATATGAAAATGGTTCGAACTGAGAAACATTTGGTATTTCCATTGGTTTACAAACATATTGAGTTAGCTTTGATACTGTCAGTGTCGATAGCATCCATTGAAAGAGATTTTTCCGCAATGAAGATTATCAAGTCTAAATTGTGCAATAAGATCAACGATGCGTGGTTCAATGTCTTGATGATATGTTGCACTGAGCGGGAGATATTCAAGTCACTTGACGATAATGATATTATTCAAACATTCATCGCAAAGAAGTCTCGAAAAGAACATTTGCCTCGTGGTTTTATTTAACACACTATTGTAAGGTTATGTTTCATCTCTTTTATTTTAAACTATACTTTTGTTAAAAAAAATGACTAGTCTCTTTTATTTGGATTGATGACTATTTATATATTATATACAATGTGAATTTGCGGTCTTTAAATTTTTGCCCAGGATTTATAATTTTTTCGGCTCCGCCACTGCACTTAATAGATGTAAATAGGACCTTCGGGTATTTGAAAGGTACTATTAACCTTGGCTTGTGTTATAGTAAATCAAAAGAGTACAAGTTAGTGGGTTATTGCGATGCTAATTACGCTGGAGATAGACTTGAAAGAAAAAGCACTTCTAGAAGCTGTCAGTTTCTGGGAGACAACTTGATCTCATGGTCTAACAAGAGACAATCAACCATAACATTATCAATTGTTGTAGTTGAATACATTGCAACTTCTGGATGCAGCACTCAGATGCTCTGGATGAAAAGTCAGCTAGAAGATTTTCAGATATATGAGAGTAACATTCCAATTCTCTATGATAATACTTCTTCTATTTATTTATATAAGAAACCCATTTTATAATGTAGAGCTAAACATATTGAGATTAAACATCACTTTATACGTGACTATGTTCAGAAGGGAATTTTAAACTTAAAATTTTTTGATACAAATTATCAATGGGATGATATCTTTAAAAAAACCTTGTCGAAGATATATTTGTTTTTATTCTGAAGAATTTAAAAATGGATTTATGTCTAGAATGAAAAATATGATTATCTTAGAATGTTTAACTTCTCATAATGGTTTAATGAGACCCTGAGAAATTTTGAGTATGAACATTTGAGTCTTCTGAAGTGAGAAGGTTTTGTAAGTTCAGAAGTATTCAGTCAGAACTTGTTTTGCTAAACGTTCTGCCTTCTGGATACTGAATTTTTTTTTGCATGAAATAGTTATCAATTAGTCTTGGTTAGTGGTACAGTTTTAAAGACAATTGTCTTAGAAAATTGAAACACTTCTGAACGGTTGAGTGACACATTGAGTGAATAAATTTCTTGGGATTATGTAAAATCATCACGATTTACCCCTTGTCAGATTTTATGCACTATTCAAGATTTTATTCATGATTGCAAAACACTTATATAAACCCACTTCACACACTTTCGCTACATTCACTTCCTACACTTTCTTTCTTTCAAACCAAAAAGTCTCTACAACCCAAACCTCGTTCTTCATCAATAATGTCTTCTCAATAACAACTTGATTCAACTGCTCAAATAGTTATTTGTGGTTCGTCTTTATCGTCACAACAACAACAAACTCATCATCTCCTTCAAACTAGTTTTTCGAAATCTGCTTCGGGATCTGCTCAAGAAGTGTTCTCTGAAGAACCTTATTAATCCCCTGAACTCACCTTAACTACTCTTGTAAATGAATTGGAAGTTCTTTGTGAACTCATGGTTGATTTTGAGAATCTGAAAGAAAATGGATTCGACCTTTTGAGTACTTTAAAAATTCAAGGCTGGGAGAATTACTTTGACTGTCTCCAAGGTCCAGTTTTCTTTCACCTAGTTAGAGAATTTTGGACTCATGCCAAGACTTCAGTTTTTCAAGTTACTTTTTGTTATGGGAAAGAATATAGTCATAATTGAAAACTGATTTCAAAACTCATTGGACATGATAAGTTTAGAACGAGATGTAATTAGATGATGGAGAAAAAGTATGATCTTATTGAAATTTTAAAAGTGATTTTCACTTCTGGAGTTCACTCCAACAAGATCAAGGATCTTCTACCTTATATGAGGATCTGGGCCAAAATTCTTCTAGGGTGTGTTTATCACAGAAAGCCAATGAATTATGTAGACTACATCAATGGTGACCAACAATACATTCTCTACTATATTGCTACTAGGAAAAAGGTGAACCTCCATTCATTTTTCTTTCAATACCTAATAGTCATGGTGAAGAAAACCAGAGATGGAAGCAAGAATAAGAGGAATTGGATTCCCCTTGGAAGGATGATATAAGATATTCTGATGGAGAGTAAGTTGACAGACTCTTTAACAGAAGCTCAAATCACCAAAGAGCTGGAACCTCGGGTTGGAAGGATGTTCAATGCCAGAAGTCTGAAGAACATGGGCCTTATATCTGAATTGACAACCAACCCTGCTGAAGTTACCAATGAAGCTATCTCCAACAGAAGGATCCGTCTAGAAGACTTTCCAATCTTCACAATGCAAGATCCTCTGAATGTTCTGAAAGATTACCTTGATATTTGTCAAACATGTTCCCAAAACAAAGCTTTTGAAATTCCTAGGAAGAGGAAGAGTTCTAAGAAGCATCCTGATGGAATGACTAAGAAGGTTCAGACTTATAATTCTGCTAGGAGGACTTTGGACACTTCTGCTGAAGAACCAATAGCTGTTGTTGCTGGAAACTGTCTCTAGTAAGTTTGTTCCTTCTGAAACTCAATTTCATTCTGTTGATAATAGTTCATCCTTTCCATCTACCACTATTATTTCACATACCCCCAATCCAAATACTTTTGGTTTTATAACCAATCCTTGTCAGACAACTTCCATAACTACTCATGTTGAAACTGCTAAGTATGAACAAGTTCTATTTGAAAAAGTTCCTGCTGAACCACCTATTTCTGCTCCCCAAACCATTAATACAAATGTTACCATTCCACTTCCCACACCATCAACTTCTAAACCCCTTACATCCAGTATCACACCAACACCTCAACCATAACTTCCACTCTCCCTTCTATCCCAAATTAGTCAACTGGAAAACCCGCCTTCACCAATTTATTCTGAAAACCAACAACCAAAAAATACCACTCACTATGAACCCCATGAATCTGACTCTGATGCTCTCATTGTAGAATCAGATTATAATGATTATGATCTTGAGTCAGATGTTGAGATCATTGTCGTCTCTATTCTAACCACCACCACCCCCACCCCCCTTCAAGCCAACATCCGCCTCACGTATTTGGATGAATTGTTATTGTAGTTTGAAAGTGAGGTTATTTCCAGAATGAACCTTCTCACTGCAGTTTGCACCTATAATGCAAACCTCTCTGAAGTTAGTTATCTGTGTAACAACTTCAGAAGATGGATTGATTTTAGTTCTAGGGAGTTGGAATACCTTTGCTTAGAGGATACTCAAAGGCACTTACTGTTGGTGTAAGCCCTAGAGGCCAATACTTTTGGTACTTGTATCGAATTATTTATCAATAATAAAAGGCTTTTTCTTTATTATGTGTGTTTAATAAAGTCCCTAGAATAGATAGTCCGTTTAATGTATCAAGTGTGACTTAATCATGAGATCACATTAAACATAAGGACATTATTCTTAAAGTATCCGTAGTCGAGCTTTATTGTGAAGTGGGATAACATTAAAGCATTAAGACTATTATGTATATAGACTGATGATCACATCTCATGGATCATGGATAATGAGTTATCAAGTCTTAAAAATAGGTATGAATATTAAGAGTAATATTTATACTGGATTGACCCGCTATGAGAATACTATATAGAATGTTATGCAAAGTGTCATAAGTTATTCTCATGGTGATAATGGTGTATACCACCCTTCGACCTGAAACCACTATGGACCCTAGATGTAGAGTCGAGTGCCTTATTGCTGATCAAACATTGTCCGTAATTGGATGACCATAAAGACAGTTGATGGCTACTCCACGAAGCATGCTAAGGGACATGAGTGACCTAGATGGAATTTGCCCATCCTGCGTAACAGGATAAATGTCTGTGGGCCCAATATTGAACTGGACAAGGATGACACGGTCTATGCCTTGTGTTCAATATAGACATAAGGGTGTCATACGGTGAACTGACTTTTATTGGATTTTTAATCGCAATGTCGCGGATAGCAAGAGTCGCCACCGACTTTTCTTTTATCCCATAGGGAAAGGTGGAAAAGAACAGGAAAGACCTTAATTTTAAATTCTTAGGTTCGGGAGGTACTTTATACAAAGGGAAGGTATTAGCACCCTTTGTATCCATGGTTATCCATGGGCTCTTAATTGCTCAATCATTTATGTTTTCTAGTTTGAAAAAGGTGGTTGAGAAAGGTGTGAAAAATGTTTTGCAAAATGAGAATTTAACTTTGTAATGATTCTTGCATGAATGTATACAAAGTGGTTATCTCGTTTTAATTTAGAAACTAGTTTAGAAAAATATAACTCGGCAGTGATCCTAGTGCGGATGTATGCTAAGTGGTGATTTTCCAAAAAAGATATTTGAAAGGTGTGAGGTGAAAAGTATATTTTTTGGTTATGAATGAGCAATTAAGGTTATACCTGTCCGAGGTCTTTCCGGGCATTTCCTATCCTTATGAGGGTAAAACTGTCCTTACTATTGAGAAGTAAGTAGTTTTATCCTTGGGATGTAGAAGGGTCATCGTAGGGTCATCGATTGGTCATTGAAGGCAACAGTTGTGAGGATACCTTAGCATTCGAAGGGACTATCATCATTTAACCGTAGGCTACACCGAAGGGTCATCGAGGGACAAAGTCGTATTTCCGAAGGCAACATCCGAGGGACTATGATGATTTAACCGAAGGGTCTTTGCTAAGGATATCCCACATTCGCGGGGCATGACCGTAATATTGTAATCGTGGGGTAATAAAGAGAGGTCCGATATCATTTATTT
Source organism: Lathyrus oleraceus (assembly GCF_024323335.1). Taxonomy (NCBI): domain Eukaryota; kingdom Viridiplantae; phylum Streptophyta; class Magnoliopsida; order Fabales; family Fabaceae; genus Lathyrus; species Lathyrus oleraceus. Next base: position 89,857,465 of record NC_066580.1, on the reverse strand, counting down.
AAAGTCCATGTTTTACGTTCATTAGGTAATTATGGTGATACCGCATTAAATCGATACATTAAAATCAACACATTAAGGATCACTACATTAAAATTAATTGGGCCATCAATATGAATCTTCACATTAAAGTGAAATAATTTAGAATCCACCTCCATGAAGGCTTCCCATGCATAAAGCGGAGTACCTAGCCAGCTATTTCTTCGGAAGAATGTTAGCCTTTACACCATGAACACACGGATTAAAGCATCGAGGTAAAATGCAATTGGAAATTGCACCATAAGATAAATATAACAGCCAGGAATTTAAGCCAAATAATGCAGAATCATCATTAGGTAAACATAAAATGGGCAACAAAGAGACAAAGCAGCCCCTGTCCCGTTCGCCTCTGCTTCGCCTAGCGAAGGCTCAGCGAAGGCTCGCTGCAGGCTCGCCTAGCGATGAGCTAGCGAGCAGCCACGGGTTTGGAATTTGAGAACATTATGACCTCAACCTGCAGCATGGCTTATGGCATCCAACATATAATTATATGGTTCAGTTTCACAATATTCAAACACATTTAAATTCTCATGCAAGACTTCAAAATGTTTATGAATTCAATTATAATATCCTCCGCAAATTAAGAACATGAAGTGGTACCATATGCCAAGTGAGAGTACAAAACGATATCACATGCAAATTAAGACACTAAAGTGGTACCACATGCAAAATAAGGACACAAAGTGATAATCATATGCCAATTAAGAAACTAAAGCGATAATAGTGAGGCAAACCTGTTTGCAAATCGAGTTGCAACCTTGGATTGGCGAGCCGGATTGAGTTGGGCGACGGTAGCTTCGAAGCGGGTAAGCGGCCTTCAGGGTTTCCGCCTTCTGAACTCTTTGGACCAGCAGGGTTTCGGTGCTAGGGTTTTCTCGGGATCTCTGTGTGAGTGTCTCCGGGTGAGTGAGTCCGTCTCTGTCTGTTTTTTTCGTGGCAGAGGAGCATGTATTTATAGTAGTGGTAATGGTGACCTAATGGGCTTAAAATGAGGTCCAAAAATCTCAAACTTTCGCAAGCTTCGCTAGGCGAAGGAATTGCTCGCCTAGCGAGCAAACTAGGTCTGGGCTTTTTCCTGGGTCCAACGTTTCGCTGGGCGAGTGACATGATGCAATGTTCGCTAGGCGAAGGAGGTGCTCGCCTAGCGAGCCAGCTGTTTTGGGCCGCCTGTGGATTGGGCCTGTTGTGAGTGGGCATTTGATATCAGTGCCTTGCAGAACAAGTCAGAGGGTCTTGGAAAATGCTTTGTAATGTCAACGGGCAAATTTTGGGGTATGACAGCTGCCCCTGTTCAATATTCTCGAACCGAGAGAGTAGAATGGTATGTGTCGTTCGTGGTCTGGAGGTGAAAGATTATTGAACACTAGAATGCCCCAAAAATTTGCACTTGCCAATTAGTCTTGGCGGAGATGGGTTTAAAGATGCCATCCAGGTAGTTTGATGAGGAGATTTCCAGATTGTGTCGTACGTTAAATGATATCTGGAGACAATGGGTGTCACACCGGGTCATACGCTAGGCCGTATAGTGAGTCATCCATTATGCTGTCGACTTCGCTGGGGAGTCAGAGTATGCTATATACTGCTGGGGATGAGGGATCAGAATGGATCGTACGTTAGACCGTGTCTGAATACCAGAGTGAGTTGTTCATTAGGCGGATGACTTTGCTGGGGATGAAAGATCAGAACGGATCGTATGCTAGATCGGTTCTGAATTGCAGAATGAGCCGTCCATTAGGCTGAATCTGCTTGAAGAGGGAGTAGTCGTATACCGGACTACCATTCCGAAATGTACCTGTCCGAAGGTAGCATCTGAGTAAGGGGAGTAGCCGTATACCAGACTACCATTCAGGAATGTACCTGTCCGAAGGTAGCACCTGAGCAAGGGGAGTAGCCGTATACCAGACTACCATTCAGGAATGTACCTGTCCGAAGGTAGCACCTGAGCAAGGGGAGTAGCCGTATACCAGACTACCATTCAGGAATGTACCTGTCCGAAGGTAGCACCTGAGTAAGGGAGTAGCCGTATACCAGACTACCATTCAGAAATGTACCTGTCCGAAGGTAGCATCTGAGGAGATAAAGGTTTAACTTGGTCGTACATTAGACTGTATTTGCAAAATCTGACTTGAAGGTCTAACTTGGTCGTACATTAGACTGTATTTGAGTGGTATTTGAAGATTTGAAGGTCTAACTTGGTCGTACATTAGACTGTCTTTGAGTTATTGAAGGTCAGAATGGATCGTACGCTAGATCGTATCTGAGTTGAAGGAGTCATGTGTTGAGATGAATCAGGATGGACCGTATGCTAAGCTATATCTGATAGTATTTGTATATGTTGTATTTGCAATGAATATTTGGGATGGGCTTATAGATGCCATCGTTTAGGAGGATGTCAGAATGAATGTTGTCATGGAGTGTATCTGAAAGATGTAGTTGAATCCTGAATGTAATTGATAAGGATGTCCGTCTGAATGGACCTTTGTTTTGACTATGTCAGGAGGATAATTGACCTGAAAAATAAAGTTAGCTTCATGCCATGTCATGATGCATGAGATGCAAATGTTGTATGCATGCGTATGCTGTGAAATGATGTAATGAGTGAGTTATGCGTCTGGAATGAATGAGAGCATTGTATACATGTATATGTTATGAAATGATGTAATGTATATGATGCGGAACGAAAATTGTATGTAGGTATGTGATGTGAAATGATGTAATGAATGCACTATGCGCCTGAAACGTTCTTCCAGGGGACACTACTGGGGAGATAGATCCCGGTCTGCTGGTCGGAGACATTGGTATTGATGGCCCTTCCTTAGCTGGGGATTCGGGTTCTGTCCAACGGGGCCTGGCTGGGGATAGAAGGGATGACCTTTCGGTAGGGCGATGCCGACCTCTTCTGGGGAATAATTGGCGTTGTCGGGGAATCGAATTAGTAACAGCCTCCTTGGGAAGCGTGGTTAGACCTTCTCCTCGATCCTGAAGTCGTGTAGTAATTGCTATTGCTATTTTAGGCATGCATTTTTGTAAACATGGGTCATATTCAAGTGCATAAGTCAATTCAAGTTAAATTAATGGACGTTTACGCAAACAAAACAGAAAAGGTAAAAACAAAAGCATCTTTTTGGAAATGAAATTGTATTGATTTTGAAAGAGGGCCTATAAACAGGCAATTTGTGTACAAGGAGACAGAAATCCTAGTAAGAGGAAATTGTCAAGAAAACAAAGAGAAAGCTATGCAGAATAAGCCCTATTGATTTTGACTCCATTACTGTCATTATGTCTTCAAGCATCTCATCTCCTGCTGTCGGATAGAGGTGATTGGCTTGTTCAGCCCCTTGAACTTGGGTGAAGGTGGCAGAGAACGGGACATAGTCATACGCTTTAATCCCTAATTTTTGCCTGGACCGCCTTTTCAGGTTTTCAGTCCACCGGGATACCCCTTTTTGCCCAAGCCGCCTTTTCAGGTTTTCGACTTGCCGGATATACGTCTTTATATATTTATCCCTAACTTTTGCCCGAACCCTTTTGGTTCGCCGGGATGCCCTTACTTTTGCCTAGGTACGTCGACCTAGCGGGTCTCTTTTATGCGTAGTATTTTTTAACTATGTCCGCGTTCACAGGATGCGGGAAGTCCTCGCCATCCATTGTAGCGAGTATCATGGCTCCACCGGAGAATACCTTCTTAACCACAAATGGCCCTTCGTATGTGGGAGTCCACTTGCCTCTGGGGTCCCCTTGTGGTAGAGTGATACGCTTGATCACCAAGTCGCCTACCTGATACACCTGTCTCTTGACCTTTTTGTTAAATGCTTGGGTCATGCGCTTCTGGTATATCTGCCCGTGACAAACAGCCGCAAGTCTCTTCTCATCAATCAAGTTTATTTGGTCGAGCCGAGTCTGAATCCATTCATCTTCGTCTAAGCCCGCCTCTTTCATGATTCTCAGAGAGGGAATCTGGACTTCCACCGGTAAAACAGCTTCCGCTCCGTAGACTAAAGAGAAAGGAGTTGCCCCTGTCGAAGTGCGTACTGAAGTGCGATAACCATGGAGAGCAAATGGTAACATCTCATGCCAGTCTTTGTACGTTATTGTCATCTTTTGTATGATCCTCTTGATGTTCTTATTAGCAGCCTCCACGGCGCCATTCATCTTTGGCCGGTACGGAGAGGAGTTATGGTGTTTAATTTTGAACTGCGTGCAGAGTTCAGTAATCATCTTGTTGTTCAAATTAGTACCATTGTCAGTGATAATCCTTTCAGGGATGCCATACCGACAAATAAGGCTATTCTTGACGAACCGTGCCACCACATTCTTGGTGACAGAAGCGAATGAGGCTGCCTCTACCCACTTCGTAAAGTAATCAATAGCGACAAGAATGAAGCGATGTCCATTAGAAGCCGTGGGTTTAATCTCTCCAATCATATCGATGCCCCACATTGCAAAGGGCCAAGGAGCTGTTAACACGTTCAATGGAGCAGGGGGCATATGTACTTTATCCGCATAGATCTGGCACTTGTGGCAGGTTCTGGAGTGATGGTGGCAATCAGTTTCCATGGTAGACCAATAATACCCTGATCTCAGAATCTTCTTGGCCATTGTATGTCCATTAGAATGAGTCCCAAAAATACCGTCATGCATGTCTTCCATAATCTTTTCTGCTTCCTTTTTATCCACACAGCGAAGCAGAGTCAAGTCATGATTACGTTTGTATAACACTCCATTACTCAGAAAGAATTTATCGGAGAACTTCCTCAGGAATTTTCTGTCATTGATGGATGCCCCTTCAGGGTATTCCTGAGCTTCTAAGTATCTTTTTACGTCGTGGAACCAAGGTTTCTCCTGTACCTCCTCGGTGTCAAGTTCATAACAGTATGCTGGTTCATCTAACCGTCCAATGGTAATCATGGGAGCTTCGCTGCCCCATCTGACTCTGAACATAGATGACATGGTAGCTAATGCGTCTGCCAGCTGGTTCTCTTCTCGTGGGATATGTTCGAATGTAATCTCTTCAAAGTATGGGATTAATGTCATCACCTGCTCTCGATAAGGGATGAGATTTGGATGTTTAGTATCCCATTCCCCTTTGATCTGACTAATTACCAAGGCCGAATCTCCGTACACACTCAAAAACTTGATTCGCCAATCTATAGCAGCTTTGAGTCCAAAAATACACGCTTCATACTCAGCCATATTGTTGGTACAATGAAAACATAGTCTAGCAGTGAGAGGCGTATGATAACCTCCAGGAGAAATGAGTACAACCCCAACACCATGGCCCAATGCATTAGAAGATCCATCAAAAACCATAGTCCATCGGGATCCCCATTCGGGTCCTTCATCTGGTTTAGGTTTTTCATTATCAGCAACAACCATGACATCCTCATCTGGGAACTCGAAATTCATAGATTGGTAATCATCCACTGCTTGATGAGCCAAATGATCAGCCAGCACGCTTCCTTTGATTGCTTTCTGGGTAGTGTACTGGATATCATACTCTGTTAAGATCATCTGCCATCTCGCTATTCTTCCGGAGAGGGCAGGCTTCTCGAACATGTATTTGATGGGATCCATCCTAGAAATCAACAAAGTGGTATGATTCAACATATACTGTCTTAGTCGGCGAGCAGCCCAGGCCAAAGCACAGCAAGTTCTCTTGAGCAGTGAGTATCTTGTTTCACAGTCGGTAAACTTTTTGCTAAGGTAGTATATGGCATGCTCTTTTCGACCAGACTCGTCATGTTGCCCCAATACGCACCCCATTGAATTTTCTAACACGGTCAAATACATGATTAGAGGTCTTCCTTCAACTGGTGGTATCAGAATCGGAGGTTCCTGGAGGTAGTTCTTGATTTTGTCAAAAGCTTCTTGGCATTCGTCATTCCATATCATCTCTTGATTCTTCCTCAGTAATTTGAAGATGGGTTTGCAAGTGGCGGTCAAGTGGGAGATAAATCGGGCAATGTAGTTCAAGCGTCCCAAGAAACCTCTGACCTCCTTCTCCGTACGGGGAACTGGCATTTCTTGAATAGCTCTTACTTTAGCTGGGTCAACCTCAATTCCTTTACCACTGACAATAAAGCCCAAGAGTTTACCGGATCTTACCCCAAAGGTGCATTTATTCGGATTCAATCTCAACTTGTACTTCTTCAACCTCTCGAACAGTTTGTATAAATGATCGAGATGTTCTTCTTCAGTATGAGATCTAGCTATCATGTCATCCACATATACTTCTACCTCATGATGAATCATGTCATGGAACAAAACCACCATAGCACGCTGGTATGTTGCCCCGGCGTTCTTTAGACCGAACGACATTACTTTGTAACAGAAAGTGCCCCATTGCGTCACAAACGTGGTTTTCTCCATGTCCTCAGGTGCCATCTTAATCTGATTGTAACCTGAGAAACCATCCATGAATGAGAATAATTTGTGTTGAGCGGTGTTATCTACCAGAACATCAATGTGTGGGAGTGGAAAGTCATCTTTGGGACTCGCTTTATTCAAATCTCTGTAATCCACGCACATTCGCACCTTACCATCTTTCTTTGGCACTGGCACCACATTAGCAACCCATTGAGGATAAGAAGTAACAGCTAAGAAACCGGCATTGAATTGTTTCATAACCTCGGCTTTGATTTTCTCAGACATTTCAGGACGCATGCGGCGAACCTTTTGCTTGACAGGACGGCAGTCTTCCTTCGTAGGCAGCCGATGCACCACTATATCAGTATCCAACCCGGGCATGTCTTCATAAGACCAAGCGAAAACCTCCACATAGTCATGTAACATCCGAATCAATCTTTCCTTGACACTGCTTTCCAATCCTGCTCCTATTTTGACTTCTCTTCTGTCTACCTCAGTACCCAGATTTACAATTTCGAGGGACTCTTCATGCGGCTGTATAGTCCTTTCCTCTTGCAATAACAATCTGGCAAGCTCTCCAGGGACTTCACAATCTTCCTCACTTCCATCTTCGGCTTGGTAGATTGGATTTTCAAAGTCATAATGAACAGTAGCGGAATTATTATCAATAGGATCCAGAGTGAGTACGGATCTGCAATTTGTCACGTGAGTGTGTGTAAGAAAGCATAGCTTGTTTGAAAGACGACAGGAAAAATAAAGAGCGCAACATTTGAATGCGAAAATGTCCATTGATTTATTGAATATGAAAATATGCTTATGAAATGACAAAACCCTTAACAAATTAGCTATTGTGCCCCGGGTATAGACACAATGCTTTTAAGAAGTTCAATTAAAATTTGCAATGCTAAATAGACAATAACAATTACTCCTGACTAAAGGAGATCGGGATAGTGTCTTCAGCCTTCCAATTATTGAGTCCGTCGCCAATTGTTGGGTAGATCCAACTATCCAGGTCGCAATCACTGTCAGCATCTTCTACAACATTGATTTGACCTTTGACCATCTTTTCAGAGTTAAATCCCAGACCAGACTTATCAGACTTGTATGGTACGTTGATCAGTTGACCCCAGCCAGTACAGCCACCATCTTCAACCACAGCTTGAGCATCTTTCAGAGAAATCATAGCAGGAGGAGCACGAGTAACCTTGGGCATACAGGGAGTTGGCTTAAGGACAGGATCGGGCGGAGAAACCACTTCAAATGACTGAGTTGGAGTCTCGAAGAATTCACCATCCATCTCAACGTATCTGAAGGTATGCACACTACTGACAATGTATTCTTCCTCCCCACACACAGTGACGATCTTGCCCTCTATTGGATACCTCAGCTTTTGATGGAGGGACGAAGCCACGGCACCTGCCTCATGAATCCAAGGGCGCCCCAGTAGGCAGGAGTAAGCAGGTCGAATGTTCATTACAAAAAAGGTAGTGTTGAAAACTTGAGGTCCTATCTTGATAGGGAGAACAACTTCACCGTGGACAACACTCTTTGCACCATCGTAAGCCCGCACCACAATGTCACTAGGCTTCAGTTCAACGCTCTTGCAGTCAAGTTTCTCGAGCACGGCTTTCGGTAACACATTCAAAGAAGAGCCATTATCGATCAGCACATGAGACAGGGTGATCCCTTTACACTCAATGGAGATATGCAGGGCCTTATTATGGTTCTTTCCCGCTGGTGTCAGATCAGCGTCGGAAAATCCTAGGCCATTGTCAACAGCCAAGTGAGCCACATAATGTTCGAACTGATCGACAGATGTTTCCTGAGGCACATGAGCAGTCTTCAAGAATTTTATCAACGCATTGGCATGAGATTCAGAAGATAACAACAATGATAACATTGAGATCTTAGATGGGGTATGCCCCAACTGCTCTACAACATCAAAGTCACTCTTGCGAATGATTTTCAACACTTCTTCCATTTCTCGTTTGGCAACGTCTTCAGTAGTATCTTCGACCGGTGTCTCTGACTGAGAGGGATTGACTGGTTCCTTTCATCGAGTCTCAGAAGCTGGGGGTGAGATCTCTGGAGAGAAGATCCTACCGCTTCGAGTAATTTTACTAGTCCCAACGATGTCATTAGGATTAGCAGAATCACCAACTTGCTTTACGCCATGGATATAAACCTCACCTCCATAATTCCACGGAATGGCCTTGCTTGAGGAGTACGGTATTGGGCCAGGGGCAGTAATGATCAGGGGAACTACCTTGGGCTCAGCAATGATCTTCACAGGTACCCTGGGAGCGGTAATCTTAACCGGAACTTTGGACCTTGCAATCATAGATATTTCTTCAATAGGGTTTTCCGTTTTAGAAACCCTTTCAAAGAGAATTGTACGGTCGTCCATCAACCGTTGAATGCCATTTTTCAATTTCAAACAGTCCTCGGGCCAAAGTGTGCAGAGATTGCAATCTTCAGTACAACCTGGAAATAAACCAGCTTGTAATAAATTCCGCTTTATGATCGGGAGAGGAGATGTTAAGTCCGCTACAGTAGTGATGAGAGAATCGTCATTGAGAGCATTAACAGCCTTGTCATGATTAGGCATAGGTGCATTGATGACATTAGGAGTCTCCGGAGGCTCGAACTCAATTTCCCCAGCATCGATCATGTCCTGAATCTTGTTCTTCAACAGCCAACAATCATTTGTATCATGCCCGGGGCTATCGGAGTGATATGCACACCTGGCATCGGGATTGTAACGAGGCGAAGCAGTGTTGACATTTGCAGGAGGACCTCTGAGGGTGATTAGGTTTACCTTCAGCATACTTTGCAGTGCTTGTGCTAAAGTCATATTGAGCTTGGTAAACTGCCTTCTTGGTCTGTCTTGTCTTTGCTGGAAGTTTTGAGCTGGCGGGGCTGCGATCGTCACCGCTCCAATGGCATGGTCACCGATTTTCTTATTATGATTCTTGTGACCATACACAGCATTCGATTCGTTCTTCCCATGGTAGGACTTTTTACTGCTTGTAGAAGTAGCGGCCTGTAATTTTCCACTTCGGATGCCGCTCTCCACCCGTTCACCTGTCAGTATAAGTTCAGTGAAACCTGATGAAGAACTCCCCAGTAGGTGGCTGTAGAATGGGCCAGTCAGGGTACCCATGAACAGGTCTACTAATTCTCGGTCAGTCATAGGGGGTTTTACTCTGCCAGCCAAATCTCTCCATTTCTGAGCGTACTCTTTGAAACTTTCTTTAGATCCCATGGCCATATTCTGCAACTGCAGCCGAGTAGGTGCTAATTCAGAATTGTACTGGTACTGCTTGTAGAAAGCCGTTGCTAAATCAGTCCAGGTGCGGATGTCAGAGCTCTCGAGCTGATAATACCATTCCAACTGAGTGCCAGATAGACTCTCTTGGAAGAAATGGATCCACAGTTTCTTATCAGTGGTATGCGGCTGGATCTTTCTCACATAAGCCCTTAGATGCATCTGAGGACAAGACGCACCATCGTACTTAGTGAAAGTGGGGATTTTGAATTTGCGAGGAATGGTCACATCGGAGACCAGACCCAAACTTTCGAAATCCAGACCAGGTGTCTTCTGACCCTCCATGGCTAGCATGCGTTCTTCCAGCAATTTGTACTTATCATCTCTTGGAGAATACTGTTCATTTTCATACTCCTCATCATCATCCTCAGGGTTAGAGAAATCAACATTCTCCTCCTCTGAATCATTTTCCGCCCCCTCTTCCGGGCCATTCGGGATTCCAAATTTGATTCCCGTAGCCTGTCCTTTACGCCTTCTGCCCGGGTTAATGAAGCTCACAGCTTTCTTGTCCTTCTTCTTTTCAGCCAAAAGAGCCTTCAGCTCTTCCTGCCCCTTGGACAAGCTTAGCATCATCTCCTTGAATTGAGCATTCTGAGTCTGGAGATCTTTGACAGTCTGTTCGAGATCCATTTTTCTGTTTAAGAGGCAGACCGTGAGAATACGGTCCTTTAGAACACCTGTTATGCAATGTTATGTTATGCGATGCAATGTATGAAATGTTTTCAAGGACTTTTGGAATTTAACTTGGCATAAATCCCCCATAAGAGAGAAATGTTTTATTGCTACTCTTTTTTGATCAATGTTCATTACAAAAGGAATAATAGTAAAAATACAATGAAAGCTCAAGTCTCCCAGGGGCGACTTCTTTTCGGGCGAAGATATGGATTGAGTCTTCGTTCCTCATTAAGCTGACTGGTGAGCTCTAGCACTTTCTTCCTTTCTACCTTGAACTGAGCTTCGAAAGTATCTCTCTCTTCCCTCAACTGAGTCCAGGATCTTTTCAATTCCTCAACATCAGTAGGCATATCTGGATAAGGAACGATCTGGGAAGTAACTCCTTCGACCTCTGATTCAACAATCAATGGCCCGACTGCAAGATATGGCATGACAAGCTCGCGAGCTCTGGCGCGCACCCATCTGAGATAAGGCTCCATAGGAATAGAATTTTTCTTTCCTAAATTGCTTCTTTTCACCATGCCCCAAGCTCGTACAAACTTTTGGCGGAGACCTTGAGAGTCATTGTCGTAGTCAAACACTGTACCTTGAATAATCATTTCATGGGGACCATCTCTTCGAGCATGCCCAAACTGACGTAGGGCTAAGGCAGGATTATAAGTAATACCTCCTCTTATCCCCATGAGTGGTACATTAGGGAATTCTCCACAACGGTCGATGATGATAACATTTTCTCTGAGGTTAGAACACCACCGGATGTCTGAATGGGAGAGTGCCATTATCCTTTGGGACCATTTCAGATTTTGATCATTCTTCAAGATTGATTGAGGAAGGTGCGAAATAAACCACCTAGACAACAAAGGTACGCAGCACATGAGAGTCCCTTGCTTCTTCATAGTGCGAGTGTGAAGGGAATGCAAGACATCTCCAAGCAAGGTAGGCACAGGGTTATGAGTGAGGAATATCTTAATAGCATTCACATCTATGAATTGGTCCGGATTAGGGAATAGCACCAAACCATAGATTAGCAATGCTAGAACATCTTCAAAAGCATGGACATTCATAACTTTTAGGAATTCTCGGGCCTTACTTATCAGAAATTTGGCAAGTAAACCTTTAATTCCACTTCTTGTTACCCAATTAGTTTCAATGTCGGACTTTGTCATGCGTAAAGCTGCGGCAACCTCTTCGGCCTTTGGCATCTTTTCTAAACCGCTGAAGGGTACTTGATCGAGGATAGGTATCCCAAGCAACTTGGAAAACTCTTCCAATGTGGGTACCAACTGATAATCTGGGAAAGTGAAGCAATGATGCTTAGGATCGAAGAACTGGAATAGGACTCTCATCATATCTTCTTTGAAACCAGTGGTAACTAAGTTGAGAAGATGACCATGTTTCTTGTTGAACTGAGCATGATCGGGGAGTTCTAACACCAAATCCTTGAGTTGAGGAGAGATCGTTACAAGATTGATCCGGATAGTCTTCCTAGAAGCCATAACCTGTTTAACAGAGCAAAGCTAAATTCCTAAGTCCTTGAAATGGTTAGTATAATGCCATGATGTTATGATGTTATGATGTTATGCAAGCAAAGACATGTCACATAACAATCAATCCTAGGTTTTAAGGCTTGCATGAGTTCCATAGGTAAATACCCTCCCCACTGAAGTTTGGTTGGTTCAACCTGTCCTAGAATAGTAACCGGGTTCTAGAAGGATCTCAGATCATCGACCTTTCTTTAGGTCCACTTCAGTGCAACACCAAGTGGTTGACCGAAGCTTCCCTAAAGTCCAATCTCAAAGAGTGTAGTATCGAGTATCAACCAACCTCAGTCGGAACCGAAGCCAGTTATCTCACTACTTTCTAAAGGCTAGGATGAGTCAATTAGGGTTCTAAAGGTCTGGTTAATGCTTTGATGACACCACGCGGAAGCCAAATTTTTCCTCAAATAACATGAGGACCATCAGGACAACCAAAGTGTCACATTAACCGTAGCTATCATTTTGACCATTCCAGTATACGCCGGATAGTCGCGATGATCTATTGCTACTTACCTAAGGTACACTAGATCCGGGTGTAGGATCTTTCACTCAAAGCCCCCTTAAAAGAAGGAATAATAAAACATAAATGATTTTTTTTTTTTGAGATGGACCTCTCTTTGTAATCCCCAGCAGAGTCGCCAGTTCTGTCATACGGTGAACTGACTTTTATTGGATTTTTAATCGCAATGTCGCGGATAGCAAGAGTCGCCACCGACTTTTCTTTTATCCCATAGGGAAAGGTGGAAAAGAACAGGAAAGACCTTAATTTTAAATTCTTAGGTTCGGGAGGTACTTTATACAAAGGGAAGGTATTAGCACCCTTTGTATCCATGGTTATCCATGGGCTCTTAATTGCTCAATCATTTATGTTTTCTAGTTTGAAAAAGGTGGTTGAGAAAGGTGTGAAAAATGTTTTGCAAAATGAGAATTTAACTTTGTAATGATTCTTGCATGAATGTATACAAAGTGGTTATCTCGTTTTAATTTAGAAACTAGTTTAGAAAAATATAACTCGGCAGTGATCCTAGTGCGGATGTATGCTAAGTGGTGATTTTCCAAAAAAGATATTTGAAAGGTGTGAGGTGAAAAGTATATTTTTTGGTTATGAATGAGCAATTAAGGTTATACCTGTCCGAGGTCTTTCCGGGCATTTCCTATCCTTATGAGGGTAAAACTGTCCTTACTATTGAGAAGTAAGTAGTTTTATCCTTGGGATGTAGAAGGGTCATCGTAGGGTCATCGATTGGTCATTGAAGGCAACAGTTGTGAGGATACCTTAGCATTCGAAGGGACTATCATCATTTAACCGTAGGCTACACCGAAGGGTCATCGAGGGACAAAGTCGTATTTCCGAAGGCAACATCCGAGGGACTATGATGATTTAACCGAAGGGTCTTTGCTAAGGATATCCCACATTCGCGGGGCATGACCGTAATATTGTAATCGTGGGGTAATAAAGAGAGGTCCGATATCATTTATTTAAAGTCCATGTTTTACGTTCATTAGGTAATTATGGTGATACCGCATTAAATCGATACATTAAAATCAACACATTAAGGATCACTACATTAAAATTAATTGGGCCATCAATATGAATCTTCACATTAAAGTGAAATAATTTAGAATCCACCTCCATGAAGGCTTCCCATGCATAAAGCGGAGTACCTAGCCAGCTATTTCTTCGGAAGAATGTTAGCCTTTACACCATGAACACACGGATTAAAGCATCGAGGTAAAATGCAATTGGAAATTGCACCATAAGATAAATATAACAGCCAGGAATTTAAGCCAAATAATGCAGAATCATCATTAGGTAAACATAAAATGGGCAACAAAGAGACAAAGCAGCCCCTGTCCCGTTCGCCTCTGCTTCGCCTAGCGAAGGCTCAGCGAAGGCTCGCTGCAGGCTCGCCTAGCGATGAGCTAGCGAGCAGCCACGGGTTTGGAATTTGAGAACATTATGACCTCAACCTGCAGCATGGCTTATGGCATCCAACATATAATTATATGGTTCAGTTTCACAATATTCAAACACATTTAAATTCTCATGCAAGACTTCAAAATGTTTATGAATTCAATTATAATATCCTCCGCAAATTAAGAACATGAAGTGGTACCATATGCCAAGTGAGAGTACAAAACGATATCACATGCAAATTAAGACACTAAAGTGGTACCACATGCAAAATAAGGACACAAAGTGATAATCATATGCCAATTAAGAAACTAAAGCGATAATAGTGAGGCAAACCTGTTTGCAAATCGAGTTGCAACCTTGGATTGGCGAGCCGGATTGAGTTGGGCGACGGTAGCTTCGAAGCGGGTAAGCGGCCTTCAGGGTTTCCGCCTTCTGAACTCTTTGGACCAGCAGGGTTTCGGTGCTAGGGTTTTCTCGGGATCTCTGTGTGAGTGTCTCCGGGTGAGTGAGTCCGTCTCTGTCTGTTTTTTTCGTGGCAGAGGAGCATGTATTTATAGTAGTGGTAATGGTGACCTAATGGGCTTAAAATGAGGTCCAAAAATCTCAAACTTTCGCAAGCTTCGCTAGGCGAAGGAATTGCTCGCCTAGCGAGCAAACTAGGTCTGGGCTTTTTCCTGGGTCCAACGTTTCGCTGGGCGAGTGACATGATGCAATGTTCGCTAGGCGAAGGAGGTGCTCGCCTAGCGAGCCAGCTGTTTTGGGCCGCCTGTGGATTGGGCCTGTTGTGAGTGGGCATTTGATATCAGTGCCTTGCAGAACAAGTCAGAGGGTCTTGGAAAATGCTTTGTAATGTCAACGGGCAAATTTTGGGGTATGACAAAGGGCAAAATGGTAATTGTACATATAAGTATTATCACAGAAGGATTTGTCAGATCACATGACATTTTCGTGTCTTGGGTAGCAGTGATGTGTTTCTAGATACCGCTCACTGTTTATTATGTTAAATGTGTGATTTAATATAATTGCCAATGCCGCGAAAACCTACAGGGTCACACACAAAGGACGGATTGATGAGAGATAGAGTAACTAAGGAACACCGTAAGGCACGATGCACTTAAGTGAATTGTAGAACATCGTAAAGTACGATGTACTTAAGAAGAATACGAAATATGGTAAGGTACCACGCGCTTAAGTGTTTTTGGCATATTATAAGATATGGGCCACATACACTTAAGTGGGCTTTTTAGCTTGAAGCCCACACAAGTGGTTCTATAAATAGAACCCTTGTGCAGAAGCATTTATGCAGTTGCAATTTCGTTTCTCTCTCTCTCTCTCTCTCTCTCTCTTTCTTTCTCTCTCTCTCTCACTCAAAGCCTTCATTCATAGCAGCTAGCACTGAGATTGAAGGAATCTGTTCGTGTGGACTGAGTAGAGGCGTTGTCATCGTTCAACGTTCGTGATCGCTCCGTAGATCTGCATCAAAGGTTACAATCACCACAAGAGGTAACGATTCTATCACTGATCATGCCCATTCGTAAGGATCACTAAAGGAGAAATTTTAAATTCCGTTGCGTTTTGGATCGCCCTTCTCCTACACTTACATGCCAGATTCTCTGGTATTATTGAACTTTTGCTTTAGAAGGTTCCTCCAACACTTCTTCTCACTGCACCAGAAATGATTCCTCCCCCCAAGAAACTCAATTTGAACAGCCGACTCTTGTTATTCCTGAGAATACTTTTGAGGTTCGTAGTGTATCTGGGGTAGCGAAGACTTTGGCTTCTAAAGAAGTCATTCTGAAGACCTTAGAAGAGCGCAAGGCTGAGAATGTTGTCGTCAAAGAAAGGTTGAATAAGAAGGATGAGATGTTCAAGGCACAAGCTGGAACGAACAACAAGATTGAAGGGATGCTTCATGCTATCTTATCCAAACTCCCACACCTTTCTTAAACCTTTGTTTTTAAAACTTTTTGCCTTCCTAGTTTAAGTGTTTATCATTGTTGTTTCTGTAACTTATGCCTTTTAAATGAAATGAGATTCTGTTTGGTTTTTACTTTTTCTATTTTCTTTCTTTTCGATTGATGACAAAGGGGGAGAAGAGTTATATGATTTTGATATACCTACTTCTGATTCTGACACCCAAACATTTGTCTTTAATATTCTTATTTCTTACTCTGGTAACTTTTTTGGGAATTTTGAATAAGTTCATCATGTTTCAAGTTAACCAAGTTTTTCAGTAGTTAAGAATTCTTCATAAGGCATTAACCAAGATGATTTGAGATTGAGTTAACCAGGCGTATACATGTTCCGAAAATAACCAGGCGTATATAAGTTCTGACAAATCAAACTCCAATAAAAGACTGATAACTATACTTTTTGATACTCAGGCAAAGTCAATTCTGAAACACTTCTATAACCAGACTTCTGCATTCTGGGAAGTTATTTGTTTCATGTTGATTAAGTTATTTTATATGTTAAGATTATTTTAAGTCTTAAGTTTAGGTGGAGCTTGCAAACCTAACTATGAAATTCTAAGCTAAAAAAATGTAAATGGTATAAAATTCAGGGGGAGCTTACAAACCACGCTATGATGTTTTTATGTTATTAAGCCAAGTCAAAAATTGTTCATCAAAGTTCATGGTTTTGTCATCATCAAAAAGGGGGAGATTGCAAGAATAAGATTTGGTTGTGCATTTGGACTTTAGTTTTGATGATAAAAGTACATTGTTTTTTAGAGAATAATTTTGTACTCTAATGATTTTATCTAGCGTGTAGCTTTTGCTAACAGGTTATAATTCTGAAGATTTGGCGTGCGACGTTATTAGATTCTGGACTCAACACACTTTGACTCTGATGAGATCAAAAGTGTGCTTTACAAGATTATGTTAAGTTTTGGGACACTCTTAAATAAAGGTTCTGATGAACATTTATGCTAAAGCTTTTGACTGCGACTTTAATAGAAGAGCCTGTGAAAGTTTATCAAGCTCTCAAGATTCTGCACTCTCAAGTTCTAAAGATTCTGAAGACCAAGTTTTGAAGATTCTGAATACCAAGTTCTGAAGACTCTAAAGATAAGGTTCTGAAGACTCTCTACTCAGTTTTGATCCTTCTAAACATGCTTCAACAATATTTATTCAAAATTCTCTGATGATTAGAAGATAAGATCAAAAGGTTTTACATAAGGAAAATAGTACACAGTACAATATCAAATATTCCTTCAACTACACTGATTTTGTGGGCTAAGGATTGTACTATTGTACCATTTTGGCTCTCATTTTCACAAGCTGTTATGCAATGATACAACTGCATTTTGGTATTCTAATTATACCCCCGAAACAAATATTTTCATTGTTTATATAAAGGAGACTTGGAAGAATAAACAAGCTGCTAATTTTTCACGAAGCTAATTACAGCCAATTTACGTTACTACATACAAACGCTTTTGTTGAACTAAATATTATTCTTATGTATAGAGAAAAGAAAACACACGTAGAGCTTTTGTGTGATAAATTCATTATACTGAAATCTGTGTAATCTGCTTTCTTAGAAGCAATCTTGTAAACACATTTCTTCTAATCTCATTGATTGAATTTGTATTCCTTGACTGACTAGGGTATAGTCAGAATTACTCAAGAAGACATTGACAGTTAGTCTTTATGTGTCTGTAATCATCTGACTATAATAGATTAAGTCCTTGTTGATAAGGCGAAATCACCTTGCGAGTGGGCTGGAGGTAGCTTAGTTAACAGTGAATCATGATAAAAATAATTGTTTCATTATTTTTGTTCTTTGATTACTGTTTGTTGTGCTGGGTTGGAAAAACTTTCATTTTTAGAAACCCAATTCGAACCCCCAATTTCTTGTGTTTCTTGCCACCTTCAGAGTGTAATCCAGGAGATACGATAAAGTGTGACTTGATATGTGATTGAGGTACATATAAGTTTTTCTTAAGAACTTTCTTTTCTCGTTTGTATGATTAAAAATATGTGTTGTGTGTTGTTGTTGTTGTTTGTGTTTTTAAAATTATGTATTGTGCTGGTGTTGTTTTAATGATGCAACAATTGAAATCAATTGAAATCAATGTATTCTAAAGGATACTAATTGACTTGACATAACCATACTTCAACTATGGTGCACGTAAGTACAACTTTTATGGTGACTAGCGTCCAAACGGGCACTCCGTGCCCGTCTGTCCGCTTTTTTTACTGCGCTAACGCGTGAAAATATTAACAGTTTCTCTTTTTATAAGTTTGAATTTATATAAACTATTTATATGATGAAACATATGGTATTTATTCAGATACATATTAAATTTTGTTTGCAATGTAATATTCTTTGTATTAAATTTTATTTGAATTGAGAAAACCGCATTGTGACGTGACGTTATTCAACCGTTTTTTTTAAACAAATCAATAGTGTAAGTGGAATAAATTGGTGATTTGGAATACCGTATTATGAAAAAAGAAAATAGGTGACACCAAAATTAAGTTTTGTCTTTATATATTGTTATAGATTGTTCAAAATCATAAGAAGATTTAGATAAAATAAGAAAAAAATGTTTCTCACAGTTTATTAAGCAAATAAACATAAACTTTAAAAGAGAGATATTAAGTGACATTGTTGCTTAATAGGAAGGTCAACCATATAATCAAAATCAGAACTCTCTCTCTCTCTCTCTCTCTCTCTCTCTCTCTCTCTCTCTCTCTCTCTCTCTCTCTCTCTCTCTCTCTCTCTCTCTCTCTCTCTCTCTCTCTCTCTCTCTCTCTCTCTCTCTCTCTCTCTCTCTCTCTCTCTCTCTCTCTACCTACTTAATTTTGCATAAATTTGTATATATTAACTTAATTTTGCATAAAATTTGTATATATTAATTAAAAAAATCTAAATTTATAAAATTTCCATTTAATATTTTCAAATACAAATGCTCAAAATATTTAAAATTAATTGGTTTGAAATGAAGACAAATACTCAAAATATCTAAAATTGATTGATTTGAAATGAAGAGAAGAATTTAGTGTGAGACATTTATTATTCCTAACGACTATGATAATTTATAATTTTGAA